>NC_135497.1:388160484-388460484 GCF_052857255.1 Amblyomma americanum | reverse complement strand
CTCCTCTAACTTACCGCGAATAGAAGCAAATCAATGTCCTTGCGAATCTCCTGCATAGTGTAGCTTGGGTCTTTGAAGTGCTTGTCGAGCAAGATGTCGATAACTGCCATGCGTCTTTCCGGCTGAAGTTCCCTTTCTTTACTGTCCTCATCTTCGCTTCCACTAAGGTCACCCTGGTTTCTGTAGAGGTGGAATGTCTTCTTCCGCTCGTTCATAATCTAGCAGAGATCGCACAAAAGAAATTGAGAACAGGTGGCACCACTGATAAAGTACCCATAAAATAGTTGAAAATTGCTGTCTTTGCTGTAAACGAAGGCTCTATCATTTGTGGTGCTTTATTACCAAAGGGCTACTCCCACTTCGTCTCTTTCTCTTCACCGGTGTGTTCTGTAACGCGCAATTTATTTGGTATAAAACTGCCTGCTCAAAAAAATTCATATGCTGCTTTGAAAGCACTATCACAACTCAACCGCATTTTTTGGGCAACTTTTTTATGTCAGTATTGTAAAGTTTATGAACACTCGTTTCTGCCTGGTTTTATAAGCATTACCTGAGCCTAAAATTCTCCTATGGCCCACTGCTTTCGCTTAAAAGACAGTACAGCGGCGCAGGAAGCACTTCAACCAGAATATTTTTTCATCCCCAACGGAAGCATATCTGGATCAGCGGCGCATGAAGTATTGAAAAGAAGTTGGAAGTGGTAAAAGCGAAGGGGTTTCTCGGCTTGCATTGCGAGACAAGCAAATGCAGTAGTGTGTGATATGCACCAAGGTGCCTGTTTTATTGAAATAATAGTGAGCTGCACTGTAAAGAAATGCTCAGAAAAGTGCCAGCAACACTGCATATACTCCTAGTTTGCGCGATGAACTCCATACTACTCCTTCCTTTTTTGTGCGTAACCTCATTCCATCAAGCCTATTGATAAAATCCTACCGCAATTTTTATCTTCAAGAGGTCTCTAATGAAGAGCACTATTTCTTTCTAAACAAGCACCTTTGAACCTTGCCCGGAAAAAAACCTATGTGAAAAGGGGCACTACAGATTTTATGTTCCGCGCAATTTCTTGGCAGGATTAAATTGCAATCGCCATTCAGTTGCTTCCTATCGGCAACATTTTAAAATCTTAGTTAAATTTTGTGAAGCCGATGCCTTTCCAGCGTTTAAATTGGTTGGCAGTTATGTTTCAGGAGCACGAGAAATTTCGTTCTAGCTCTTCTATCACTCGTCGCTGTTGCCGTGGCTGCAAGGAGCACCACGTACGTAACCCGCAGCATGAGTTCTGTTTCCCGTGACTGGTGCATGTAACCCTAAAGTACTAGGCCACTCTTTGCAATACTTCTTAAGAATAAATTCTTTAGTATTTAGAGTGATAATTAGCGGACGCCGTTCACTGAAACCTATAAGTAGGCACAAAGCTGCGTCGGCCAGTGTCGAGCAGCGCACCACAATTGGACACATGGAGTCAAAATGCTTCCTCAAAGCGGTAATGACGGTATTATTTTATTACATGGTGTTAGAAAGGGCTCTGGTAGCCAACACTGCTTTTCTGTGTGCCGGCAACAAAGGGAAAGCCTTATGCTTCAGACTTCCTGCCCTTAAGTGGAAAATGAGGCAGTCCTTGCTATGACATATGACCGATTGATAGCATTTGAGAAATGTCAAAGCTTTCGAAAGTTCACACCCGGTAGTCTACTTTCTTAGGAGCGACTGTACTCTTTATCGGCTACTTTACCTTTGAATTGAATGAGTTGACGCCGTTGACCATTTTTCTGAACCACATGCCCTCAATGGAGATGTTGTAGATGCTCTGAAACCACATCCACGGCCGGAAAGCCCGGACGGCCATCAGAAACGTGATGCTAAAATAATAAACGACAAAGCGAGGCATTTATTACATGTTGTACGCCCAATGGCAAGAAAGCTTTAAGTTCAAAGATCTTTTAACGAGGATATTACACCAGCTATAAACATTCGCCATAAATTTACCTTTTGTTTTGCGATTCCACCAGGTAGTGCGTGCGCCTTGTGACATTTCTGGGCTAGGTCGATGGATGGCTGATCACTCACCAGGTGACCTACATATTTACCTTGTGCCACTGCGGGTGGCATAGCCGCATTTTCAAACAATGTACGCTATTATTTCCGGAATAGTTTGGCTTATTTTGATTTGCAAAGAAAAGATGAAAGTTAGGCAAAGGTGGCAGTATTCAACCTAAGGGTCCTTAACCCCAGTAAAATGACAGCAAGAGAGAGCGTCTGCGCGCAGGTTTACACCTACCAGGGTGTGAAACAAATACACGGGCTAAAAAATAATCATAATATTAAAAATACACTCAGCATATTTTTTTTTCAGAATACGTACTGCCTTTGCGAAAAGTAATCAAGCAACGTTTGCTTCTGAGCCTTTATGCGGAGCCGTTGCGGCACCATTGAGAACCAATAGGCCTCGAAAGGTGGGGAGTTCTGAGGCATTGTTGAGATAACGGTTTCCCTGCTTTGTAAAGCTTATCTTGTAAGTTTCCTATTGTCAATTGCTTTTATTTTCCTAGTGCAGTTACTCTGCAGCATTGGACATCACGCAAGGGCGCTTTTTTTCATTGCCTTCAGAAACAGCTTAAATGAAACAAAAAGTATATAATAGTCAAGGGAACTGCAGAATTAAAATCAGAAAAAAAAACTAGACCAAAGCATGGCACAAAGAGATCAAATGCAAAGTTTTATTGCCTACTTCAATGGCGCCATGTTGTTTTACGAGCCATATCTCCAAAATTTTACGCGCGGTTTCCTCCAATAATGACGATGCGAGAGAGACATTGTGCAGGCTCTGAAGCAGATTTAATGCATGACAGATTTCAAGTAGGAAGTATCATTTTTTTTTGTATATACGGGAATAATTTTTTTCTTTCTTAAAAAATCTCTTCCAGGGCGAAAAATGTTTGCGCTGCTAATTTCCCATTGGATAACGCCACAAACTAAAAAAAAAACATTAGCGTTCCTGTATGCTTTTCTCGGTTTGAATTACTGTCGACCTTCTTCATAAATATCAGCAGAGAATTTTTTGACACCAAGGACTCGCATTTGGCTCGCAACAAGAGCGATCGCCTCTAGCACAGCGATGACCAGCAGTCCTCATGAAGCGCTGTTGCGACAAAACCTGCGTGACACTGTTTATTCTGAGATCATTAAGCCTCGAATGGACACTGAGGAAAAAATTCAAGTTTGCCTGCATAGGTATATTACCCTGTTTTAATGACAAAGAGGGTAATTTAACTGAAAACAGAGTTTTTATGATCTAGGAAGAGTCGCGAAATGAAGCACATGTTTCGCTACCACCGGTAGCTTTCGCAAGCAAACTACGGTGCATTTAGGCAATTTTTTATCAGATGCGGATCTCTGAAGGTTGGCTACGCCACCATTCACTTCCAAGCGATGATCAAGGAATCCATCTTGACGTCATGAGTTTGAATCGAGTGGCGGGCGGAAAGATTTTATATGCAACTTTCTTAGCGCTAAATTCGTCTTTGGCTGCCGGACAAGCAGGAACATAGAAAGGAAGAGTCATGCAATCGACTTTAAGAACAAGCTTTCTCATTGCCTCCGTAATGTATCGTACCAGTTTTGTTCGAGTTGGCTTGCTACATTATGACTGATAACCATAACAACGACTTTCACACATTACCGATAGCAGGTCAGAAGAGTGCCCTACATCGGCATGTGATTTAGTGATAGTTTTCTCGTGGCAACAACGGCGATATCCGATACGAAACTCAGGATCAGTTGGTACTTGAAAGGGAGCACGGTGATACACTGGTACACGAGAGGGTGAGTCGGTAACACATGGTAATACGGGACCTCTTTCTGCGCCTCTCAGCTGGGAAGAAAGTTTAAGCTGAAAGTAGCAAAAATATAGAACAGTTGTGAAGCGAAAACATTCCGTCAGCAAACAAAAGTTTCCCCAAGTGCGTTCAGCTGCACGAAGTTGCTTTTCGGTATATATGCATGGACGCCTAAATAAAACATTAAGAAAGTTTCGAGAAGAGTGGAGATATTAAGAAAAATATAAATATTACCCAGAAATATATTCGTTGTACTGGCTGTTTTGGTTCTTCTGGGTATTCAAGTTGAGGCCCATCAAGACCTCTGAAAAAAAAAAAAGAAACCGCGATGGTATTTTGTTAAAGCTCAAACGTGGCAGACCCAGTACGAAAATGCAAGTCAGTGTCTACTCGGGAACTTGTGCGGCTCGAATGAACATCGGCACCATTTAAATGTTTTCATGCAGTATGGCAAGTGTTTGTATTTATTTAGGTTCGTTCCTTGCAACTTCTTTATTAGTGCATTCACTAATGTTATTTGCTTGTTCCTTTACAGGTCGAGCGTAAATATTTGCACAATTTGGCAAAAAAAAATGCTCCGAAATGTTATAATATACAGCAAACGAACAGAGGAGGTATCAACAAAAGTAGACAAAGGAAACAGGAACCGCGACTGGGAGAAAAACTGGGTCAGTTGCAGAAGAAAATAGCGATGTGCACATCTAAAGGTCCAAAAGGCGCATATCTCTGCTTCAATATTATCGTGCTTTATAGCACCATATACATCATAATGTCATAAATTTACTAGAGAAGTAGCTGAAAAAGCAATTGTATCATCAACACAACTTCCAACGGTTTAAAATGCCACAATATCATCTCCCAGACCATATAATAGTCATAAAGGCGACTGAAAAAGGGCGCAATTGAGCGGTTTGCACCTCCACAGTGCTCTTAGGACGCATTTGCTGCGATCTCCGATTGCTGGAGAAACAGCTCGCTGTCTTCAGGCAGCCATTTTTTTTAATGCTTCCAAGGTATGTAAAAAGCAAGTAAAGGTACAACGCACAAGCCTCCTTTTGTTTCGGACTGCCTGAAATGCGTCGGCCTATTGTATTCGTTTCCACGCGAAATTCCTCGCAGGGGTAAAAAATTCCTAAAATTTACGTTTGTTACGTTACTAAAGTTTACGTAAAATTTACTCTTGTATGCGAAAACATTGTTTGATTGTTGTTCTTTTTTGTTTTAATCTTTCTAATGACGCACCTATTCATTAGCACACAGTCGTAATGCAACGCATATAAAGTCGAACCTAATTATTATGAAATGGTCTATAACGATACAATGGACATAACGAAGGAATGACGATTCCCCTTGGAAGCTCGGTCAACACGGGCTATAACGAAATAATCACCGGGCTCCTTTAACTTTACTATAACGCGGTTCAAGTGTACTAGGTTAATCTTTGTTCACCAAACAAATAAAACGGTTTTGTGGCCAATAGGTTTCGTGCTCACCTCGCAATCTGGAATCCCTGGGTTCAATGCCCCGCACCTTCGGAAGCAATTATATTTCTATACCACGGTGATGACATCCGGGACTTTCGTGGCCATTTTTACGGTAAACAATGCAAGATTTCATGGTCGATGAGCCATGTAATGCTTTTGCATTGAAAAGTGAATCGCGGGGTAGTGTACACACATTAAGCAGTCGACTCCGGTGTGCAGCTGCGCAATTTCTTTTAGTTCGGCTCTCTTAGGGCTCAGTTCCCAAGCGAAATCCTTCAGCTAATTTGAATCGATTCCTACAGATTCAGACGTGTCGCAGAAGGAACAAAGCAGAAAAAAAACTAAAGGATGTTTTTTTAGACATTTCTCTAGCGGTTTGTTCAATTGCTACGTGGAGCCGGTTTAAGTACTGAGAACACAAATATTGTTTTTTCGCGCAGTGAGGGTCAGCAACTGTGTCTTAAGCTTGGGAAAAAACTGAAGTAAGACAAATGAGCGCTTACCAGAGTGGTCAATTTAAAAAGAAGTTTACTTGGTCTTTCAGTTTGTCAGTGGCGTTCAAACTGAAATGGCACATTCGGATTATTTTTCTCAATTGTTGCCTACTACTAGGTCACTTTGATTGAAAAACACTGCAGGCTAAATAAGACTTTTATAAGGCCATCGGTTTTTCTTTAAGCCATGATTTAGACTTTGAGGCAACAAAATAGTCCAAAGCATGATAGAGGGGTCCTGAGCGCTGCTTTGATGACCCAAATAGGCGCGTTTTCATATGCTTTCAGGTCACCTTGCTAGCTGTCCAAAACTTACCGTCGCCTCCTTTTCGAACATGTCACAATGGGGAAAGTACGCAGCAGTTATTATTAAGGCGAAAGCATTTAATGGCTCATACTCGCGCGTCCGATGTAACGCTGTCTTCCACGTATGACGCGGCAGCTAATCAGTGTAGCAGAAAACTAATGGTAGCATCAGATAAAAGGAGCAAAATGTAACCCCCACGCCAAGTTTGATTACTGTGGAGTGATTAGTTAATTATTGCCAATTATAGCCAAAAACAAAGAAAACAACCAAATGCGTCGATATTGCGCGGACGTCCATACAGCGACGGGAGAGGGTGACGTCAAAACCGAGGTCGCCCTGGTAACGGCTCGCGCGCTGGTGGCGCCACCTGCGCGCCACCACCAGAGAAGCCAGAAGGCAGAGAAGAAAAGAAGGCCGCCAGGAGGAAGGAGGAGGAGGAGGGAGGAGGAAAAAGAAGGAGGGAGGCCCGCTCGCTGATCGAAGACAGAAGACTGACGTGCTTTGCTGACATGCCCTTGCTGGCTGCTGCTGTTCTCTGATTCTCCTGGTGGTTCATGCTTGTTCATCATTGGTGAGGCCGTACTACGGGGGGGGGGGGGGGGGGGGGCAAGGCGTAGGTTAAGATGCAGTTCATGCGAATCTGAGGGTATGTTTTGCTGAGAGATGCCTTTGACCCCACCCCAGATGGAGGGTTGGCAGCTTGGTTTGCCAGCTTGCCAGCCCAAAGCCTGCCGCTTGAGTCCTTCAAAAAAAAAAATGGCATTGATGCAATTCCCGTGGCTCTCGTTCCAATCGGTGAGGGTGTGATCAAAATGGAAACCCCCAAACTAATTCAACAGGAGCTAAGATCATTGCCAGCCCACTATCTGCAGATCTCTGAGAGGCATCCCTTTGGCCGTAGAGGCATTGTGTGCAAGTCCTCAGACATCGCTTGTGTTGCAGACTTGCTTCAGTGCAAAATTTTCAGCTCACTACCGGTTAAAGCATTCATTCCCTAACAGGTTGCGTATGTCAAGGGTATTGTACGTGGTGTCGACCCAGCATCTTCCCCGCAAGAAATTCTATAAGAATTTCAGGATGCAGGAGTTGGGGTCCTTTCAGTTTGTCGCTGCAGTAGAGAGGTAAACGGCTTGCGTGTTGCTACTGAGTCTGTAATAACAACTTTTGATGGCTCTTCCTGCCCTCCTGAACTAAAAATTTGGCCGATTGTATACCGTGTGGACACTCTGGAACCCCGCCCTCTTCAAAGCACCAACTGCTGGCGGTTCGGACATAGCGGCAAAGCATGCAAGTCGGAGACCCGCGGCCGTGTATGTGGAGAAGGTCATCCTGCTGCTGATAACTGCACTTCAGAGCAGCCTCATAGTTGCCTCTGCGGCAACATCCACTCAGCTGATGATGCCGACTGCGCAAAGCGTAGTTAATAGCGTAGCTTGTTGGATATTATCAAAGAGAAGCGGTGCTCAAGAGCCGATGCTTACGCTGTTCTTAACAGGAAAAAAGGCTCATATGCTAGTCGTGTGCGCGCTTCTGTTGGGGACATTGAGTCCACCTTGACTGCCTCAATTGTGACTACAGTAGAAAATGCCCTTAATAATGTGGTTGAGCGAATGCTAAACACCTTTTCTGAGGCGTTGGTTCAATGTGGTGCAGTTCAATCTGTGTCATTATCAACATCCGTTCTGGCAGCAACGCCTGCATCTGTTTCAGCTTATGCAGCTAGCGCTAGCCGCTCAACATCATCTCCTTATGCTCCTGAGGTCCCACCTAACATCTCTGTTCCTAACAGTGCACGTCGCGTCGACATCTGCACAACTAATGTCGAAATGTCATGCCCTACACAGATGCGCCGTGATTCGTCGTCACCAAGAAGGCCTTGCTTGTAGGCCAGTTGGTATATGATGACGAGAACCTCGTCACCATCTAAATCTAGTTCTCCACAGATGAAAGCTAAAATGAAAAACCCAAACTTCTCCCCATGTTGATATCCTTAAAGAGGCCTTTTTTGCCTCTTCAATTGGTCAATATTCATGGCAGATATCAAAGTGAACTGCTGCTCCGTATTGTCTTGTCTTAGTGATCTAGAACTACGTATTCACAAACTTAAACCTGATATTGTGCTTTTACAAGAAACGTGGTTATCACCTTATAAATCATTTTCAATGAAAAACTTTCGAGTTTTCAGGTCAGATCGAAATGTTCGCAGGCGAGGTGGATTTGTAACCATGCTATCTAAACATATATGTCATCAAGCACCTAAGAAAATTCTGCCTGACTGAGCTTTTTGCGATCAAAATTTCATTTCCGCATAGTGTCGTAATTACAATTGATAATGTCTATTTTCTTTTAGGTGTACACAGTATAGACTGTTTAGACAGCTTGATGGCTGGCAGAAGCAGTGCAGTCATCACAGGAGATTTTAATTCTCACCATAGTGACTGGGGAAGTCGTACTAATTCCTGCGGCCAGCTTCTCTGGTCGTGGCTGTCTGCAAATGTTGTACGCTGCTGCAATGCCAGAGAAATAACCTTCATGCGAGCGGTTTGCTCACTCAGCAATTGACTTAACGTTATCAGCAGGCAGGCTAGAGGTGACTGATTGGTCGGCGATTCGGGTATATCTAGTGACCACTTTCCTATAAGTTTCACTATCCGGTTATCTACGCTCAAAACTAGTCGTGTAACCTATAAATCTGTCAACCGAAATGTTTATAAAAATCTGATGTCCGCCTCACTTGCCTCTATAGTTAGTACAAGCCGGGATGACAGAGCTCAGCAGACGGTTTCAGTTGCAAAATGCAGTTGACCACTTAATACTCAATGTGCCCGCAGCAGCCTCTAATAAAAAGCCATCTCCTTGGTGGACAGAAGAATGTGAGAAGGCCTATGGTCGCAAAACAGCGGCCTGGAAGAGGAAATCCTGCAATCTGAGTCCAGCTAATTGGTTAAATTACAAATTCTTCTCTGCATCTTTCAAAAGAACAATTGCAAAAGCCAAGGAGGAGTATAACCAAATTTAAACACATATCTTTCAAATCCCCGTAATCGGGAGGCCCTGTATAGATTCATGGAAAGTAATAAGAGGTCTGCAGTCCCTCACCTCACTAGTTCAACAGTGTTATCACCATAAAAGGCTTAAGAAACCCTGGAGCGTATTGCTCAGGGATTGACGTTTCGTTTGCAAGCGCGGAGAAACGTCCCTTTGAGAACAATCTTACCCTCTTCAGATTATACCGAGGTTGACGAATCAGAGCTCCTCTCAGTCCTGGCAATGTTGCATCCTGAAGCTCCCGGACAAGATGGTGTCACTGTTGGTATGATTAAAATTTTAGCCCAGGATTTTACAAGTGACCTTTTAGTATGGTCAGTGCTTCCTCGGAAAATGCATGGATTCCAAAGATTTAGAAGACAGCGAAAATTATGTTATTGTTGAAAGATGCAGGGAAACTGTATATCTTAGATAATAGTCGGCCAATTGCGCTAACATTAAATTTAGTCAAATTAAAAAAAAGAATAGTGCACAGTCGCCTCACAAAACATGCTCATGACGTCAACGGTATCAGCTCCGCCCAGAGTGGATTCCATCGCGGGTGCTCTATATGGTCCGCGCATGTGGATCTAGAGAGCAGAATCCGGCTCTTGGTACGCAGAAGGGAAGTTTCAGGTTTGGTGACTCTTGATGTAGCAAAGGCCTATGACAGTTATACTCTTTTACTTAACAGACTTGCTCAATTACATCCTCCAACCTACATTTATGCGTGGATATCTGAATTTCTGAAGGACAGATATTTTACTGCACAGAGGAAAGCCTACGTTCTAACACATATTATCAATCAAGAGGTGGGCCGCAAGGATCGGTGCTATCCCCGCTGCTTTTTAATTTTTTGGTCAGTGGCATCCCCATTCGTCCTGATATAACAGTTTTTGTGTATGCAGATGACATAACTTTTTTCGCCTCGGACAGGGATATCCACTCCCTTTGCCAGATTCTGCAGGGATATTTGGACGCTCTTGGAGTATGGTTGCGCGGTATTAATTTATCCCTGAATGTTGACAAATGCGGCGTTTTGGTATTTCCTCCAGACACGCCTTTGCAGATTTCATTAGTCCATCGCTCTAACCAGATTCCACAAGAGGAATCCGTTTAATATCTAGGTGTTACTTATCACCCAGCATTAGATTGGAGCCTTCATATAAAGAACAATGTGTTTAATGGAGAACGCACTCTAGGCCGGCTGACAAGAGTCGCCAATTAAAAGTTTGGGATGCGCCGCGACACATTATTGTCACTATCGAAAGCCTATGTAAGACCTATACTCGAATGTGGTTGCATTCTGTTCTCCGGTGCCGCAAACTACAAGACTCAACCCTTAATCTTACTGGCAAGGTGCGCTCTACGTCTCTGCCTTGGTCTCCGAAAATCAGTTTCAAATGCCCTGCACTGCTTTATCTGGAAGCCCGTATTCCTGATCTAAATTTCCTCTTTCAAACGCTCACGGTGCGAACTTTCCTCAGGTCGTTGGACCCGGTGACTGATGTCAGTACTCCTGTTTTTGTGTCTCAGCCGGCCTTATTATTTTCTCATCATTGGCAACGGTATCAAATGCCACAAACTGTGTTAACTCAGAACCTTTCAGCACCGATTGGTGTTTATCTCAGTTCTTTGCAGTGGGTTGATGACACGCTGGCAGCAGTGGAATTCCATTTTGACCCCATCTTTCCATGTCATGCGAAACACCCTGCCCGCAAATATTTTAAATGATCTTCCCTCTCATCACATAGAGGAATACCCCCATCATTCGGCGCTTTCTACCGATGCCTCCGTCAACGTCCAAAAAGCTGCAGTTGGCATCTTTTAGCAGGATTTGGCATGGAGCTATTCTGTCCGCATCCCAGATTATATTCATATATTCTTTGTGAAATTTTTGGCTCTTGGAATTACCCAGCACAAAATTCGATGTCATGTGTCTCACGTTATTATCCTCGCTGATTGTTTGTCAGTTTTAGTCGCCCTTGAAACTTCACAAAATTATATTTTGAGCCGTTTCTTGCGATTTTTTGTCCCATGCAATTTGAACGAGGTCCGTTTTGTCTGGGTCCCTGGCCATGCAGGTATTCATTCAAATGAGGTGTCTGATTACTTACAAAGTCGGCTCTTGACGGGTCAGTGACACATCCCGTCCCGAATTTCAGCCAGCTGGCGATTTCCAGGTTTCAGCGGTTGAAACACATATCAACCAAGTTACGTGATCCCTTACACAATAGCACTGATTATCAGCACTCAGGATATAATTGGAACGTCCGTTCGGGTAAAACCAGGCTGTGTGAGGTATCAATGACGTGGTTGCGGTGCAGGATTCTAAGTTTGAATTTATATCTATGCAGGTGTGGGTCGACACCGACAAACAAACGTGACGCATGCGGGGAAGTTGAATCTGTAGACCATTTTCTCCTCTACTGTCCAAAGTTCGCACTTCAGAGAAAGATTTACCTGGAGGTCCCTCTCTCCAGGTTAGGGCTCCCGTTATCTCTGCCAGTGTTATTATCGTTCTGTGCGAGCGCCAAAGGATTTGCATTGGGTTCAATTTGCGGGATTCTCTATGATTACATAGTTGCAACTGGTAGGTTGATTTGCTAATTCTTTTAATATTCTACGAGCTCTTCTTTTTTCACCAAAATTTTGTCTGTTATCTAACTTTAAATATTCTTGTGTCGTTTTTATTGATACATTTTTCAAAACTCACGCTTGGTGCTAAAATTTTGTCGTAATCTCCTGTGAAAATTTCCTTGTTTATGCCACTACACCTTGGCCAATCCCTTCATGGGGGTATGTGCCATGTTTTAAGAGGAGGAAGAAGAAGAAGAAGAAGCTGATCGTAGGCGCCACAGTGCCATCGTATTTGAGGCAACAACAACAACGTCGTGTAGCTCGAAAGTGTGGCAAGGTAAAAAACCTTTGGGAGTGCCACTGGTATGGCAACCTGCGAAGCTAGAATCGCAGCCGGTCAGGCCAAATGCTTTCGCCTTGCCACACTTTAGATTGGCAGAGTGCTCCCATAATTTTCTTTATTTTACTTAGTTTTTTGCAGCAGATACCCCGACCAGGCCTATCTTGTCCAAGAATAATACGCCTATAGAGAACTTGTCTGTCTTTCACAACCACTACACTGCGGGCATAAAAACCCTCACTCCTTCCTGTACAGAGCACACCGCACTTTCTTCGAATAATCGAATCACTTCATGACACAGTGATTAACCCAGCGGACAGCATACTTGTTGCAGTAGACGTCGCTACTTCGTGGAAAAATATTCCTATAAATGAATGGATCGACGCGCTTTCGAACGCTCTAACTAAAAAAATCACAAGCGTATAAAAATGATGTTAATCTCGCGCTACTTGGTACTCACGCTCAACTATTTTGGGTTCAATTCTTCTAATTGCCTTCAAGTTATTGGAACACGTATGAGCACAGAAATATGCAGACATTTTTATGTGGTTACTAGTGTCTAAACTTCTGAGTACGTTATTAGCAAAAACCAAGAAGACAAGCTCACTTGTACAAACGTTGGCTAAGCACCCTGAGGCTCCCCCTCGCTTGTTCACTTTTTGTGTTGCTATCATCTAAGTTAGCTTGTAGTTTAGGTGACATTTTCGTTACGCTCAGCAGCTTTCTTCATGCATATCTGCGTGATGAGAATTCGCGTTTTGCGATCGGAGTTCTTATTCTGTCCGAAAAGAAAAGTCCCGCCTGTTGCACCAACCAAGCGGGCTCAGTCCTATCCCGAGTCCTTTCGGAACGGTTAACCCTGCAGTGGTGCAACGTCGCCGGTACAACAAAAACAGTGTGTGCGTGTGTGTTTGTGTGATTTTCCACGCATGTGGCGCATGTGACGTATGGTGTACTTGGACCCGAGTGTGCTTACGCGACACAACCGAGACAGCCCCGTGAGTCCTCGCGGGGCGAGCGCGCACATCTGCCATCCGCGCTCGGCGGGCTGGCCCGCCGCAGCTCACTCTACAGGCGAAGAATAACCGCAGATAAGTCTTGTCCAGGGCAGCGGCTCTTGCATGCGTCCTACACTCAAATTCGACCTGGTTCGGAGCAAGTTGCAAACTGGAGGGAAAAAGGCGTCTTAGTTTCGGTGTCGGTAGAAATACGCGTCCTATTCCGATTTTCACTTCCATGGAGGGTTCGGTTCGACGCCCTGTCCTGGTATAAAAATCCTATGGTACGACAAGATAGCAGATTACCTGGATCCATAAGCAAAGGCCACAAAGATTTTGTACTTGCAGTAAAATTTTGCTGCTGCTTTTAGCGAGTAATTCCTGTTTTACAAGTGTAGCGGAGTTGTTGCCCGAATACCTGGAAGTTTTGTTAATAAAGTTGGCTTATGCAAAACTACCTTTTAGGGGCGGTGTATGCGCACTCCCTTTTAGGGGCAGTGTATGCTGCTCATGCTCCGGAGCAGATATCAATCACAAAATATACGAAATGCTTAATCCTGGCAACGGAGGCTTATTTCATTTGCAAAGCATAGTAACGTGATTGATTTAGCAATGGAAGGAGGTTTTTAAACACGGCACCTGAGGTTTGAAGTTACCAAAAGGATACATCAAAACCTCGTTTAAAACCTTCGCAACTGCTACAAATTCGCATCTTTTGAAGAGGGAACTTGTTTTTGTTGCCAACTATAAGTATTCTTTATGTTTGTTGATGGCAACCTTCCGCAGATATTGGGCAGAATACCCTGCCCCTTGAAACGAAAGTGAGCCACAGAACAGCTTACTCGTTTTTTACTTCTTTTGTGTTTATAGAGTGTAGGTTTATTCGAGCACGGGCGAATAACACACGCCTGTTCTCGAAACACCAAAGGTATTTGCGCAGCGAAACCTGGGGAGCCATAGAACATGCCCTCGTCATCTACAACCTTGAAGCAGTAAATGACAACTTATTGACTGCATATATTGGTGTCTTCTCTTGGCAGTCTTTAGGGGAGATATGACATCCAAATAAGCATGTTATGATGAATAGGTTTTGTGATACTTTTCTTCAAAAAGGGAAGAAAAGTGCAGTCACGTTCAGATTTTCTCGACTACGTTTCTCGGGGAGCTAATGGAATACGTGAACACCTCTGAATTCGCATACATCGTTCATAACGCACTTTTTTTCTGAAGGAAAATAAGAGCACACAATAAAAGGGGACTATTTGTGATTCGCATGAATGTAATTATAGAACGTTCTTGCGGGCTAGTTGGTGCATTCCAGAAAAAAGGGAGGAATGCGTAGTCCATTCGCGCAGTCCTACTTCTTTTCTGTAATTCTAACCCTACATACATTACTTACGTAGTGGCCCATAATCATCCAGGAGGAAGCCGCTTGAACAGTGCGACCAACACCGAGCAGCTAAATGTAGTATCGCGAAGAGTTCAGCTTCAGTCACACTGTTTACAAGAGTTATTTTCACAGTAATTTTCCTTAAAAAGTAACAGACAAAGCTAAGAGGCATCTCATGCACTCTTCTGTCAGCTTGAACAACGAGCATTGCTTTGAAAGTTTACCTGCGATGACGTCCAGCGCACAGCGTTTTGTGATGTCGTGAATGGGAGCCAGCTCTCGTTTGTTTCCGGCCTCTTCTAGACGCTCGCTCATGCTGTCCGCATGTTCATTGAAAACGGCCATAAACTTCTCCATCGTCTTGGAGTGGAAGGCAGGCATCTGCAGTTTCCGCTTGTAGCGCCACACATTGTCCGCGCTGTCCGGAGAGAACGGGACGGTGAAGTTGATATTTCCACCACTTGGTGCGCACATGCATTTGATTGGGCTCAAAGCTAAACTGCGAAAAAGCAGATTTTCTCCGTACTATGTCAAGCGAATGCTGGTGCACAGGATACTAAATAAGGAGCTTCAGTTGCAGTTAGCAAACACATCAAAATGAAATTAAGGTCAATAAAGTACCTTGAGAACTTGTCTACCTCGTTGTGCATGTATCGAGCAATGCACTCCACCGCTACTCTTGCGTTTTTCATGGATCATGTTAACATTACGAGGTTCAGTAGGTACTATTAGTGAGATGCGATACACTTTTACAGCTCGAGAAGCTTTTAGTGCCAACATAAATTCAGAAGAGTAGTTGCTTGTGAGATCGCAAGGAAAAGAGGCTGGAGGAGCTAGGGGAAGAGAAAAGTACAACACCGTTAAACGCAACATTGGCGCTGCAGAAATGCTACGATGCAATAATAATGCATTCGAGACTTCTGAAGCATTATATTTATATCCTCGATTGTGGCGCATTTCTATGTTTTAAGCAGTCGGTTTAATTGAACAGAAGAAGAAAGCTCTCTAGAGAAAAGTGCGGACATACTCGAGGGCATGTGTGGCCAACGCTTCCTGCGGAATTTTAATTTTTGTGCAGATGTAAAACAGCCTGTTCTCGTTAAGTTGTTCGTTCTGAAGCATCGTCTCTCCTTGAGCTCAGAGAACTATGAAAAGCCGCCTAGAAAACGGACCTGTGTGACCTATTAAACTAGTCTGCTTCGTGTCAGTGAACATTGTAAACAGCGGAGGGAAAACCGCCCTAAGGAAGCCAGGACAACGCAAGTGGAGGCTCACGTGAGCCTCCACTTGCGAGACCTAGTGCTGTCATCGTGCTGAAATTTGAGTACTCTTAAGCCCACAAAAGTTATTCGCAGTGAGGTTTGTTTCCGAAGGCTTTAATAAAAAAATGGGGAAGCTTGCTCATAATCAGAAAACCGGCTATTCCTCAAAATTATCGCTCTTGTTTTGCGTTTCGTCCTCATCTAATTCGAGTACAGTTCCCTCGTGCAAGCCGCTATTTATTCATATTGTACAAAACATTCACAGCTATTCCATTCCAGCCTGGGTCATACTGCTCATGGTGGTTGATGAGGTGAATTCAGTATTAACGTAAATGTCCCTCTCTGGAAAAGTTTTCAGAGAGCGCCAAACGGCATTGCAGTCTACATCATCCCTTAATCTGCGCAAAATATGCACCAAGTAGGACCTCTAGGCTCTATCCAGAGGTCCAAGTGTCAATCCCATGGGCTGAAAGACGAATCGACTCACATGTAAAGCATATTTCTGGGCCCCAGCCAGGGTATAGTGAAGGAATAGAACAACGGCTTCCGAAGATTCTCTGTGCTTGAAAGAAGAACCTGCACAGAGTGTGTACGAAAAAATTGAGTTTTTTATATCAGAGACTTACCGTTATGCAATGCTCCTGCGTTCCGTTCTGCGTTTTCCTAGGCACGAGGGAACCTTCAATGTGTGTTTTATTTCCATTTTCGCGATAAACATATGCGCTTTGGGTGCTTTCTTCTTGTCTTCAACCACACCATTTAAATAAAGTAATTACAGTCTTAAGCTAGCATAATAAATAAAAACAGATTGATCTAGCGGCCACATAACGATGCTCACACAAAAGACCAGTGCAGACCTAAGAGGGACGCTCAAGCACCCATTTTGGACTGACATCATTGGCAGTGAGCGTTGGCCGGTAGGCCCGAGGCTATTTTAGGGTCGCAAGCACACCGGGCACCATAGTCTCGCACCCAGAGGCCAGCGGCCAGCGCTCAGCGGCGCAAATATCCGTTCAAGCCACGCGCTCGAGCGTTCGTGGTTAGAGGAACGCGGCTTTGAAGACCCACTTTCTTATTTCTTAATTAATTTTGCTGAAACTTTTTCTTCACATTATCAATTCCTTCAAACTAAAGTGCAGGCAATTTCCGCACTGTATATGGCGAATCTTTTTTACACGACTTTTTTCCTCTTCTACACCTTGTGAAGCTCCTGCAGACTAGACTAACTGCGATAGATTGGCTCAACGTTCACTGCCCTTCTGAGCGCATGCTTTGCGCGATGACATTCTTAGATTGTTTTGTTTCCGTGAAACAAAGTATTGTTTTCATTTTTACAAAGCAATTGGCACAGACGTGTTATGAATGTAAACGTGACGTCACACCACAATCTACAATCCATCAAAATGGAAAACCAAGAATGTAATGACATAGAGCGGAGCTTTTTGAGTGCAGCAAAACAAACGGAGTCAAAATAGGTAAAACAGTCATGAATAAATCTGCTGTGCAAAGTGGACATCCAGTAAAAAAACTGGAAAGGAGGAAAACAACAATTTTCGGGTATTTCCCCGATATCTATTGTCATCGCTTGCACGAACCAAATTTCTTAGCGTACTTCCCGGTGGATTTCACATATGAAACTTCAGGACAGCATAGCAACCGAGGCTTACGAGCAGATACGGGGGTTTTCAAAAAAATATCTAAAGACTTTTTTTTCTCAACTATCGCAGTTTGAAAACCTCGTCCCCCCTTAGGTCCGTGGGCGGTGGTACACTTTGTAAACTTGTTGGCCTGTCTGTAACATTTTCGTTTTCGTAGGTGTGCAAAAAACACTTCTACGGTGCTCTGCGCTACGGTTCCGGTTAAAATATGTCGGCAGCCAAACTCACGGCATCTAGTTTCTTTTTTTTAATGTTGCACTATATAAGGATGTCCTGATTTTATACATTCGGATGTGAATATCGGAGGACTAAGAAAAGTAAACCCGCTCCGGCGCTATGCACACGATCAAGTACATTGTGATTTGTCCTATTTTTCTCGTATATGCTCGAGCTAGCAGCAACTTCGCTGTTTGAAACGAACTTATGGTTCTTCGAATTGAAACTGGAGTGCATTTTTATGTTCTTTAACAAAAGCAGAAAACAATATTTCTAACTAGATGCTGCTTGCTAGCAGCCCTTCGACGTATACGTACTTATGTAGATGAATTCTGTCACCTGTTATAATTTTTTTCTTAACTTGTACAGTAATGAGCATATTCAAAGAGAAGTATATGATTCCCCGATACTTCAAGTAAAGAGCTGACCAATTCTGGAGCTTTGATGATAAAATTTATGATCATATGGGAGTTTCATATGTGAAATCCACCGGGAAGTACGCTAAGAAAATTGTTTTGCGTCACAAGCGTGTTTCTTAAGGCCCGCATAGACGATATACGATGGTAGAAAATTGTTTTGAACATCAGTGTCCTTCATCCACTCTAAGGAATAATGCAGAAGATTGAGAAAAGTCGTTTTACAGAGAACACCTCCGCACTAGCAGTGAACTTCGCTTCAGATATTTGATATAAAAGAGGTTGTTTAATTGATAGTTATTATTAAATTAAAAGCTTTACTAGGCTATGTCGACAAGGTCGTGTCAAAAACGTGTCCGCAGCAGTTGTGAGGAACTTAGAAGAGGTAGCGCCAAACGAATGGTTGTAATCGAAAGAGGATGGCGTGAGGATGCTGCACAAAAAAATTATGTCGCTAGAGTGATTACTTAATTAATTAGAGCCAAAAATGTCCAAAAAGTGGGCGGAGCCAACGCAACATGTGGCGCGAAATTTGAAAAATTAGAAGTGTGGGGGGAAGCAACGCGTGGCGCCAAATTTGAAAACGAAGAGTGGCGCCAAGTTTAAAACTCAAAATGGGCAATTGATGGAACTTGATTAGGTAAGACAAAAAATATTGTGGTAATTGGGAAATTGGACGAATTTACATCAATGCTTAATCGAGTAAATGTGAGGAGAAGCACAAGTGAAAGAAAGAGAGGTGACGAGTGAAGCGAAGAGAGGCAAAGAGAGGAAAATAGGGGCAAAGTGAAACGAGGCGGCGTCAATTCTTTCGCATTCCTCCAATGCCGGTTACCGTAGTGACCTTGAACGTATTTCTCTGCTTCACTGTAATTCTAGCTTTGCTATTTTTTTCTGAACCAGGCAGATTTTTCTGTAATTGAAACTTCCTAAAGTTGGTACATAGGTTCAAAATTTTACTACGAAATATAGACGTCGCTCTCATGCCTCATTTAGCAAATAGCTTTCCTCTGGGTATAACTGCCTTGCAACGAAACGGAGGATGTCCAATAATATCCCCCACCATAGTAGGAAACTCATTCCAACAGAGTGTCAAGCAACCTAATTATCTCATCCCTCTTCGTCTCGCACCCAGAGGTGGGCATATGCCCTCATTTTTACTTTTCCTCATTCACCCTCATTTTTGGATTCATGGCCGCCCCTCACCCTCATTTTGAAAAGTTATCCGGCCCTCCTTCACCCTCACCCTCAATTCGAAAAATGGCTGGCCCTCCCTCGCCCTCACATTGTCGCCCCTCCCTCACCCTCACTGACGGTCGTTTTAAAATCCGAGTTATATTTTCTAGTCGGCGACTTCTGGCTATATTACTGAGTAATAAACATACAAGAGAAGCCCTCAAGGCTCTTCTGAACGAGAGGTTAGATGCTTATACTGTTGTGTGTGCGGGTACGTGCGTGTGAGCTGTTTGAGCTAATACGTGGCACAAAACGGAGACAGTTACGAGTAGAGCACTAAGATATCACTCGGGCTTTACTTCTGGCACGCACTGCATGCATACATGTGCCATGCACTCGTAACATTTCAGTGTTATCTATCTTTTTTTTTCTTATACTGCAATGCCCACTGGGGATTTTAACAGGGTACAATACAGATAAGTAAAAACAACGTAATAACACAGGGAATGAACACAAGAAGAAAGAATAACGTAGCTTGAAAATTTTGAGAAATAAGCATAGAGAACACATTTCTAAAAAATAATGAAAAGAAATGAGGACATAGATGATATCTAAAGTTGGGCATTGGTTACGAGATTCCATTCAATTACGGTTCGTGGAAAGAAAGAAAACTTTAAAACGTTTATTATGCGTGGTAAATGGCGTTATTTGGCGGCTATGTCTTTGCCTAGTGGCGTAACCAGATAGTGGCTGTTAATAAGTTGAAAGGAATTTTAGTCGTGACACACGGTTTCTTTGCGTTAATGGTGGCATGTCCACTTTAGTTAAGAGTTCGGTCACTGACTTACGTCCAAATTTATTACAAATGAAGCGATTTACTTTTCATTTCACCATTTCATCTTATTAGTGTAAGTTTTAGTGAAAGGGTCCCAATTAAAGTATGCATAGTCTAGTAGCGGCCGAATTGCGATTCTGCATGCGAGTAGTCGGAAATAATGAGTAGAAAGTCTCAACGCTCTCCTCAGAAAGAACAACTTGCAATTAACATTAGTCATTACGTAGTCAATGTGCTTAGTCCAAGTGAGGTCATTGGTGATCAAGAGTCCGACATACTTATAATGTATCTCGAGAAAAGCTCGAGAAAAGTTTCGATAGGATGAATATTTAGGTTTCTTGTCTAAAGCGGAGTCTGCTTTGTGGTCCGATATTCCATCTACCATCTGGCAATTCCTTTTGGCAGTAATTGATCCGCTAACAAAAAATTGGTCGAGAATTATTGACGAATTTACCTGAAATATGATATTTTCTTCTACAATCTGCAGTAAGTAGCAGCCAAAAGCAATGCCCGCCCAACATACCTTCACCTTGGGGGTCATGCTTTTTAACTAAAAATTTCACCAGTCTACTTCAGGCAAATTAAAATATCCTGACAGTATAATGCGATTATCGGGTTTAACAGTCGCGCACAAATATTTTTTCAATTCGTCTAATCCGGCAACGGTAGAGTTAGGGGCCTGTACATTGCTCCAATAACTTATCTAACGTTTCCATAGTACGCTGTACAAAAATGCACTCTACATTGGGCACACCAGGCATTGATAAAATTCGCAGGGATGATTTAAACGGAATGCTGACAGCTCCACCTCCACCATCACGGTATTTTCGGTACGGACTGTAGCCAGCGGGAGCGAACTCACTCTCAAACACTGTAGTGTTAAGCCAAGTTTCTGTCAAAGCCGCTTTTTCAAAGCCATGCAAAAGCAGAAGAGCCTCCAACTCAGTTGTCTTGTTTATGACACCTCTACAATTAACATTTAGTATTTTCAGGGTCAGGGATCTCTTAGTCGGGCATTAGTTTGATTTCTTTCTAAGCCTAAAGCGAGGCGAATTCGTTTCATCCCAACCATACAGTACGCTACCAAAGCTTAGCTTATCGTTAATTAGCTTTAAAGCTTGGCGCCCTCTTTTCTCTCTTCCTCAGAGCTTTTACATAATTCTTTCCATATTCCCCTAACTCGTTTATAAAAGACCTCAGCTAATGATTTTGAGATTTTTTGGTGTTTGAATTTTGAGCGGATTTTGGTGTTTTTGAGTTACTGGCATGATCGTAATGTTGACATTTTTTCACGGAAGTCGAGTTGCAAAATGACTGGTCGCGCCTTATTTATATCATTTTTACCCACCCTGTGGCATCTTTAGACAGCACTCACTGTCCAACCTAGTTGTTCCAGAAAAACACCAAAAACTTCCTTTTCCAGATCCTCACTAGTCACCTCTATAAGCTTTTTTATTCCGTAAATGATTAGGTTATTTCTCCTGCCTCTGTTTTCTCAATCATCTGTCTGGTTCCTACCTTTACTAAGCTGCACCTGAAGTTCGTATATTGCCGATTCCATGTATTTTACCTTCTTGGCTAAGACATTAAGGGCCCGACAACTGTTTCTCAATACCATGAATTCGCTCAGTTAAACCGGAAAATTTATCCTCAGTTATGTTTTGAGACGCCGGCAGACCCTCCATTGTTGAATTAATCTTGCTCTGGTCTTCTAGCAATTCTGATAGCATTTGTTTTTCAATCGGGCCAGGATTAGTTTCAACACCGCCACAAGACAACAGATCTTTTGATAATGCAATCACACAAGAAAGGAAATGCTGAACACAAAGTGGGCAGGGCAGCGGCACTAGAAAGCGATCGTCACTGCTGCAGCAATGTGCAGATTTGGAATCACTAACCTGGATAGCAAAGCAAAAAGGTTTGGTGGGCATGCCGCCTCGTTTGCTGCTGCCATGCCCACTGTGTTAAAATGACCTGCTAAAATGAGTCAGCGCGTTGTTGTGTCTGTGTACAAAAACTAATGTACGGCAACAATATTTAGAAAACAATTCAGCAGCGTTTACCACGACAATTACAATAAGTGCTAAGCACAGAATAGACTAAGAACAAGTAAATTTTATAGGTCCCTTAATTACCATTACCCGATGACACTGCGATAGCACGGATGGGATTGGAAAACATTTAATTCGTCAGAAAAGGCAGAATGCAGACGATCCGCGCTAGGTGGCTATCAGTCCACGGCTGACAGCGACCTGGGTAGCCCATTCAATGACCCGGGTTTGAACTCCCAAGTCTGAGCTGACCAACACGGCCTCCCACTGCTCGAGAGTAGGAACCTATATTAGAGATTTCGGGGGCGGCTCCTCTTTACAATTCCACAATAGGTGATCATAAGTGGGTAAATCACCACATATTGTACATGCAGGGTCGTATTCACCAGGGTAGAATTTTGACAACAGGTAAGGCGTCATGAAGGATCGCGTCTGGAGTCACCTCCAAGTGGTCTCGTGCTCCTTATTAAAGGCTTTGTCTGGAGGAGGGAATATCCTCCTTTCAAGTTTAAAATGATTAGTAATATCGTGAAAAGATGATAGGCCGTCCTTCGAAAAACTCTCAGCAACGACAGCGTCCCCTGCTCGGCTGACGAGTCCTCGAGCTGTTATGTGTGCCGCTTCGTTACCAGGGTTCCCCGAGTGAGCCGGGACCCATATCAATTCAATAATTCTGTCTAAGTCTTTAGTTTGACCCAATATGCTCATTGCTGCCTGAGAAATTCTGCCCCTCGCATAATTGCGTATGGCAAATTTAGAGTCGCTGAGTATGGTAGTAGCTTCTGTGTTAATGATAGCAAGGGCGATTGTCGCCTCTTCTGCCGTTTCCGAGGATTTCGTTATGGTAGTGCCGGAGACTATCAGTCTACCTTGCGTATCCACCGCCGTTAGTGCGAACGCGATAGCACGGGGTCTTCTGAATTTCGCTGTTTCTAATCTCCCGCCATTTCGTGCGGTTTGCTGCATGCGCGTCTGATGACGCTTCCACGCGCACGGATAGAAGATGATGAAGACTACGCTTTTAAACTACAGCGTGAGAGACTGGCACTTTCTGCAACAACACGCGTGAACGCGGCTACGTGACGAATACGACGGCATTGCAAGCACCGCATGAGAGTTTGGCAGTTCGACACAGGCAGGGAGTTAAGATTTCTCCCAACTGATTGTTCTCGGGGAAGTGTATGAACCAACCGACTCGTGACCGGAGAGGCACTTGTTGGTGATGCGCTCAGCCTTACCTCGTGTCTACTGCCCTGTTGCTGTGTCTTTTTTGCGATGTGTTTTGTGGCGTTTCCTAAAAGATTTGTAAATAATTTAGTTAATGTAAATAGAATATATTTTGAATGCATTAAATATCACGCCTAAAAAAGCTGTGGCGACGGCGTAGTTGTCTGAAGCAGCGGCCAGCGGAACTGATTTTTTAGTGTCGCCGCAAGTTTGGATCCCGCTTACCCAGCTTTAATTTTTTTTATTTCTTTAGTGTCTTCTCCCGGTGCGTGCGGTGCCGGCTCTCCGCTGCAGTGAGGCTCTTATGCGGTCGCTTAAAGTAAAACATTATTGAGGCCACTTGAAAATCGAACAGCTCACTAAAATGCAGCATTCGGGCTGAATAATAGCAATCACTAATTCCTCGAGTCTCATTGAAATCTTCCTGTGGTTGCCATTTTAGTCCTCTAGCGCTTCCAATCCGCCGAAAAGTGGTTGTCTTTCTGCCCGAAGTCTGCTTCTAGCACGTCGGCCACCCTGGTCACGTGACGTTGTGACGTAATCAGAAGCTGTCCATCGGATTGTGAGCAAACTGCCCACCGTGGCAGTTCAATTGAATGATTAGTCGCGAGAGATTTCTCAGGAACAACATAGGTCTCACAAGCCCCACCGATGGCAGCACCTGCCATCGCAGGGCAATGACGCGTAGCTTAACCGCTGCACCTCTGTGCCTGTAGCGGAATCAGGACTACCGGGTATCTGTGAATGTACCCCGCTTCTACGGCAGCACAAGTAGAAAATGGTGCAATATCACGCAAACTTACATCATATGATACATCAACCAAAGTAAGCACGTTCAGGCCAAGCAACAGCATAGAAAGTCAAGGCAAACCATGCGAAACAGGACTGATGGTGCTAGCGCACAATAATTCGTGGTTAACCCCGAGCTAAACAGCCCGTGATTTTTTGCTTCCACGTCTACGCCTTACACAAACGCTGATTGTTATTTCCCTACCATGCCTGCTAGAAATATGGTTCATAAAATCGAGTGCGTGATTACGCAGTCACAGGTCTTATCAGGGACAGAAATAAACCAAGAGATGTTCATGTTATTTGGAGAGCGGTACAACTTTTTTTTTCCTTTTTAGCACATCTTAAAATAAAGAACGAGCGAGCTATGATTCAGACCAAGGTGGTTAAGCTGCTGCTTTATTTTTATGGCAAGACTGCAGTGGCCGGCTATGCCCACCACACTGCGGCACCACTTTCCTGTACCGCAGTTCCGGAGAAAATAGAAAATAGAAAGAAGAGATGACTGTACTGAACTACTCACAGCGTGAATGAAAAAATTCTACACCAACGCTGCCAACAAGCTTTGATTTCACAGTGGAATTTTGTAAAAGCATTTTTTTGCGGCGCAGCGAAATCTGTGAAATCTCACTGAGCTGAAATCGGACTTCGTTCCGGCAAAGAAGGCCTAGAACTTGGGAAGTCAACAGCCTTACCAGGTATAATTTCTATGTGTTTTACTCTACGCTCTGATCATCCGGCAGACTCGGGGCTGATAATAAAAATGTTGCCTCCGGTACCATTGTTCCCGTTAGAATTGCAGCCCCCCGCACAGCCTAGGCAATGGCTCCATGTTAACGCATATTACAGGGTGTTTCACCGAATACTTTACACAATTTGTAAAAATAAGGTTTTTGAGTTAGACGAGCTCTTTTTTTCGGCGATGTAATACATCGTGACGGCGGATAAGGTGTGCGGCACCCACGTTTCGTGTTGGCCTCGTGTACCTCTAGAGGGCAGAAACTACGTCTTCCCCGGGAATATTCACCCTAAGAAGTAGCGCTTTAAAACGGTAATTCATAAAGGGCTGTACACACAAAAGCGTTAGCCCGGAGTACAGTTCGGGCCACCACCCTGGCCTTCAAACAGTGAATTTTGCACTCCCTCACCCTCACCTCGTCGTGTCTTCCCTTCCTCGCCTCACATCACCATGGCTTTCATCCCTCACCCTCGCCCTCACGAATTCTCATCCTCCCAGCCTCGCTCACTCTCACCTCACAGAGTGAAATCCTCATGAGGTGAGGGTGAGGATGCCCTCATGAGGGCTCGCCCTCGTGAGGCTGCCCATCTCTGCTCGCACCTGGAGTCGAATGTCTTTTAGGTCGATGTTGTTACGTTGAAAAGCCTTTAGTAAGAACGGGGACGTGCCACACGTCCGATGTGTGCTGCGGGTACCTTGCGAGTACAACATTTGATCTCTTCGGTTTCCGCTCGCTCCTTCAACGATTTCACGGCTCTACTCCCGTTACAATACTGGCACCAAACTATATGAATTCAGAAGCTTTGCTACGCACGACCCAACGCAGGTTATATGTCTACGCGTTGGTACAACTTCCTTATGATTACGTTTAAACACGTTATCTGCATAGTGTTCATGCATACTTCAATAACCGATGCTCTATGTCATTGCTTGCGTTGAAAGGCTAAGGCAGCAGTGGTGTGCTACTCTTCAGGGGCTTTCAGATCGCTACGTTTTGTTGCTGCTCTCGATAGAACAGGCATTTTAACGAAATGTATGGAGACTGGGCTTTTTGAGTGACCCGAGTGCGCGCCCACCGCTGACCTTTCGCTCTTTTGAGAAACCCATCGCGGGTGTCCGCGTGGCTTGTCCTCCTTTCCAAGGGAACCTCCTTCGAGAACCGCCGTGAATCACCCTCCTATCCGTTCTTCCGTTTTCGCCCTGGCGTCCCCATTGTGTCACTCCACTCCGAGTGACAGCTGGGTGCGTTGTTTCGGCGAGAAGTCCCGAGCGGGAAGGGAACGCTGAGACCGCCACCGACTCGGGCAGCAGAAATGTGCGTAGAGTTCGTCTCCCGGGGGCCCCGGCCTTTGCCGGGGGGACCAAGAACGCGGGCGGTTTAACGCGCGCACCTGTATGTATGCTAGGGTCTGGACCTGAACGGAGTCCTGTTGACCGCATGTGCGGCGCTGACGCTTCAGGGTCGAGAGGTCCTGATTCGTCTGGTTCTCCGTCATCATAGGCCATTGCCGGTGACGACGCGCGATGAGCCATCGACGCGCGACCTGCTTCGCCAAGATGCGCTCCGCGCATTCCCCATCCTCCCTCATCTTGTATCGAGCGCGATTTAACCCTTTGATTGGCCGTGCGGCATCTGATCGCCCTTGGGTGTGCCGTCACGCGTGTTTTGTTTTTACTTTGCGCGCGCGGCTCCGTGGACCCGCTTCCGGGTGCTGGGGCAGGGCTATGGGTTGTACTGAGGTCTGGGGGTTTTAGCAGCGTTTTGCAATGTAGTTTACTGTGTAATACGCACTTGTTCTCTCAAATAACTGCGCCTTCCTTCCCTCAGAGCGAGAGCGCAGGCGCGCGGCGAACTCTGGCTGTGCTTTCAGCTTGCTTTAGCCCGAACCCGCGCTATGTAGACGAAGTGCCACTCACTTAACACCCGTCAATGGTAAACACCACAAATGAGCTAAGATTTCAAACCCCACATTTACACTAATAAGAAAACTGACGTGGCTCTTGACTTACCTCTGCGTCTTCGGGATTTTGTATGATGACGAACGGGGACACACCAAGGTATGTCTTGAACGTTCGGTTCTTGTACATTTCGCATAATGCTCGCAGTAGATAGGAGAATTCTGCGATTAGAAACAAACAGATTACAAAGACTAAATTGTTGTTCTTCAACAAAGAAAATGTATTTGTCGGAGTTGCAAAACGTCCGCAACACTTCGTGGGACGAACGGTTGTTAGTGTTCGGTCTAAAAAAGCGAAACCAGGTGTTAGGGGAACTTGCCATATCCGCCGTGATGTACCTAATCTGTAAGCAAATAAATAGTAAATAACACTTGTAACGCGGTGGAAATTCCTGTGAAAACTGACAGTAGTTATAAAAATGTGATCGATGTAACGGCAAGCACAACTCAAACACTCTAGACCCAGTTATGGCTCAAGTCATTTTTTATGAATAACCTAAACGGCACAATAACAGGTAAATGTGAACAAAAAGGTTTGGAAATTGTGCTGGATGTATTCGTACATTTTGTTAAAGGGGCCACTAGTACTCACCTACAAATGCGTTTACTTGTCTTTCCAGCTTCGGAATTGTAATTTCTGCTCTGTGTTTATGATAAAGAAAACAGTGTGAAAGCAAGGTAAATCGCAGTAAAAACACTTCCCAGTCCTAATTTGTTTCATAAACACGGTTTGAGATTAGGAATGATCGGCACAAAGAAAGGCGCCAGAAATTGGTCCGTAGTAGAAGCGTGGACGCCGTATTTATATAACAAAGGGGTACCTTTAAGCCAGTGATTATTCTTTAATTTGTGCATTCATAAAAAGCATTTTTGAGAATAATTGTGAAATGTGACAAAAATGACATGTCGGCTTGCCAGAGGATACCCTAGGCGCATAAAAAAAACGCAAGTGAAACGCTGGTAAGGACTACAAGCGGTTTAATTTCGAAGTTCTTCAATACCGTGTCAACGTTCTTACGAACGGACGTGTCTTTGGCACCCATTTTAACAAGTACTGTTCTAGTCTTGTCGCAACGGCAGCCTTCAGGTGAGACACCCTTAGTCTTGTTGGTTTAGGCTTCTTCAAGCACCATTATGTAGTCTTAGCGCACGGAAGCCATTAAATGTTTCTGAATTTTCAAGAGATAAACTGCAACACCCGTCCTGTATCAAGGCAGTTTATTTATTCATTTAAAATGCTTATCTTCAGCCATAAGTAGGTACGAAAGATACTAAAGAGAGAAAAAAATGATGGAACAACCATTTACATAGAAAATGTAGCGAGTGGTGCTAAATGCGACAGATATTTGCAAATCGTCGCCATTATTTATTATTTACACATATCAAATAGAAAATACCACCGAATAATTCCCTACTGTCCTGGCTTCACTCTCGTTGAAGTCAGTAAAAGTAGACACAATAGTATCTAATGAAATTTAAAGCTTCTAAATGTGGCACTTGCTTCACGGAAGAGGGCAAAATGAGGCGCCCTTACAAAATCACGATATTGCTCATCCTTCCATTGAATGCGCACGAATTTGGCTCAGTGGACATCTGGAAAATCTTCGTACGCCTCAAAAGGGATAATTGTTGGGCCAGTTGGTTCATGATCACACTTGCCAAGCATGTGACAACATGCAAATGCACTCCCAGTTCAACAGAAGCAAAGTGTTGCGCACGTACGCAAGCCAACAAAAACGAAAACTGTACGAAGCTTTCGTCATGCACACGAGAGGTGACAAGTGCTTGAGCGTGCCGTCTCTTAGCTTATCGAGAAAAGAGATAGCCTTTTTAGATATTGACCTGCAAAAGTATCAATCTTATATCATGGTGTTCTTTTAGTTTATTTTATGTGTACTTCCTGTATTTATTGCACTTTCGCATGAAATGCACTTAGTTGTAAGTTCGGTGCTGTGTGTGTTGCTTCTCTCTATATTGTCCCGTTTTTCGCGCCGTTTTCAGTCTTGATTGGTAAGCCTATTCGAGTGACAGACATTCTACTAAGACTGAACCTTGCCTTGGGACACTGATTTTCGCGCCTTCTCGACTGCTTTCTGTTTCACCAAGGCTCACTTCGCAAATGTTTTCCCTGCTTAGAAGAAGCTTATCTGGTTGACTTTAAACTCGGTAGTTGCGAACATATTCCTAACTACATTGGCTAAATATCAAGTTAATATGATAGCGCCTTTAAAAGTTAGGGGGCGCTAAGTAGCAAAATTATCCGTTTTGCGTTGTGTCGCGTTTTGCCGCACTCTCCCCTATCCCATTTCTATGGACCACAACAGGAGTGTGCGACAAGTGTTGTGGACCGCACAAGCATGCTTTGCGTTGTTTTTTCCTCGGCCAGCACACAGAACCAATCGAACTTCGGGAAGCAACGAATGTGGAAAAAGCAACGCCCCTGTGCTAGTGAAGCGGACCGTATGTATAAAACAGGTTGCATCAAACATCGTTTCTTAGTGTTCCCTGTGCGCGGGAAACACTGCACCTTGCTAATGTAAGTCCACAGAACGCCAAAGCACAAACACCCTTATTATACAGAATGGGGCCACGAGGCCTTCTGTCTTCCTTATTCTCATATTTATATTTTAATTCGCATTCAGAGAATATTCCTGTAAGCCGGGCAGCAGACAATTGGGAGGGCGGAGCGCGTTTTGGGTTTTTTGTCGGCGCCTCGACCTTCCCACTGCTTAGATGGTACAGAGAATTCCCCCTTCTTATAGCATTATTTCCAGCCCCTCTTCTTAGTATGCCACGGAAGGGTACCTTAGGCGTCGTCACATTTCTATCACCTTGCAACGCCTCCACTTCGCTGGCGGTCGCCTTAGAGGTAAAGACGTCCACGAAACAATGGAACACAGGGAACACCGTCAGCACTGGAGAGCGAGGATGTAGTGAGCTGACACGGTTTGTCAGCGCCGGCACAAAAAGGCAAAACCTGCGCTTAAGGCGTCCTGCATGCCGTAATTATGCGTTGCCAACCCCAACGGTCTTGTCTGTTTTTGTACTCGCCCATCGCGCAGCAAAGTTAAATACTCGAATGAAACTGTGCGCAGTCTGTCGTGACGGATTTTGAACACTGCAGTAGCAGTGCACGATCAGAGGGGAGGAAAGATGAGAAGAAAACCATCACGCGAGGGGTCTAGGTTGCAGACAGCAACGTTGCGGAGCGTTAACGGTGAAACCTGACAACTACGGCATGCACTTCACGCAGACATTTGTCACAGATCTTTCAACTAGCAACTGCTGTGGCTGATATCTTTAGTTTTACCACCGGGCACATAACGAGGCTACGGCACTTGACGCCTGTGAAAGAAGGCCGGCTTTCTGCGCAAAGAAAGGCACAGGAATACTTGTATACCTTATTCTAGGGGTAAATTAATTGCTCTGCATTTCGCAGCAGAAGAGAGATATTATGGGCAAGAGACAACATGCATAAAAGATGCGCGTCGTGACCAGACCTTCGACCGTCGTATGTTACACTGAGTGCTAAAAAGCAATGACTGATCCTTTCCACTTTCTTGCTAAAATGATACTCGTGAACAATTGACCGACAAAAGTGCGAAGCAGCGCCACTCCTAGGCATTATTGTGGATGTGCAACATATTATAAGCAGCGAAAGGTAGTCTTGAAACACAATCGAAATGAGTACTTGCAATAGGTGTAGTATTCAAGACTAACGGCAAGCGAAGAGATAAAAAAAAAAACGAGCAAAGTTGACATATCTCTAACGGAATCAACCCACGATGCTTTGACACTTGTTGTGACTATTCAGAAGGGCTCCGCATGTGAAATGGTCTTAACCAGAGTTTGGCCCTTAGCTGGGTCAGTTCGGAAACAACAAAGTTTGAGATACATACTGGTTATCGCGGAATGCGCTGATTTGTTCCACTGTGCTACAAAGCCCGAGGTCCGGGTTTGATTCCCGTCCGCGACATCCGCATTACTATGCAACCTAGATGTAAGAAGCATTTCATACTTAGTCCAGGTCACTGCTTATGCATACGCCATGCGCAGCGCCCATATAGGGGCACCACTGAAATCCTCCTAGCGGCAGCCGTTGGAACCGTAGGCGGGCCGCTCGCCGCGGCTTCCCGCTGCCACTGCAAGCTTGGCCGTGATGCGCGCGCGTCAATTGCTGCCCGTGGGCGTCCTGCACAGTTAATTTTGAAGCAGAAACATACGCAAGGGAATCGTACTGCATGAGAGTCGAGCTGTAGCTGATGCTACATCTCACAGGGACGATAGCATTTGCCGCAGGCGAACGTCGCCGAGCCTTGATAGACGACTAGCTAATCATGGTATGCCGCCTCTCCCGATAGGCGTTTACCCAACGAGAAAGCTTTATCATTTGTTTATCATGCGTACAATTTTAACCATTTACATTGAAAGCGTAGATTTCTCGAGTGTTGAGGCTGTGGCATCGGACGTGTGATTAATTGACGCAGGAACGGTGTTTGTGAAAATAGCGATAATAAAGCTGGGAAAAACGAACGCTCTTAATTATTCGCAAGCAAAATTAACTGCTAATTTTCTTAGATGGTAACTACGTATTTGCTGCTGAACTAAAATGAAATAAGCCTCCATTTCACGTGCGTCACTATATTCATCGCTTGATGGAATGTTGACAGATGACATATTGTAGCAATTGAGTTTGCTATTAACGTGTAAAAGCAAATTATTCAAATTATTTATATCAGAGTAATTCCAATGTCGCTGGTGAATAGCACGATCAGCCTGATAAGAAGGCACATAAATGAACCCTGTGCCGAAAGAATTGTGTGCCATAAGTATGCCGTGCGCACATTTTAAGTGCTCGCTCGTTACAAGCGCGGAGTGAATGTTTGCTCTTCTCAGGGTAAGCAGTTGAGAGCCATATGCCAAAAAGGAATATTTCTGAAACGGTGCCCATCTGACAAGAGCAAACGGTTTCTATTTTAATCTTTCCGTTTAAAGGGTGGGTGCGTTCGCTTAGAGCAGATAAGGGTGGCTTTCTAGGCGCGCAATGCCCAATGTACAGCACGTAAGAGCAAGTCCATTTGGGTCTGATCTATTCCATCTCATCACTAAACATCATGAATAGAGTCTAACAGCATTACCAAGCAGTACCAAAGCAAACGAAGCTGCGTAAAGTTCGTGAAACTCTACATGGCGCGTACATGACAATATGCGACGGCTTTAGGCACTATAGCTGCAAACTTCAGGCTCTTTGGACTAGCATGAAGTCATATTACAAAGCTCTCACGAGCCATGTAACGTCGCTAGAGTACAGCGCTCACAAATGCGGGTACAATAACACAACCGCTTGATCTCCAGTGGCCGTTTTAATAAAGAGTGCAGCAGGCCCGGCAGATTATCAACATGAGAATAGTAAAGAGTGCCAACCAATGTTTTTAAATTAACAGGCTGCATTTAGTTGTAACTTATATGATGAGTGACAGTCAGTGCCACGAGCCGCCGCAGTGGCTCAGTGGTTATGGCGCTCGGCTGCTGGCCCGAAATACGCGGGTTCGATCCCGGCCGCTGCGGTCGAATTTGGATGGAGGAGAAATTGAAGAGGCCCGTATACTGTGCGATGTCAGTGCACGTTAAAGTACCCCAGGTGGTGGAGATTTCCGGAGCCATTCACTACGGTGTCCCTAGGGCATAGCCTCAGTCGCTTTGGGACGTTAAACTCCCACAAAACCACAAAAGTCAGTGCCGTGATAGGTGCGGGTACGCCATCTTGTGTGGTGCACTCTTTCAGCCGTCACCTGGTTCTCGATATAGGTAACTGATTGTTAGAAGCATACACAAGAAGTCAGCCACTCAAAGCTTGGCTCCGCGCCCCAGGCCTTTCTCGCATCGACTTTCTTTTTCTTTAAAAGCGCACTTACATCGAAAGGCGGGAGACCTGTCGCATTTGCCCGTTTTGCACCTTGCGAGCCATAACTAGGCGACCAGGCGTGAAAACGACCAATGGATAGGGGGGGGGTGTAGAAAGACAAGGAAGGCAGTACACACTCCAGCATGAAAACTGAATACTACGCAACCTTTTATTTTTCACGCGAACAGCCACGATCTACCGCCGTCGAACGAAGGCGCGGAGAGGACACAAGAGCATGTTCCTGGGGAGTTTTAAAAGTTTTCGAGCAGCCAGCTACGCAGAAGTGCGTTCCTTTACGTCACTGAAGACTTACATGAAAAAAGATTCGCGACTAATCAATACTCCACAAGATGTAAGCTATCAAAACACAAGCGCATCGTGAAAGCGCGTTGAAAAGAGCGGGGAAATCGGCAGACGCGGCCCGCTCACGCTTCGCGGACTTGCCAACAGGCAGCGCGGCCATCGTCATGCGTATGGCGTATACACTGCAAAACAGTACCCGGCTGTTTCACCTAAAATGTTCTGCAATTTTTAAAAGTAGGCTTTTTGAGTAAGAAGCGGGCTTTATTTTTTTGGCGTGACATTGTCAATTGTGTACCGCATCGATATACACCAAAGACATTCTAAATAGTAAGCTGTGTAACAAATATTGCTTAAATAACCTTTGAACTATTACTTTCAGTCTCCTGATTTGCTGTGAGACGTGTTGTTCATGGTAAGTAATATCCATATAAGTTTTTTAGAATTTCGAAAGCAGAGTTACTCTCGGCGCTGTGGCACAATAAATTTTGTCTATATGGACGATTTACGTGCAATGAAGGAGTTGGTTTTGCATGCAAGCTTCTCGACAGCGCATGCATTTCGGCGCGATGCAACCAAAATGTGTTGGGCTACAACGTCGAGGGTAACTGCATTATCAAAATTCTGAAAATTTATGCGGATATTACTCACGGTGGGCTACACGCCTCTTAATAAATAAGGATACTAGCGGTATTAGTTATAAAGTTAACTACTAAGTACTAACTAATCAGCCTACTAATTGGCATACCAAACTACATTCGGATGCGCTACACCGCTGACAATGCTATGTCAAAAAAAGTGGTCTTCTACCCAAAAAGCCAATATTTTTAAATTTTTGGAACGTATTAGGTGGAACATCCGGTATATTGGACGTACCTTAAACAGTCTTTCCAGTCAGCATCGGCACAGGAGACATTGTTGAAATACAATGATAATCAGGCGCGCTGAAAAAGTTGGGGTTACAGCAATTGTACAAAAATCAGATTACTCTAAAGGAGACCCTCCCCCATACTCTTAATTAGGTTTAACTTTACAAGCAGCTTCCGAACGACCCAACACACCAAACAGCGGCCGAAGTAGAGGTCAGTCGCTGTCACTCTCTAACATGCAGCCAAATGACCGACGCAGTCTTACAATCAATGGTGCTCAACAACCAAGTTCACGGCCAATTTTATTTCGTTTCCAAAATGGGACTCTGGCAGTCGAGTCGTAACCAGCAATGAATATGTGATGGAAAAAATATCTTGTTCTGTTAATTTTTTCATGAATGACTTCCTTACTAATTTGCATTCGTACATCAAGGGCAGGAGTCATTCCCTTCAGGAGATTTCCAACTTGACTATTTCCTCAAGAGGCCTTCTGGCGGCCATAGATGTTCGCCCTTTGTAAGCAAAAACCTCGCATGCAGACGGCATAGTGACGACACTGGCAGCCTTAGGAAACTCTAAATCCTCGATAAGTATGGACAGCAGCACCCTCCATCGCCTTTTATCTTGTTCTAAAGATCAATAATTTTGAATTAGAAAAAAAAGCACTACCCACAGATAAGAACTGCGATGGGAGAAAAAATGATTTGTAACAAAGCAAGGATCTTTGTGGCCTCACCAAAAATCCTCGTCTTTTTCTGTAAGCGTTTTCTAAACGACATCATTCTAGTATGAAAACTTAATGAAGCAAGTGGACATCATTTCGGGAATTATTAAGCCGCTTCCATAAACTAGGTATGTTAAGAATATCTCTGACTTGAGGATTGGTTTTCTATACGCGAAGATATCAGTAGCTGGTAACTAACCACCTGAATGCAAATACAATACTGCCCATTATTCCCCAATACAGAAAGCATACGGATAGATTTAATATTGCTACGGTTGTGCTTGTGCTTGGAACGCTCGTGCTTGGTGCGCTCGCGCTTGGAACGCGAAGAGGACGAAGTGCGTTTCGGCTGCTGGGCTTCGCGTGCCCGGTTGTTCGGCTGCGTGGCTGTAAGCTGTTTCCCTGTAAATATATTTTTCCCTTTTGGTGTGCACATCTTCACGTTACATTATTGGTGGAGGTGCTGGGTACAGCCACAGCAAGCACGGAACTTCGCAGCGGTCGTCAGCTCGCCGGCTCTTCAACCATGACCAGCGAAGGGGCCGCTCCGTCGGCGTCCGCCAACCCGGCGTTCATCATTGCCCATCCGAGAGATCCTGGGACCTTCAACGGAACGGACGGCGTCGACGTGGAGGACTGGCTCGCAATGTACGAGCGCGTGAGCACACACAACAGGTGGGACCCGACCCTAAAGTTGGCCAACGTCATCTTCTACCTGACGGGCACTGCCAGGGTATGGTTCGAGACCCACGAGGATGAACTCACCAGCTGGGATCTCTGCAAGCGCAAGCTTTGTGACCTGTTTGGTAAGCCATTCGGGCGTCAGCTCGCTGCGAAGAAGGAGCTCGCATGCCGTGCACAAACGTCCACAGAGTCCTATGTATCATACATTCAGGACATATTAGCTCTCTGCATGAAAGTCGACGCCACTATGTCAGAGTGCGACAAAGTAGGTCACGTGCTCAAAGGCATCGCAGATGACGCCTTTAACCTTCTTGTATACAAGGACTGCGGAACGGTTGACGCAATCATCAAGGAATGCCGCCGGTTCGAACAAGCGAAGAGCCGCCGAATTTCTCCGCAGTTCACGCGGTTGCCGAATACGACTGCGACGTCGTCCTGTGTAGACTCGACTCCACCGAGCCGTCTGCCGACATCTGAGAGCCTGACACGACTTGTGCGCCAAGAAGTAGAGGCAATGTCCCCCGTTGCGTTTCATCCACCCGCAACAGACAGTACTCCAGCAGTATCCCTTATACAGGCTGTCGTTCGCAAAGAATTTGCCAATCTTGGGATTCAACCTGTTTGCTCAGTTAGTGCCCCATATGCTCGCCGCATGTCCCCGGAGCTCGGTTCTGAACGTGCATACTACCCTCGACGCAGCCGCAATCCAGATGAATGGAGAACACCTGATGACAAGCCCATCTGCTTTAACTGCTCCCGAGTTGGCCACATATCTCGACACTGCCGAAGCCGTCCGTCCTCGACCTACAGCCGCTACCCGCCGGGTTCTGCATATTCCCGCCGCTCTCCCTCGCCCTCGGAAACGACCTCTTCTGGCCACAACGCTCAGACCCCGCTTACCAACCGTTCGTCGTCACCTCAGCGCCGTCGATCTCCATCGCCCCGACCTCGCCGCCCTTCGTCGCCGGCCCCATATGCCCGCTCCCGGTCGGAAAACTGATGGCTGCAGCGTCTGGGGGTGATGCTGCTCTGACGACCCGACCAGAAAACCCTCCTTTAACTCTTCATGCTCATCGGAACATCCTTAACGTCGACGTGGACGGGGTCCCTGTTACCGCTCTGATCGACACTGGAGCGCACGTCTCAGTCATGAATGCTCGTCTTCGCCGTCGCCTAAGGAAAGTGCTCACTCCTGCCCCCTCAACTGTGGTCCGTGTTGCAGATGGCGGTATGTCTATTGTCGTCGGAATGTGTACTGCTCGTGTTTCAATAGCCGGCCGCCATACTTCTGTGCTCTTCACTGTCCTCGAACACTGCCCTCATGACATCATTCTCGGCCTTGACTTTCTCACCGACCATTCCGCCCTTATAGATTGCGCCACAAGCATCGTTCAACTCGCTCTACCTGTTCCTTCAGAGCCACCGGATCCAATTGTTCACCGACTGTGCACCGCCGACTTTGTCCGCCTGGACCCCGATGCCGCCACTTATGTCCGTTTCTCCTCGGTCCCGCCAGTTCCCGATGGTGACTACATCATTACTCCGGTTCCTGATGTGCCCTTTACACGCAGTGTTGCCCTTGCGCATACAGTTGCCACCATGTCGGCAAATCAAGCGTCCCTTCCGGTTCTCAACTTTGCCTCTTACGTTCAGCCGCTCCCACAAGGTATGTCGCTCGCCACGCTGTGCCCTGCTGCCGAATGCGTCGTATCGGCGGTGAGAAGCGTCCCACCCTCGTCGAACTGCCGCGACTCTGACGTCCCACCACCTGATGAATATGCAAAAATGATTGCTGCTGACCTCTTACCAGGGCAAGCTCACGACCTTCGGTATCTTCTGTCGTCTTTTCGCGACATCTTTGACTTCGATGACCGCCCTTTGGCTCGAACATCTGTGGTCACGCATCGCATCAACACCGGTGACGCAGCTCCTATTCACAGACGACCCTACAGAGTGTCCAGTACAGAACGCACCATCATACAGCAAGAGGTGGACAAGATGCTCAGTAAAGACATCATAGAGCCCTCGTCGAGCCCTTGGGCCTCACCAGTTGTGCTGGTTAAAAAGAAGGACGGCAGCTGGCGCTTTTGCGTTGATTACCGGCACCTAAACAACATAACAAAAAAAGACGTCTATCCACTCCCAAGAATAGACGATGCTTTGGACTGCCTTCACGGAGCCAAATTTTTCTCTTCAATTGACCTTCGGTCCGGGTATTGGCAAATCTCTGTTGATGACAATGAGCGCGAAAAGGCGGCATTCGTCACACCGGACGGCTTATATCAGTTTAAAGTTATGCCATTCGGTCTCTGTAATGCGCCAGCTACCTTCGAAAGAATGATGGACTCCTTGCTTCGCGGCTTTAAATGGTCCACATGTCTATGTTACCTCGACGATGTTGTGGTTTTTTCGCCCACGTTTACCACGCACCTCGAAAGACTGGCGAGCATTCTTTCTGTCTTCCGTCGAGGCGGGCTACAGCTCAATTCGTCGAAATGTCAATTCGGTCGCCGCCAACTCACCATTCTCGGACATCTAGTCGACGCTTCTGGTGTCCGCCCGGATCCTGTTAAAGTTAAAGCCGTCAAGGACTTCCCTATTCCCCAGTCGTCTACGGATGTGCGCAGCTTCGTTGGCCTCTGCTCGTACTTCCGCCGTTTCATCAAAAATTTTGCCGGCACCGCTCGCCCCCTGACCGACCTTCTAAAGAAAGACACCCCTTTTACCTGGGGCCCTGCCCAAGAGGAGGCCTTTTCTTCGCTAGTCGACTTACTCACCTCCCCACCTATTCTGGCCCATTTTGATCCGGCGGCTCCGACTGAAGTTCGCACAGACGCCTGCGGTTATGGGATTGGCGCCGTGCTAGCCCAACGTCACCAAGGGCAAGAACGCGTTATTGCATATGCCAGCCGCCTCCTTTCTACAGCTGAGCGAAATTACTCAATTACAGAGCGCGAGTGTCTAGCTCTTGTTTGGGCCGTAGCTAAGTTCCGACCGTACCTGTTTGGCCGTCCATTCTCCGTAGTGACCGATCACCACGCCCTTTGTTGGCTGTCTTCACTGAAAGACCCCACAGGCCGGCTCGGACGTTGGACGTTGCGCCTCCAAGAGTATTCTTACACTGTTCATTACAAGTCAGGGCGTCTCCATCAAGACGCCGACTGCCTGTCTCGGCACCCTGTAGAGCCGCCTGATCCTGGAGACAACGACCTCGGCCCGTGCCTCTTCGCTATCTCCGATCTGGTTAACATCGCGGACGAGCAGCGACAAGACTCTTCCTTGCGTATTCTCATTGATCGCCTCAACTGTGCCAGCCGAGATCCTTCATTGCAACTGTTCGTCATTCAGGATGGCGTCCTATACCGCCGCAACCTTCGTCCTGACGGACCTCCGCTCCTGCTAGTCGTTCCCCAGCGTCTCCGTTCATCTGTCCTAGCGGAACTACACGACCTACCGACCGCAGGCCACCTCGGCGTCTCCCGCACATACGATCGGGTCCGACGCCGCTTCTTTTGGCCTGGTCTGTACCGCTCTGTTCGGCGTTACGTTGCCTCCTGCGACCTCTGTCAACGCAGGAAGAGACCATCAACGTTGCCTGCTGGCCTTCTACAGCCTATTGACGTACCTCTCGAACCATTCTACCGTGTTGGACTCGACCTTCTCGGACCTTTCCCGACGTCCTGCTCCGGCAACCGTTGGATTGCTGTCGCGACCGACTATGCGACCCGGTACGCTATCACGCGTGCGTTACCAACAAGTTGCGCAACCGATGTCGCCGACTTCCTATTGCAGAACGTAATCCTTCACCACGGCGATCCACACCAATTGCTGACGGACCGCGGCCGCTACTTTTTGTCCCGAGTAGTTGACGATATCCTCCGGTCCTGTGGCACGCAGCATAAGCTCACTACAGCTTACCATCCCCAGACGAACGGGCTTACCGAGCGCCTCAACAGGACTCTGACCGATATGCTATCCATGTATGTCTCGCCCGACCACCGCGATTGGGACGTTGCCTTGCCTTATGTAACATTTGCTTATAATTCGTCGCGGCATGATACCACCGGCTATTCTCCTTTCTACCTTCTGTTTGGTCGGCATCCTGCGCTGCCATTGGATACATTACTACCGAGTTCTACTGCCTCGACCACAGAGTATGCACGTGACGCCATCTCCCGAGCAACTATGGCCCGTGAAATCGCCCGAGACCGGCTCACCGCATCTCAGACCTACCAGAAGTCAGTTTACGACCGCCGGCATCGCCCAGTACACTATCCGCCGGGCTCACTCGTCCTCCTTTGGTCTCCTTCTCGCCATGTCGGTCTCTCTGAGAAACTTCTACGTCAGTACAGTGGCCCTTATCGAGTTCTCCGTCAGGTGACCGACGTGACCTACGAGATTACACCTCTTCATGCTCCGACGTCGTCCACTAGCCCTTTGACTGACGTCGTTCATGTAGTCCGTCTCAAATCGTACCACACGCCTGCTACATCATCCACTTAGCACCGGGACGGTGCTTTTGCCGCCGGGAGGTATGCTACGGTTGTGCTTGTGCTTGGAACGCTCGTGCTTGGTGCGCTCGCGCTTGGAACGCGAAGAGGACGAAGTGCGTTTCGGCTGCTGGGCTTCGCGTGCCCGGTTGTTCGGCTGCGTGGCTGTAAGCTGTTTCCCTGTAAATATATTTTTCCCTTTTGGTGTGCACATCTTCACGTTACATTATCTTCACATCAACAGTGACCACTCCAAACACTGCAAAACTAGTACTCTACACTCTCAGGCACACGGATGCCGGAGTATATGTCTAAGCAGAGAGGAGTGTTACCAAGATGCGTGAAACCTGAGGCCGATTTGTCACGGCAGAAATACTCGGAGAAAATTATCGATTACGTACACGATTGAACGCGCCCAAAGCTTTGCCCAGACATCTACTCTGTGAAAGAAAGCACTGAAAGACGACCGCCCTGCACAGAGAAGCCGAATTCCGCCCACAATGGCTCCCTGAGTAATTAACATTCTAAGTCGCCATTTCAATATTATCAGGCAAAGTGATCGGTGGTCCTTAAATTTCAAGGAGCCGCAACGGATAGTGTACGAAACGCACTGGAATTTGATATGCTTTTTTGTCAACGCTAGAACAGATCCGCAAGGTCGTTCAAGGTGGGTGCTACCCATGCGGAAAACCCCGTTGCAAAGTCCGCGTATAAATTTCTTTCATCAAACTGGCCAAATTCAAGTTATTTCGTTTTGTCTTCTAAAGAAACACCTCGGCTGTGATTCAAATAATTTCGATTTACTAACTTTTACTGTGACGTTCATCATTGCGCCTTTGGCTTAAAAATTCCAAAGTTCCCATGTCATCCCTATCCCATTTTCCCTTTCCAAACACCTGTGTCTGCCACTCCAAAACTTCGAAAACTTTCGGGCCAATCTCCTGTCGGGCTTCCCTAACACGTATATCAAGCAACAAAGGTAATCATATTTCATGCATAAGTTTGTCAGACTCGCCCATTGTCATGAACGCTACTCCTGAGAGATTTTCCTGCTGGAAACCAACGCCTTAGGATATTGCACCATTCATTGGATTTGCGCAACGAACAGCTGAGGACGCAGGAGCTTCCCATTGAGGACTTCTGCAATTCCCCGTAAGTTAGTGGGACTCCAGGCGTTTTTTTCTCAGTGACTTCCTCTTTTGTACCAACGGGTTAACCTACAATTCTCTCCGTAGAAGACGCCTTTAATCCCTTCAGGATTTAGCTCACTGGATCCAAGCGGCAGCCACGTGGTATATGCCTTTCTTCGTCCCTTAGTTTATTCGACCACTCCTTGCTTGCCTTTGTTTAAATTCAATGATGTTCAAATTTTTAGCTGATTTTTTATTTTTATTTTTAAATTTTCTTACACATTTTAATGTGTACACATTTTGCTGACATCGTACTCACATCTTACTGACATTTTGTCACACATTTTAATGACATTTGCCAAGTACAAATCCGTGATTGATTTAACCCTCGAGACCATACCGGTATCGAATGTACACATACTGTGCCAAGCCTCTTATTGTTAATGTGGTCGTTTATATTTGTTTTTTGCTACATTTCCTAAATAATTTTTGGTCTTGTTTCTCGCTCTTTCTTCTCATCAGGCATACCACATTATTTCAGCAGTTTTATTTTTAATTTTATTTTATGATCTAAAATGAAACATGCTTGGGCTATATAAAAACGAATATTGCAAGAGCTTCATAATTTGAGCTGATTAGCTAATTCGGTGGAATTAAAAAATATGCTCAGAGCCGCGCCTCTCGGCGGCGAAAATATGTTGCTGATTTCACCTACCTGCCGTACACCACTTTACGGGACACGAGATAGCCTACGAGACACATAACAATTATCATCATCAACTTAACTAAGTCCACTGCAAAACAAAGGCCTCTTCCTTATCTTTCCTATTTGCTCTGTCCTGTGATAGCTGCGGCCACCTTATCTTCGCTAACTTCTTAATTTCATTCACCCAGCCGAACTTCTCCCACCCGCTGCTACGCTTGCCTTACTTTGGAATCCATTACGTTATCCATAAAGATCATTGGTTTTCTTGCATTCGCATTACATGCCCTACACGTATGCATTTTCTTCTCTTGATTCTACGCGATACCCTGCGATAGAAGAGGAAAGCTGAGCTCGTTTAAAAAAATGTGTCTCCAAAGCACTCGGGAAAACATATCCATTGATCTGCGAAATAGACAGACGCGTGCTGCCTCTGAGTAGAACTATTACACTAGTTCGTTTAAGAAAGTGTCCCAGCGTGTTCTGTCTTAACAACCTCACACCTCCGAGCAGATTGCAGCAAGACGGTTCGCAATTGAAGCGTGAAATTTATCAGGTAGACGAAGACAGCTGATTGAGCAATAATCATGGTTGTTTAGGCCTCCATAAAGACATAGGCGTCGCACACACACACAAACGCGCGCACGCACGCACATATCAATCTAAACAAGGGGTCGGACGTCTGACCTGAGCTATATTAAAAATGCAATTCTCGAGATTAAGTAATCAATGGTTTCTCCTCCCACCAAAGGTAGCTCCTCCAAGGTGGTGTACAATGTCTTCTAAAACCCGTTTCGGGAGATCTATGGTATAAAATTATTTTTGGAATCCTTATTGTGTTCTTTCGAGAGTTTTGAACAACAGCGGATTTATTTGGCCTTGAATATTCTTTTAGGACACGTGCATGGAAGACACTTTTATTGCCTTCTTGTAACCAAACTATACGTGTTTGTTTTTGGGCGGAAATCATAGCAGCATTTTTTAGGCGGCTCATGCGCAACCAACTTGCTGAGTAGCTGGGCGCATCCACAATGGAAACTCAGCGCATGCGCAGCCCGCACCGAAGGATGCCACATCGCGAGCGGGCAGCTAGAAGCAGCGAGGCGGGCGAAGGGAATGGCTCGCTTATTCACAGGCATGGATAGAGCATGAGTTTCTTCCTTTTTCACTGAAGTGCTGAATGCACTTGCTCTCTTCTTAGGATATTGGTCCACTACGCTTACGTTCCCTTCCAGTTGTCGCATTACGGATGGAACGAGAATACTCGCAGTTTTCTGTCTTCCTTGAACCGGAACTGAAGCGGGAGAAAGAGTGTGCTACGCCCGCAGCCTGTAATGCTGTTAAGCCAAGCCGGGCGAGCACTCAGCGTCTGATTCATGATATTTTTGACCCATTTTGAAACGAGCTTTTCGCTTCACTGTTTTGTGTTTTTGTTCTGATCTCTTGAGCAGGAAATTTGCAGATCAAAGAGAAGCCGTCGCCGGAAGAGATCATCAACGCGCCACACCGACATTAGAGTCTTTTGTTCTCATTTCAGAGGATGAGACTGAGAAGTTTAGATACAGCGCAGCGAGCTATAGAAATGAATATTATGCGTCTAACGATAAGGTGAGGAAAAGGTCACTGTTGACCAGGGAGCAAACGTATTTAATATCTTATCTGGAATCGAGAAGAAGACGTGCATGGGCAGGGAATGTAATTCAAGAGAAGATTATCTACGGTCCCTTAGCGTAGCGGAGCAGATTTGAAGAATGCAAGCGTATCAGGGGGCCACCCAGAAACAGGTGGGCGGATGAAGTTATGAAGTTTGTGAGGATAAGGGGAGCGCATGTGGCACAAGATAGAGTTTATTGGCTGGGTATGAGAGAGGCCGACTAGGGTTCTATACTGAGCAAAAGGAATGTAAAATAAAATGCGTTTGCACAGGCAGGGGCATCTTGTTTTTCAATCCTTTTCCTCACCCCAGCATAATTGTTGTCCTGTAGCGGATGTGGTTTGGCCGATGATGACGGTGATACCTTGCGAAGTCACAGGCGCTGTCATATGTTTCAGCCCCGAATGGAGTTTTTAGCTGCTTGTGTTGTAATGCATATTGCGTTGCGTTCTGCGTTGACAAAAAACATTCGTGCGTGCAATAGAAAAGAGCGACATGCTGACGTCAACTGACTCAGTGCCTATACACATAAAAAGGAGCAACTTTGAAGCTGCTCTTCTCACTGGATAGTGGTTCGTGTTTATTGGCCATTATAGTATGTCCCTTTCGTATGTATCTCCAGCACTCCCCATTCTAATGTGTGTAAATTCTTCAGTCAAAATTTGTAGTTTTGTGCAATTTTTTACAGGTGTGTTTTTCGTTAGAACGTAAGAGCGCAGCCTTAAAACCACGTGAGAATAACAACGCGGCAATCCCCGTATAGTTCGAAAAATGCGGATGTTTGCAGGTTTCGCACTTTCCCTGTAGCTGAGGAAAGTTATGTCCATCCTTAGGGCAGACAATCGCCATTTTTTGGGCAAAAGTCAGAGTGCGCGCCTGTCGACGTAGCGCCAGGCTTGGCTTGCTCCCTAGAAATCTTCATCGTCGCTGCATCATGTTTTAGCGCCTTGGTTTTACTTGGGGTCGAAATGAATGGGAATGTCCACAGTGCCGGTTTCCAAGGGAGCGAGCCGCGTCTTGTGGAGCAGCCGCCAAATTTCGAAACGCACCTTTGCACCTCACAAGTTGGCGACTCTCTTACGTCAGTTTTTAGAGACTAAATGGGACTGTTTGAAGACCAAGTAACTGCTTTCGTGAGCGTAGAGCCTGTGCTAATAAAGCAGCATTACAGGGGAAATAGCGTGCAAAACCACTGTCTGGTGGCTTGTTTTTAGGGTGTATGAGAGTCTAAATTTATTTTGTTTTAGTTAATGTGTATGTACCCGAACGCTACGACGGCGACCTTTTAACAAATATGATGTTGCTTAGCAGCTATTGAAAATGCTGAAGAGATTGTGTGATGTTTTGAGTAGTTCAGCTGAATTTGACAATGTCATGTTAAAGTTGACTAACTGACATATTTTAAATGAGTGCATAAGGGGGATATCTCTTTGAAGCCGTTGAACCGTCAAAAGCAACACGGTTTAGCTGCTGTGATTTTTCACTTAAGCTAGTCCAAAGTTGCTTCAGTAATATTATATAGTGCTTGAACTCAGTTTGATATATCGTCATCTGAAATGGGAGCCGTGTGCTGCAATTTCTTTTCATTGCGATACTCATTCACAAGTCTCAGTACAATATTTTTCAAGAGTTCAGCAGCTGTTAGTGGTGATCGGGAAAAAATTTCGTCTACAGGGACATATTCAGTGCAAGTTTGCGTGTGCTTTCGAGCATAACAAAGATATTGTTTTGAAAACGTTTGTTTTCATTTACGTGCACAACTAGCAGTTGATGCTAACATGAAGCTTGCAGCATTGTTTTCTCAATGCAGTGTGCAAGCTTGGTGTAAAAAGACACCGCTTATATTCCACAGCAGAGAACTGGGAGGGCTCGCGAGCGCAAGAAGCTTGTAACGGTCTTACATTACTCGTCCTTAATAAACATGAAGCTTGCAGCATTGTTTTCTCAATGCAGTGTGCAAGCTTGGTGTAAAAAGACACCGCTTCTATTCCACAGCAGAGAACTGGGAGGGCTCGCGAGCGCAAGAAGCTTGTAACGGTCTTACATTACCCGTCCTTAATAAGAATTCCGACCTGCCTAGATTGGGATTGGTAAGGTCTTAGTGCAACTGACCTATAAACGGGGTTCTCGCCCGTGCCTGCAAGTTTGATTACAGGCCGTCTATTGACCTTAAATTATGCGAGCCCTTTGAATTATTCGCAACTTTGCAAAGTTGGTAATCGGCTATTTTTAACGCTTTTAATGCACTCGGATAGAAGTTTGGAGAATACTCCTACCGGGTTTGAGCTAGCTACATGGGCGGTGGCGTACGTAAGGAACCAGATGAAACGATTTAGTTAATATGCTGGTAAACTAGCACTGGGTAGTGAACTTTTTCAACATTAAACTTGAGCGTTTTACTGTACTTAAATTGGCGTTTTCGAAAAAAAAATGCTGTTGCAGAGATTACTAACGACGAGCTACAAACGACAAAAAAAAATCAGGCGCCTATGTAGCTGTAGAAAATCGACTGCTAGATGAAAGTTAATCCGTTCTCTTATTACCACGTCTCGCCTGATTTTTTTTTTCACGCAGGCCACTAGTTACACTGCTAACAAAGCATATTTTCGTCCAAGGGCCTGTTTTTAAATTGTACTGAGTCTTAGTTGGAGCACCCGCCATATAACGTCACCCGGCGAAGAAAAAATGAGGTTACAAATTTTCTCCAGTCTCGCATAGTAACTGACTGGTTCTGAGCTGTTTACTCTTCTACTGGCCTTGTGCTGCAGCCATGAAGGCTATCAGATAATAAAAAGGATGTAAAAAGTTAGAAAAGACCGCTTGTCACGCCAGACCTAATCGTCCGACAAGCACTGAAAATTTGTGCCAGGCACGGCCTTCGCGTGAAGAAGCGCGCCGCCATCTAGTGGTGAGTTGCACAAGCTGCTAGAGAGATTTAGTTCTACTGGCTCTAGGTGGCGCTGAATAAAAGTTACGAAAACAATGGAGCGACAAGATGAGATGTATTTCTCAACCTCGTAAAAGGAAAAAGGAAAAATTTTCGACTTTGAACAAAAGCAAGGAAGAGGTGAATGCAAATGTTTTTCATAGTTAGGACCATCAGCTTTACAAAGCAAGAATGAAAAAGTGACAGGAAGGTCAGAAGGGCGTAGCGTAGGCCGCATATAATACCACAATTCGTTCCACTTGGTTATCTTAAACTGTTGTCATCCGCCTCGCTGACTGGCGAATTCCGGTGATATCGAGGGCATGGCAGCGGCTCAGCCAGTTTCGAAAAGGTAAAAGGAACACAACTCGAATGAACTCGTTATATTATGCCGGTCCGAGTTCGCGCAGCGAGTGATGAAAATCAACGCGACAGTCAAAATCAATGCCTGACGCGCAGATCGCTAAAACTCGCTTTATCGCATAGCTTAAGTCATCTCGAAAGCGACACAGTATCATATGTGCAGCATTTATTAAAAGTGCTAGTGTACACTCTTCAATATTGTTTTATGGGCCACGCGGTGCTAGTCCTCCTGGAGCACCAGCGCTCCCAAACTGTGAAAGGTGAAATGAACTCTCGTTCTCACCTCAGGAGAGCTTAGAAGCTGACCGATTGGCTTGGATATTTTTGACAGAGGTGGTGCGTCTTAGCGAGTCTATTTTCAGGTAAGGAAAAAGAAAAAAAAATGTCTGAATACGTTAACCTGACTCCGTTGACAATGAATATGACTAAAAGCAAGATGAAACGCAACGCTGTTCGGGAATGGGACCAACTACCTGCTGCTAGCAGTGGTGTGTTCTAGTCGTAAGCATTGGTCCACTTTGTCTAAGTAACATTCCCATTCGAATCGCCGGACTTCCTATAGCAGTGTGAATCACTGAGCTGTCAATAAGAACCCCCAAAATAATTCGTGGAAAATACTTAAGTACTTTTCCTGTGCAAAAGTGAATCTCCTGTGGCTCCTGTTGTAGCAGCCAGCAAGCAAATGCGCAGAGCAAACACACGACAAATCCTCCACGCACTGCAATTGCAATGGTTTCAAGCGTACACCTTGTAAAGAATGGTCTCACAACGCCAGATACGGGGCAAAGGCCTCTTTCATTTATGTACAACGCCCATGGTTACAGCCAGCCGCAGACACGCTGTATAAGTAGGCCCCGAATCTCATCATTCCCTTTTCTAGGTCTCTGCCGCCGTCCAGTACACTACTTCTCCCTTTATGTGCTCTATGTCGTTCTAAGAGTGCTCCGGTTACCAGTTCTACGCAAAGCATGCACGGCGGGAATTAATTTTCTGCACTCAACTTTATTTCAAGCTTGATCAGCAAACATTTTTTTTGTAAATGTAAGCTTATATCTTTTACACTTTTAACGGTGGAACGGTCATGTTCTGCTGGAGGGTGTCGCTTGTGAGCCCGCGAACTCATAATGTTGCTGAAATATCACTGTTTTTTGTTCTTTTCGTGGACGGGTTTACTTTTTTTTCCCGATGTCTGCAACAAAAAAATGTTATGGCCTCTCACATACTGTCAGTATCAGCATTATCCATGCTGGTATAGAAAGGAAGGTCCAGCCTTTGTATAGCGACAAAGCCCTTGTCTTCGAATACTTCTTCGCTCAATGTTTTCTCTTTTAAGAGCAGATGTCCGTAGCGCAGAGTTTGTATTTTTCCTTCCTGCCAGGTTGAAACATGGCAGCTCATTGCATTGGATGCTTGTAATACTAGCCAGGGTCATCATCGATGGGCGTGACTTCATAATGCGCTTGCCTTATTAAGTCAGGCACCGATGATCAGGAACGTAAAATTTGTTCTTGAGGAAAGAAAATGGTGCAGTAATTGTCTCACATCTCGGTGGACACCCGAACCGCGCCGTCTGGGAAGAGTGGAAGGTGGTAGTGAAAAAAAAAAATCAGAGAGAAAGACGTGCCGTAGGGAAGGGCTCCGGAATAATTTTGACCCCCTGGGGATTTTTAACATGTAGTGACATCGCACAGCAAATGGGCGCCGTTGCATTGCGCCTCCATCGAAATTCGGCTGCCGCGGCCGGGTTCGAATCCGGGAACTCCGGCTCAACCCGCCGCGGTGGCTCAGTGGTTAGGGCGCTCGGCTACTGATCCGGAGTTCCCGGGCTCGAACCCGACCGCGGCGGCTGCGTTTTTATGGAGGCAAAACGCTAATGCGCCCGTGTACTGTGCGATGTCAGGGCACGGTAAAGATCCCCAGGTGGTCGAAATTATTCCGGAGCCCTCCACTAGGGCACCTCTCTCTTCTTTTCTTCTTTCACTCCTTCCTTTATCCCTTCCCTTACGGCGTGGTTCAGGTGTCCAACGATAAATGAGACAGATACTGCGCCATTTCCTTCCCCCCAAAACCAATTATTATTATTATTAACTCCTGCTCAGCAGCCGAGGGCCCTAACCACTAAGTCATTGTGTGCTTTTTTTAAACTTTATTGCAGGGAGGAGACGTACGATGTTCTTCGAATGCAAGTAGCGCCTCGTTTCAGTAGCTAGACCTGGAATTAGCAAACTGCACGATGGCAAGAAACGTAAACACCGCACAAGTATAGTCGTGAAAGTCCTCGTGTTAGCGAAAACTGCTTTGGGCGTCGCACTCTACAAGGCAATTTTAAAAAAAAGAAATTTTACATAGTCAGTAATCTACATAGTCTACACAGCGCAAAAATTTGACATTTAAAAATGTATGGTCTCTTCAGCGTACACCAAAAATTGTGGTATTAGGCAAGAATATCAGCAGCAAATCGGAGGTTGTTGATTCTGGTTCCTGATTTTTGCTAACTTAAAACTCGTAAGTCTTCTTGTGGGCATGCAGCCGATAACAACGCAATCGTCCTATCGCTCCAGAGCCTTCGTGATTAGTCTTCTCCCGCCTCTTGCGTGAAGCCCCGTGTTAGCGGTGCATTCTCGGTATATCTTTTCTATACAACTCTGCTTGCGCTTCCTTCATGCCCTGGTTGCAATGCGCTCACGAATACTTATGTTGCGACTCAACTGGGTGTGCATTCATAATCCATAAAGCCATAAGGGGACGAGTAATATTTCGCGCATTTTAACGCATCAGTATTTTTTTTTTTGCCCTTCATCTCTCACTTCCGGAGTAGGCCTGACGATCAGTTGTACAACGGTTAGTTCGTCAGTGCATAATTTTCTGGAACTATTCAAAGTACCATATTCGTTTCAACGGCGCCGTCATGCTTCTGATTCGCTCCGCGCGGTCACGTGGTCGCAGCGCCACGAATGTTCCGACGTATTTCAGGGCCGAGGTGCTGCAGTTGGAGACTGGCTTGCGCGCCGTGCTGCACGGCGTATTCCATTCCGCTTCGCATTGTGAAAAACCAGAGGAGGGGATGTGAACATACAACTACGCGAAGGTGTTGCGCTTTTCGAGTGCAACAACCGCCAGAAATGCGACAAAGCCATTGTTGCAATCCCAAGCGGTAAGCTCGGCGGTAAGCGACCTGCTACTCGGCTACGCTAGATAACGCGGAGCAAATTGGTTGCCGCGAGCAATACAAAACTCGACGAGGTAAGCTTTCGGTTAGGGCTTGGGCTTATTGATGTTCTAGAAGTGAAAAAATATCGGCGTCATCTGGAAATACGGAGCTGCATGAAAAGTAAACACTGAACATTGCAATGCATGACAAGCTGTGTTTACCTGTCAGTCGCCACAGCGAAATCAATACGTGTACCGAGGCGGCGTGCGTCCTGTGGGTAGGCTTTGTCCAGGGAACGTTGCAGTTATAACACACACTATGGACTGAATATAACTTGATCGTGTATGTGCAGAAAACGAAAAGCTTGTTCTATGAGGCATATGGTCTGATGTGAACTTTTGATGTATGCAAACGATCGACGCAATACTCATATAGCATTTCCGACTGGAAGAGCAATGTAGAAAGCGCCCAGCCTTAACTAGGGACATCTTAATGACTACATATCCTCCTTGTATATCCGTTTGATTAAAGCTTGCTATCTGTTTGAATACTCATTGCCGCATTGGCCGTTATAATATTAGGGCCAATACGGCAATACCGTTGGCCGACGTACCTAGTCTGTTCCTGCAAGCACTAGTCTTGTTCTTCCTGTGCTGGAAGTCGAAGTTCAGGCTGGTACTTTGAATTTTTCCGGTTAAGAAGACGAAGCCTCCAGTACATGGCAGGTTACATTGTACGGAATATGACTAAGAAAACCGAATTCTGCCACATGCACTAAAACTTTGTATGGCTTAACAAATGACGCCGGTCGGTTTCTTGCACAGAAAAACCGCGCTGAAGGCGCGCAGTTTTTTGCATTGTTTCAGGAACTGTATTCTCTCTCTCTCTTTAAATATAGGTAGGGCCACTTCAAAGGTAGCGAAAATAAAAACTGATTGACGGAAATCTTAGCGTGGAGTTGCTTCAGGTTAGCGTAGAAAAGAAACTGCAAGCTCTTTCACCTTCAGCTCAATCAGAGGTGAAACCATGAAAAAGGGAAAAAGAAATTGAATCAATATCCATGACCAGGAGGCGGACCCGCGCTGAGACCACTAGGCTATCGCCACATTAAACAAGCCTCGTGTTAGACTGCACCACACTCTCGCGCTGTGCATTGCAGAGCGTCGTCTTCATCAACTTCCATCTGCTCCGTTCCGGGGCACTGCCTGCTCACCGTCGTCTTATACGTAGCGCAGCTCCGTGCTTTTGCTCCGTCTCGAATGTAGTAAACATTATCTGTTGTTTTTTAGTCACCGCTAGGGTACCTCGATGCCCGCTCGCCTCCGCTTTCCATCGAGGCACCCCAGTTACCGCTAGTCCGTTAATAATACAGCGTGTTCTGCAATTCAACGCGCGCCGTAGAATGTTCCTCACAGCTAAACCGGTTGACCGTTCGAGCTCAAATTTTGCACAAAAATAGCATTTTGTCAGCAGAATCGCTTTATACCATATTTGTTTCGGGGTGCTCGCCTGAATTAATGATAAGTTATGTCGGACACTCGCATCACCTGCGGCGATGACGAAACGAAACAGACTGCTTTCTCAGCGATTGCACCGGTGGCGCCATCTGGTTTCTCGTCCGTAGAGATTCGGCAAAGGGAGGGGTGTGGGTGGAGTGTTTTGCGGGAGGTTTGAAGATGCTGTACCATGATAGTCTTCAAACTTAGTGAAGTTTTGGCCAAACAAAGCTTTTGTAGTCATTGATAAAGCATTTAAAGATAAGAGTCTTCAAACCTCCCGCAAAAGACCCCCCTTCCCCCTCCTTTGCTTAATATCGACGTTCGACCAACGAGATGGCACCACAGGTGGAATCGCTGAGATAGCGGCCTGTTTCGTTTTGTCATCGCCGCAGAAGATGCGAATATCTGACTTTTTCTTGTTCATGCAGGCAAGTGCCCCAAAGAAATATGATAGAAAACAATTCTGCCAACAAAATGCCATTTCTGTGCGAAATTTGAGCTCGAACAATTCATCGGTGTAGCTGTGAGGTGCATTCTACGGCACGCGTTTGATTGCGGAACAGTCTGTAGTTACCACCTTTGGTTACTGCTCAGTAGTTCATTCAGGGGCTTTAGTTACCGCTCGAATTTTCTGCCACCTCTCCAACGATGCCAAAATTTGGCGTGCAGCAGTCGCGGTACGCTCGATAGATGGCAGCACCGTGCCATTTTACGCAATCAGCGTATTTTTTTTTTTTATTGACAAGTAAAAGGTCCTAATATGGGGATATTACATGAGAGGTGAGCGTGTATATGGCAGTTATTACTGACAGCTTTTTGGTAAACATGGCGATGACAAGACAGCTCGTTCAATGGCAGTCTTGAAGTGAGCAGGATCAGGGACGAGTGCCAGATGGCTATCAAGGCCGTTTCACTCGTGAGCGGTTCGTACGAAGAATGGATCCGTGGTACGCAATTGTTTGGCCCTTTGGCGGGATCACGCACTTAGGATGGCCTGTGCGAGGTGTTCGATGTACTGCTTAGATGTGTAATAAGGGAGTAATTACTCACTGAACGCTGCTTAGATCTGCTGACTGTCACGGGGTCAAGTATGCAAAAACTTAAGGTGGAGGCAGAGGCTTGAAATTTGGCAGCGATTGATAGTGAGAAGGAGAAGTTTTAACTGCGATTTCAGGGCTTAGAGGCTAGAGTAGAACGAGTAGTCAATAAGAACTCAGCTAGTGGCACGATTCTGCAGAGATTCAAGATCTGTACTTAGGTTATATTGGTGCGGATCAAAGGTAGCGCTGACATATTCAAGTTTAGGTCGCCTAAAAGTTTCTTACACTAGTAGTTTTTCAGAAGAAGGTTCCACGGACAGGTTGCGGTTGAGGTATAGAGTAGTTCGGTCAGAGGAATTTATTATGCTCTTTACGCGGCAAGACCATAATAAATCAATAGTGAGGTGATTACAAAGGTACTTAAATGAGTTGGTGGTAACAATAGTTCTAATGTTAATTCTGTGGGTGAATAGGGTTTAACGTCCCAATGCTACTCAGGCTATGAGGGGCGCCGTAGTGGAGGGCTCCGGATAATTTCGACCACCTGGTGTTCTTTAACGTGCACTGACGTTGCACATTACACGAGCCTCTAACATTTCGCCTCCATAGAAATGTGACCGCCGTGGTCGGGATCGCATCCGCGTCCTTCGGGTCAGCAGCCGAGTACCATAACCACTGAGCCATCGCGGCAGCTTTAATTTTGTTATTAAGATTTTACGTGTTTATTTGCAGTCTGCTGAATAGCGGAAGTTTTCCTCACTGAAGGCACATGTGCGCGAGATGAAGACACTCTGTCACTTGATAAATCTTCGCATTTATCAGCAAGGGAACTGCAGGGGGAAACAAGAGGAAAGTGCACGGACTTGTCTGCTGGCAGCAACTGGGCCCCTACAACTGCCGTGTGAGAATAGAAGTTGAAAGGAAGAGCCTGGTTTAAGAAAAAGGAGAAAAGAACAGACGCGTGTCGTTACCACCGTGTGAGACGGCAGTTGCAGCGGTGGCTGTAGCCAAAAATCTCGTGCGCCCACGTGTCCCTATTACGTTTTTCGATTTTCCACCGATGAACTGTAGATAGGCGATGCTATGTTGATTGAGACATAACGTTGCTTTGATTAAAATGTATCTTACCTGCGTTGATACATTTCAGATAACAGACAGCAAGCTATTCAACCTGCTTTTGCCGGCGCTCGGAGTTGCCCTTGTATATAGATCAGTGTTGCGTTGTCATTTTTCCATGTCTCCGGAACAGTTCGGGTTATGAAGCATTCAGTACTGAGTTTAAGGCCTTACGAGAAAATATTTCCGCTGCCTTACAGTAGACCTTCATTCATTTACCATCCCCGGCCGGTTTTAGCTACTATAACTAACTAAGGCATTCCTTAGCTATCCCCTTTCATCACGGACAAATGCTGTTTCCCTTAATTCGGTGTCAGCATTTCCAAGATTATCTCTTTGGCATGTCTTGGAGATTTTACAAATAACATGAAATTTTTACGCTAGCTAAGCTGCTAATACTACAGAAAACGTCGCCTGCGCTCATGTATGTACAGTTTCTACGAGTTCCCACTTTCCTCTTTCTTTACTTCAGGCTTTACTAAAAATTTAACCTTCTCTGAAGGCTATTTATATTATGCTTTCGGATACCACTTCTCCCTCGCCTTACAGATAAATATTCATTGGTCCTGCGGCTCTTCTAAATCACTGGGGTTTCAGATCAACATGCTACGGCCTTGCCTAAAAATGCTCCTCTATTTTCAGTAAGAACTGCCAGGAGTTCGGCCCGTGTGCTGTGCAACTTGTTGACTGAAATGCTCTGCCTATTTTGATAGTGGTCCCGTTTATTGCCACTACGTTTCGCTCATCTTCGGTTAAGAAGCAACATATATTTTCTTTGAAGACCCCGGAGAGCTCTGTATTTCCTGCTACCACAGATTTCCCTACCTGACTCTTTCCAAACGCTTTCCATTCAATATGTTTTCATATGCACTCCAATCTTAAACTGTACCAAATATTAAACAAGCGTAGTTACGCCCACTTGGTAGCGTATGGCTCTACCGGTGTGCTTGCCAACTAGAGAAATGACCTGCAGTTGTAAGATGTGTTGCCGTTCTTGTTATTATTCTGCTACCGACCTCGAAGACAGAGTAAACGTCATGCGAAATTCGACTGACCAACAGTAGAACTGAAAACATAAGTGCAAAAGCATGACTGCCTTACATTGACTTTCCATGCGGTAACCGAGATTTCCCTCAATTAGAGGGAGAAATTCTTATTTTACGCTAATCGTCGACGCAGCAGTTTGAAAACTCCGACGAATTGAAGTAAGTGAGACAATACTGGCTCTTAAACTTACCTTTCCGCAAAATCTGACAATCAAATTCTCTGAAAAAGTCTAGGGGCGATCAAGTGAATTGATGGTGAGGAAGTGCGATAGCATTTTTCTTTCACTTGCCAATCTAATTGCAGTTCTGATTCTATCGCAATTTCGATTTTATTCCAATTCTAGCTTTATTCAAATCGTGTTCTATTTCGAAGATGCTTTTATTTTTATTTCATTTTGATTCGTAATCGCTTGTTTTATTCATTTTTGCTAAGTCATTCGTAGCCATTCTCATTTTTGCCGAATCCTTTCTTAGTCCCTCCTCTTCCCTTCAAGTGTAGAGAGGGATTTGCCTCTCTCCATCTACCACTTGCCGCGATTGGCAGGAAGAGGCTTCCTACAGAAACCGACGTCGGACAGTTGTCGCTTTCGTGGCTCTCCGAATGCTAGCGGATAAAAAGAAAAAAGGTGACGAAAGGAGCATCACTGCTGCCATAGCACCCCATTGGAATGTTGTACAACTAGAAACTTCTGTTATTGTTTTTTTCTTGCCGATAGACACGGGTTTCCTTGGAAATGCGGCATTGGCGAGTGCGCACGAGCGCCTCGTTGCTGCCTAGAAAATGTCGGAGAAGGCTACACAAAGTATGAAGTCACGACCTATCATAATGGATAGCTACAGTCAGGTGCTCTTTATCCTTGAGCATTGCTTCGGTTCAGACTGATAGCCTCGTTTCTTCAAATAAAAAGCGCTTAGTGGTTTATAGGTAAGAGGGTAAAGACTGGGAGAATCATTTTCATGCTAATGGAATGAGCTGGTGAGGTGGCACACAACCGCAGCGATGGCCTAGTGGTCTGAGCATCCTCCTCGCATGCGGGAGGTGCGGGGTTCGACCCCCAGTGCCGCAGGGTAACTACCGGTGATACAATGGGTACCAGCTTTCCCCTGGTCTGGTGTTTGACTTATTTAGGGTGAAATGCTTGGGGAAACGGATTCCTGACCCCGCCTTGAGTAGAAGAAAATACCTTGTGCCATGGCGCTCTTCGACCACAGATGCCCTAGCGCCATAAAAATCAGTCATCATCAAAGGTGGCACACCAGGACAATCGTGTGATGTGCGTAGTCGAAATTCACTGATTATGTAGGAGTGTTCTGTTACTGTGTTCTTGTCGTTGTGTAGCCCGCCTAGCTATTGTTTTAAGAGCTATTATACAGCCTTGCCAGTGCTCACCTAAGGCGCCAAGGAATGAAGGCTACAAGGAAAAGTTCGGGCCGCGAGTGAGCAGTGGAAAGGGTAGTGAGAACAGGTAACTTTGTAATACAGGAAGAGAGCCGCGTGAGTTGGAGACCAAACAATAGCTGGCCAGAGAAATGGTCTTAAGCTGGACGTATAATGCGGAAAGCAGATAAGCCATAAGGCTCTCTTAGCTAAACAGACTGGATATAAAAGAAATTAGGAACTGTAGTCGAGGCAGGAGGAAGTCGGGCTGCGAGATAAGGGAAAAATCGTATACGGAAGGAACCGAGGTACCCCTGTAGAAGAGTATGTGGCCGTCATAAAAACCAAAACGACTCGACGACTTGCAACCGCCACCAAATTACTATTTATTGTGAAGGGACGCATTTTTTAAATATACCGGACGTTTATATATGCTCACTGTGAGGAATATCAGGTTGCTCACTGGGAACGGAAGTGCTCCTTTAGCTCGCTGAGGGAGATAGCTGTAATCCTTCAATAAAAAGCTCCCTTTAGCGAAACGTCCTTTAACTTTCTCGTCTGGTACCTGGCGCAACTCCTTTTATATAAAGAAACATTATCTCAAAACAGCGTAAGTTGCCCGTGTGACAGAGGCATCGCAAGCGCTAAATATTGCCACGTCTCGGTCGGGGAGTGCAAGGCGCAAAAACGAAATCCACATTTTCGCAGTGGTAACGCAAGTTCCACCCAAAGTGCTGTCGATTCCGCACCGCCAATCCATATCGGAGTGGATCGCCCGCGAAGCATTCCGTAAATTCAGAATTATCAGCGCTGTTGCCCCACAGCGCCACAAGGAAAAGAGATTAAGGAAAGAGTATTCACTCGCCTTTAAAATTTTAATGATTGTTCGTCCTGGCCCTCTTGGAAGATACAGGGTCGGTGAAAACCCGGCGCTACAGCTGTCAACGTTTGACGGAATATATGTGCCAGTTGGAGATGTTATTCTTCCAGTGCCTCCGGGAGTTCAACCGAAGTGAGACATGCAGGTATATACCACCGTAACCTCGGGCCTTCCGGAGGCACTCTTGTTGGGAGCAGTCCCTCCGGTTCCCATACTCGTCGCGGCATTGCTTGAACAAAATCAATGCTTACGAGTGGGCTGCATGAAGGAATGGGTAGCACGCCTAGCCAGCGATCCCTCATATGCCCTCCTGGCGTTCCGTGACCGAAAAGTGCCCGAGTATGCTTTATGATATTTCTCCACTGTATCTATGGCTTGATGTCAACATCCGCAAATGCGCCAATTCTGGTAAGCAAGTGACGCAGTATGCAATGCGTGCAATTTATTTCCGTGCTCCTGGCACAATGAAAACTTCGTGGAATTTTGATCAATGTAACGACATATGCATAATGTACTGGCATCGTAGCACTGGCGATCTCAATGTTTTCTGCGCTTCAAAAGAAAAAAAATGCAGATATATCCGCGACATAACTGGAACTAAACTATTGCAGAAATGCAATTCCACCGATTGCGGTGACGGACTACCGTGCATTTCCCGCACTGTTTTCCATTTCCCTTAACAAGCATCCTTAGAAGCACATCTACTGTACCGAGGCTAACTTCTTTGCTACTCTCCAAGCCCGCGTGGAACAAATGGACGCTCTAATGAGGGTGAGCTTAGATCCGGATTCATTTGCAAGCGAGCTCTGCACGGCCGCCAGTGCCACGAAAGCATGGCGCGCAAGCCGGGAAAATGACCCCAAAATATATTCTGCCGCCCCCCTTCCCTACCCTCCAGTGAACGTGGACTCGTAATATGCAACGATTGACTTCGTCTTCATTTCATTTAATCCGCTGCCATTGGCCGCTGCTGCTGCTGGCGTAGGCAGCGGCGGATGACGTCGCGTTGTTGGCGGCAGAGACATACCGATGACGTCCTTTTTTTGCAGAAACGTGCCCTACGCCCATGCTGTAGTGGTGTAGAAAATTGGTTTTGAGGAACGGAAAGGCGCAATAGCTGTATCGCTTCTGGCTAGACACCCGGACCCCACTCTGAGGCAGGGGATGAAAGGAGCAGTTAACAAAGGAAGAGACGACCTGAGGTTCGCCACCCGCTGAAATCGCACGACACACGGGTGTCTTTTACCGTTTCCCCTCCATTAAAACGCTGCCGCCGGGGCAGGGACCGTGTCCGCGTCCTTCTGTAGCGGACCGGCGGCGACGTCGAAGAGAGGCGGAGGGCGACGAAGCATCTGACACGCCTGACGAGCTTTACCGGCGCTAGTACCGTCTCGGGAACGAATTTGTGCGGTCGCGAGGAACTGGCGGATCATGGTTCCTTTGGCTTCGCCGGACTGGATGCGGCGGCAGCATAGGGTGGACAGCAACTGCTACTCGTCCGGACCGGTCGTGCCTGTGACTGGTCGCTTGCATTCCTACTTGTTTCTTCCGTCGCGATTTACGTTGAGACCAAATGAAAACGCTATGAATAGTTGCGTAATGCGGCCTTGGATATCGTTCTCTTCGGCGCATGCGCGGGAGGTCAATAGCGCCATACGACGACAACGCCGCTTATCTGTAGGAGAAAGTTGTTGTGCTCTCACAGTGAAATGAAACGCGGACAAGACAGTTTGCAAGTGAGTAAAAAAACGAGATGATAACCTATAAGGGAGACTCAACAGTAGCGCAGGCCGCATTCACTTCTAAGGTGGAGGTACTCATGGACCCCACTCAATGCTCTCCCCATCAACCAATATATCTATATATTGCGCTCGCGTTTCATTTGGCGCTGATTACACAGCTCTCTTGCCGAAAGGACGAAGTAGAAGCCCCCCCACTGTACATGCGGTGGAAAAGCGGGCCGTAGAAGAATAACGAGCAGCTACATGCGGCCCCCGTAACTGGAGCACCGCCGCCTTGACATCACCGGAAAACCAAAGAACCACGTTGATGCAGCCCTGTGCCGGTGGCACACGTGTGGGCATTGCGTGCGTTGGAATAGGGGACGAAGTACCGGACTGCTCGCGAACTCTTCAAAGTGCAGGTTACTCGTCGAGCTCGCAGCCAGGTTTTGACATGCTGATATGTATAGCGATCTCGCTATGCCACGAGCAGTCGCAAACTTTAAATTCTTTCAATCTTTTTTTCCATCGGTTCGTTTACGGTTCCGGGTCTTATCCCCTCCCGAAAAAACCTTGTGCGAATGGCACTGATTTCTTTTATTGAGAAGAATTTTATCCACGATGCTGAAAGCAATGGCATGGAGAGGAATTGCGGAAAGAAGGAATGAAGTGAACCTTGAAAACCATGTAAACGATAGCACACTAGCACTAACAACAAAACATTAGGCTCAAATTAGCTGCCAAACATTGTATGGAGGTCATATGCTTCCTGTGCACATCTTCAGAACATTTGCTACCCTTCCATAGTTTCCTTGCAGCTGGAGCATTTGTGGTTATGAGCAAATTCTTTGTTTTCTTTGTACCTTCTTGCGCACCAGTATTCCGGCACCTATGCCACCGAAAATAGCTAGTCAGGTCTACGGCTCACATTTAGATGGTATAGAGGGAAGCCTTTTTATTCAGAGCGACTGGTTACTGGTGCAATAAAGGCAGGCGGTCGATATCACAATCTCCAGCGGACGCGCTTGTTCTTCTGACCGTCTTATTAATGCGAAAGCATTATACAGCTCATCGGCAACAAGGCCAGCTGATTTGACCAGCAGCAATTGCCCGAAAACCCTCTAGTGATGACACCATCGTCTCGCATGAAGTCAAAAGTAGACCATAAGATAGTGACGTCTACAGAAAAGAAAAAATTACGAGCGCACTGAAGCCTGCTTCAGTGAAGCATTGCGTTTGTTGCAGCTGCTGCGTGTGACTACTATACCACTCCGGCAATGTCCGGTTACGACATCCTTCGACACTTCGTTATATTAAGTCTTGTTCATTATGTCCGATTTTTAGTTACATGCTACGACACAAAGAACCGTTGCGTCACAATTTTATACCGAAAATTGGTTTTGGGGGGAAGGAAAGGGTGCAGTAACTCTCACTTCTCGACTCTCGGTGGATACCTCAACCGCACATTAAGGAAAAATGTAGTCTCAGAAAGCATGCAATTGAAGGTGGATATGTCACTGGTCCGATTTCCTGTCGCAAGCTAGCCTCCAACTTGACTAAATCATCTAAGCTGTATCCTTGGAGAAATGCTATGACACCACTCGGAATGCTGTACGACTAAGCTGTATCCTTGGAGAAATGCTATGACACCACTCGGAATGCTGTACGACGAACGGTTGCTAAAATTTTTGGTGAATGTATTGCGGAATACTGCCACCTCATTGTGGTCAACCAGTGATGCTTTCGCTGGGATTTCGCCTGCAACTGCAATGTATGTTGCTCAAACCAGCGTCGTCGCTTCGGCGGACGCGGTTTTGCCGCAGCGCGTCTCCTTTCATCAATCCTCTCTCCTGTCTGCACGTGGCAGCGATTGTGACTCAGCTCGGGTGTGACGTCATCACTCTGGTGTGGCCTCGTCGACCAACTTGTCCACCAACTTTTTCTTGCTAATTAGCAGAGATTTCTTGTGTTAATTAGAGCTATTCAGTCACCATAATTAATTACGTCATCATAATCATATTATACTGTACTAATGCGATATTAATTATCCACAGTTGATGACAATAATTAACATTATTTAAACTAATTTGACGTTAATCATCACTACAATATTAATTTAATAAGCTTCCATTAGTTAACGACATGACGTCATGAATCTTCGTCCCCACATACTACGCGCTCATTAACTGCTTACTCAATTACGCCAAACTTATACATAGTTACATATTCAAGTTGTGTCGTCATCGTGCAGGTACATTTGCGGACACGACCCTTCGAAGTGTGCCATATAATTCTTTCGCATTAATAAAAATTCTTCCGAGGGTGCGAACCCAGGACCATCAGATTGCGAGGCGAGCACGCAACCCACAGGCCACAAAACCGCGCTGCTTCTTGGTGAACAGAGGTGAACCTAGTGTGTGCGTTTCAATAACGACTGTATGCTAATGAGCCGGTGTGTCATTAGAAAGGAAGGAATCATTAATGAACTTCGCCACAGCGCTTACGATGAGACAATGCTTTCGCATTCAGGGAGCCTAGGTAGCCTCCGTAATTTTAACCATTCCAATAGCCGTAAGTTACTTCGGTAGTCTGATACTTAGCCATCTGGTCACAGCAGGCAGCTTAAGGCTCACGTTCTCGTTTACTTTCTTTGTGCGCTGCAGCAGCCGCTGGGGGAATACAGCCCGCTTATTCGTGACCACAGACGCAGCCTGTACGCATGTGCCCAAGCTGCACGACCAATCTGCTGTACTATGTCAGTTTGTTGACACTAAGCTGGATGCGGGTGTTGGTGTATGGAAATGAAGGGCCCGATTTTCGAAAGCTGTTCGAGCGTTTCAACTGTACGTTAATGGCCAGTGGAGCCAGTGATGTCGGGTTGTGCAGCACTCCTTATAAGCCCGACATGCGCGATTTCGTCAGTCGTGCGACAGATGCATTTATTGCTAAGAGATTTGGATTCGAAGCTGCAAAACATTTCCCCGCCACTGCGATACAAATTTGAGATTCTGTGATGACGAAATAACCGAAAAGTGACGTAAACTAATGCAAACGTGGACACCGTGAGTGCTGAAGCTGACGTATTTCACACGCCAGCTTACTACGAGGCATACTGAGAATTCTTGAGGCATCTAGCGTCTCTGATTATATACCAGGTGTTTCTGGGAAGACTTTAATTCTCAAAAACAGCTCTTTTGGGGTAAAAATATGGCTTTTCAAGCATAGTATTACCGATGTTGGCAGACACCAGAAAATCGGTGAATCGTCGTAACTAGTAAGCTGGTTAACTAATTTTTAATAATAACTTTTTAACTATTTGACTTAGGCGTCTAGCTGCAAGTAGCAGCTTGTAGACTGTCGTCAGTGTTAGCTATATAAGTTTTCAGACTTTCGAAGACGCGATTCCCCTTGGCACTGTGGCTCGACAAAATTGGACTTTTTTGACTACTTACATGCACTGGAAAGGTTACTTTGCCTCCATGCTTTTCGAAAGCGCAGGTATTTTGGCACGATGTAGGCAAATTTTGTCGAGCCATAGCGCCGAGGATAATCGCGTTTTCGAAATTCTAGAAACGGATATGGCATTACTGACGACCGCTAAGAATCTCTAATTAAAACCATTTGTCTGGACTATGATAGTTAAAAAGATAATTATCAAAAATTAGTTAACCGGCTTACTACACAATTCACCGAGTTTCCGGCGTCCGCCAGCAATGGTAATACTATGCCGGGAAGGCTATATTTTTACCTCAAAAAGGCTATTTTTTAAATATTATTTAAAGACTTCCAAAACACTTGCATAAACACCCCGACGCTGCCATATCCGCTATTTTTCAAGATGATATACAACTTCTGAATTGACACTTTTTCTGGAAGCCAATGATGAAAAAGATTGCAAATTATTTTTACAAATTAATTAACTTAGGAGAACAAAAAAAAACGACAGCTTTTTAAAAGTTTGGTTACCTTGAGCTTGGAGGCCTGGTATATTTACGAAGTACGCAAAAGAAAACATTTGACAGAAGTCTGTCTGGTTGGGAAATTAACTTAGTAGAAAGATGACTGACGCCAACCAGGTTAATTACAGAAAACCAACCCACACGGGACGGTACCTCCATTTCAATTCGAATCATCCCACTCCCCACAAGGCATCTGTCATTACATCTTTATTGAAGAGAGCCGATACCATATGTTCTTCACATGAAGAAAAAAAGAACCGAGAAGAACTGAGTAGTCTCCGATCTCCAAAAAAATGAGTACCCCAGTTCATTCATCCGACGCGTCAGCCAAAAGCAAAAAAACAAAAAACAATACCAGCTCTATTCCTTCCGCAAGCACACACCAGAACCGGAGACGTGTTTGCTTACCATACGTGAAAGGCTTGAGCGAGACGCTGGCTGGAATTCTCGGTAAAGAAGGGGTGCTACCAACGCACAAACCGGCTACCACCATCGGACGCTTCCTCCCCCGCCCGAAAGACCGTCACCCAAAAGAAAGAGCCCAAGGGGTTGTATACAAGATTCCCTGCTCAGTCTGCCCGGCCTCGTACGTGGGGGAAACGAAGAACTTCGCCGAAAGAATGAGGCAACACAAAGAGGACGTCCGACAAATGAACCGTCAGCGCAGCGCGGTGGCCGAACACTGCGAGGAATGTGACCACCGAATTGACTTTGACGGCACTATTCTACTGGAGACCGAAGCTAACCAGCGCAGGAGGCTTCTGCTGGAGTCGTGGCACATACAACAGACACGAAGGAATGTTAATCGCTCCCTGGGGACACTTCCTTCGTCTTACATTCATGGTTTGTGGCCATTGACCCGGAGGTATTCAACACGAGGGCTTAAAAAGCCAAGCTGCGCCTCGCCCGTAGTCACACCTTAAAGAAGGGACCGAGCCGGTCCCGAAACGTCGTGTTTTTCAAAAATTAACCTGGTTGGCGTCACTCATCTTTCTACTAAATATTTACGAAGTAAATTTTCTGCAGTACACTACTATAAGACAACTAAGGCTACCTTTCATGGGCGTCCTCGGCGCATGCATTAACTGGTGAAAATAGTAAGCCTCGCAAGCATACTCGTTGATTAATCCAGCTAGGTATCATATTCTCTTATCGGACAACTCGTCCACATTACGAATGAAAAAACTGGTGCGAGAAATGGGCATACGTGCGGACGTTTTAAAGCGCCAATATGCGTACGTGCAACGAATACATACTTGAAAAGCGAGTGTTGAAATGAAGATGGTTTCGTGATGCCTGCACTGGTTTTACAACTAGGCAGACAATAAAAAGTTCTCGATGCGAAGCACGCAATTGAATACTAAAGGATACATGCGACGTAAGAATGACAGAACGGGGGAGTGGGGAGAAAGTTTGGCCTGCACAGGAGATGGACTAGCTGCGTGCTTTGAGGGCATAATGACCTTCTTCCGGTGACGAGCAAGCCGGGACTTCAGGTAGCATTGTGTCTGTCATCAAGGCGCATTCGCCAGCGAAATTATTACCTGCTTGGCCCGTGGCTTATCAAGAGAGCCACTTTTCCTTGTTGTTTTATTCATCGCCCGTCAGGCTCCGTACTTTCGCGCCGCGTTTTCTTTCTCGCCCAGGCCCTTTACCTTCCCATTAAGGAGCCGACACCGTATCCTTGACACGCGCCATGCACCGCTTCTCGCGGGTTCCACTCGGTTGGCCGTACAGGGCCAAGGCTGTTTTACACGACGTGTCCGGCACATGCGGGCGACCTACTGCGGGCAGTAGTCGAGCCCTGACGTGGCTAACAGCTGCTGCACGCCTCCCTTGCCCATCAAAAGAATCGCAAACGTACGTTTTTCTCCATAATTACCGATTGCGCTGTGAAACCTTTTAACGCGTTCACTAAGAGCTAGTACCTCTCCGCAATTGCTGCACGGCTGTCCTAAGACCAGGGGTGCGTTCACAAACGAAATTGCAGAACCTGAGTGTTCCGTCTGAAGCACTGAAATTCCCAGAAGCTTTGTTCATTCAGTCCAGAGAAGGCCCACAGGGTACCAGGCCAGATTTGTACATCTGCAGCCGACAACGTTTTAGTTCTCGTGTTGTTTTTGCTCATATATATCGCATCAAAGTTAAAAAGAAAGGTTCAAAATTCAACTGCGTATATTTCTCCCCATATCGCAACAAAAATCTACCGTTGAAGACTATAGTGCACAATGGTTCTCGTTTCTTGCAGTTTACACTGTGCACGAAGCGGGCATGTTCCGTTAAATATGCAAGGTAGACATCATGTTTGGGTTGCGCAGACAGTTGGGTACTGCCAAAAAGAAGGATCTTCTGGACGGTGGCTATCGCTGCGCTGACGTAAGAGGACCATGAAATTTGGCGGGCGCGTAATTCCTTTTTTAATTGGGTTGCTGACTAAACACTTATTTTCGCAGTCTCTCTCGCACTTTGCCACCTAATAACCTGAATTACTCCAACTCACTCTAGACGCTGACTCTAATGAACAGAGCTATGCAATTTGTGCCTCAGCAGAGAACCTTTTTTTTCTTTACCCCAGAGAGAACGTGCCTCTTGGTACATAAGTTCTTGGAAGAGCATAGTCTATTTTTTTTTGCTGAATTTTTTGCGGCTAAAAAGCGTCTCCGGAACAATGCGATTTCATTTCGCAATGGTTGACAGCGATGTTTCGATGGCTTCCTCTAGACTCCAGAGGACCACGGAACCCAGAACACAAGCACTCGTGAGAAGGCAATATCGTCACGGCGCATGGAAAGAATAGCGCTCATTTGGCATCGAAAGCATGTGAGGTGTAGTGCATTGTTCAGCCTGTCACAGTGAGATTAGGCGCTGTGTATTTCCTGACTCCCTGCCGCTTTTGCTTGTAGTCCATCTATGCGACATCTTCCGTGCGCACTGCATTATTCGCTGTTTCCTCCTGTACCGAAATGTTGGTTCCTGTCAGCAGTGAATTTCAATGAATGCGATGCCTAACCTCGTATTCCTAGACCGTTGTGCAGAATACCTTCGGCGAGGAGAATAATTGTTTTTTCTCTGTAATCGTGGTATTATATATTTTTTTAAAATCTCTTCGTATGTCGAAGTGGGCATTGCGTCCCATTGTTTCTTTTAGATGCCCCGAGATGTTGCAGGATATCACACGCAAACAATGGGCTGCTCTTCTTTCTCTGTTGCAACAGAATTTGAAAGCTAAAAAAAAGGACTTGGCCGAATTATACCGGTACGCAGTGCAGCATATAAACATGAAAGAATGGAAGTGAATATTCAGCCACGCCTCCGCATAGTAAAGAACAATCGTTCCTCATTTCAGAAATGAGGCAGCAGTGAGGACGCGGCGAGAGTCTTCTAAAGCGCGTTCAATGAGGCATTCCCCCTTGATGTGTATTATCAAGCCACCCTTAAATGACAGCTCTGCATTGTCATGCATAATGCTGAGGACCCAAAGCTGGAAGAAGAGAGTGCTTGTCGACTCATTCGGGAAGAAGGCCATTTATTGGGTCGGTTTGTGGCATTCATTTCTTGCCGACCAGCCTCACGAGGACAAAAAAATTTGGTGGAGGCTAGCGAAAAGGGATCAGCTTAAGTTAAGGACAACACAGCGAGCCATGGAAGGAAAAATGATAGGTGTAACGTTAAGAGACCGGAAGTGCGCAGAATGAGAGAGGGAACAAACTTGTGTTAATGACATCCTTGTCGAAATCAAGAGGCAGAAATGGGCTTCGGCAGGGCATGCAAAAGTTTACTCAGTGTCTGTTTATTTCGAAATTACAGACATTTTGGAGGAAAACCGTTCCTATAACTGCTATGGAATTAATGTTGCAGGATGCATTACAGTGAATTAAGTATTTTATTACGAAGCACATTATGACTTTTGTCGAAATTAATAACATCATTGATTATAGGCAGCACGGGTTCCGTAGAGGGCTATCGACTACAACGCAGCTAGTCGAAACTGTTCACGACATCGCAGCAGTTCTAGATAGGCAAGGCCAAGTTGACATGATTTTCTTAGATTTCGAAAAGGCATTTGACCGCGTGTGTCACCAAAAGTTGCTTCTAAAATTAAAACCGATATTAAAAAATGACTCACTGCTACAATGGATAGAGGCATATCTTTCATCAAGGAAACAAAGCGTGTTCATTGATGTAATGTGTTCAAGGCCGGCACTTGTTCGTTCCGGCATCCCACAGGGATCTGTTCTCGGCCCGTTATTTTTTCTTATCTTTATTAATGACATAGTGACGAATATGCCGGTGAAAATCAGGTTGTTTGCAGACGACTGCATCCTTTATAATGAAATTAACAGCCCAAGAGACCAGGCTGTATTAAATTCTTCACTTACCGCTATCAAAACATGGTGCTTGATATGGCAAATGAAGATAAATACAAAGAAAACAGTAGCAATGACAGTCACCAGAAAACGGCAACCATTACCCATTAAATACTGCATCAATGGACAGGTTCTCTCTTCTGTACTAAGTTACAAATACTTAGGTGTAATTCTAACCGACCTCAGATGGAATGAACACGTAACCTACATCACAAAAAAGTCCATGCAGAAACTGGGATATCTGAGGAGATGTTTGCGACACTCAACACAGAAAATAAAACTTCTAGCGTATAAAACCTACATTAGACCAATCCTTGAATATTGCTGTATTATATGGGATCCATGGACCCAGCAAAATATCAATAAGTTGGAGAGCATCCAAAGAAAATTGGTAAGATTTATATTCAGTTCCTATAGCTGGCGCACTTCACCAAGCATACTTGTTAAACAGGCTGGCTTAGACCCACTACGAATCAGACGCTATCGGGAAAGGTTGAAGATCATGTATTTACTGTACCATGACAAACTAGGAGTAGAAAAGAATAAGTACATTGAACCAGTCACTAGACGCCCAACGTGATCGCATCACTCAAAAAAATTAAAGGAATAATCTAGTAAAACCGATGGTTTCAAAAATTCATATTTCCCACGAACGGTCCGAAATTGGAACTTGCTGTCTCCAAACACAGTGGAAAGTCGATCGGCCGAGTCAACCTGGAGCGCGCTAAAGAAAAACATAGGTATGTAAATCTTTTATTGGAAACAGATGAAGTATAACCTGTTTTATTTATTTGTTGTGATTTTCCCTACCACAGCGATGGTCTACAATTAACATTCATGTGCCTACATTTTTTTTTACATTTTTATGCGGGAACTGTGCTAAAAATGTTTTGCAGTGCTTTTTATGCTGTGTTATGTTTGTTTCTATCTTATTTCCCACTCCTGCCTAAGGCCTCAAATAAGGCTGGCAGTATCTTCGAAATAAATAAATAAATAAATGACTAAAATATGCCATTCTTATTTCAAATAACCGCTGACAATCGCCTGATTCTCTTCGCGCAATATGCCGCCGCTTTTTAAACGCCCTTCCCTCTCGCTGGCGCGCACACCCTGCATACGTGTAATATCAGGGGTGGGTGTACGGGGGGAAGTAAATCAGTGTTTTCTTTTCACGCCCAGTTGCACAGAGCTCAGAAAATTATTTGTTCTCAAGGCACACTGGAGCCTCTGAAAAGCAAGTCACGCGATATCCCAACCAGCAAGTGGTCAAAATACTACCAAAGGTTTCAGTCGAAATTGGAGCCTGCAGAAATTGCTTACAGTTGAATCCCGACGATGATATAATTAACTGAAACACGAATGCAAGAACAGTGCTGTGTCGCTCAGAGTGCATTGTAAAATGCCTTTCTGGGCTAAACCGCTGCCTTCAAATTTCGCAATTGTAGGCCTGGAATTTGGCAGCAACCTTTGTTTCCTCCTGCGTTTGAATCGGACACTCGCCTGAGAATTAATCGAACTTTCGCATTTCCCGCAGCGATGCCGGACCAAGAAAGACGCCTTACCAAAAGCTGTACTGGCAGCGTCAGATCTTGACGGCGTCAGAATGACGGAAGCAGACGAACGTGAGACGAGAAACTAACAGTGCTTCTCGACTCTCTGGGAGCAAGAGATGGCTCTGAGGGTACAGCTGTTGCGAAAAGGTGTTTTTTCGGTCAATCATCGCCGCATACGATGCGGGATTTCCGTTAAAATGACGAAATTCTCAAGACACTTCGTAAGCGCTCTTAGTAAAAGGAGGTACTTGACTAATTATCAGCCCGAATGAATCCAGCCTCACTGATGTTTTCAAGGTGTAAGTGTTAGAGCCTTTGCTACTTGTCAACCTCCGGGACGCTTTACGAGAGTCAGTCAGTCTGTAAATGTACCCAAATACTAACACGTGAAATTTGGGTCACGTTAATGACATTAAGAGCAGCGAACTCCCTATCAACGCACTGCTTTTCCACACAGAAAAGACGCATAGTGTTAGTGCTTTCCAGGGTGTATGATAGCGTGTAGCGACAAAGCTGCTGTGTGAAGAAAAGAAACGTCGCCCGCCGAAATTTTCTCTTCCATGCCACTCCTGGTTCGAGCATCGCGCGAACAGAGAAATACAGCAAGTTGGAACAGAGTAATGATTATACTGGTGGTTCGAAGCCTTCTCGTGCTAAAGCATGTGTAGAAGTACGGTGGTAAGTCAGGTATCAGCCTTTTTTACGTCACTACTGGCAATATTAGGCATAGTCAAATGAATGGAGATAGAGAGAAAAAGGGAACAGTTTCGCCTCCATGCGCTTGCCATTTACACCAGTAATTTGTACATCACCATATATATTATAGTACCGCGCACGTAAATACTGCGAAACGGCCAACCACCAACTGCGGAGCTTATTCTGAAGTCATTACCATGTGCAGATCTTATATATAAAAACTGCTTTTTTTTGCGATTTATAGCTCGCCGATGCATTTAAGTACCGCTCGTGAAGTTCTGACGTCGATTTTGTTTTATAATACAGTGACAACGAAAGTCGCATGATGGTGTTTAAATGAATGTCGCTTCTCTTCTCACGCCGTCGTGAGAAGAAAGGCGACGATCGACGGTACTATATGACACTGCTGCCAATACTGTGGCACGCCCAACAATACTACTCACCGGTGCCGGCCGTCTGCTGTGTGATCACTGCACGTCTAGACCGGTACAGCGTGAGCATTGTCCAGAAAGGCACGGCGTCTGGAGGGCCAGGAAGTGGCTTCAGTGCCTGTCGCACGCTCCACCATTGCCGCACAACGCCGAACACCCACGAGGCAAGAAAAAGGAGGATACCGTGAACGACCCAAGCTCGCACATAGTGCACAAAGAACCCGAGAGCCTCGGCCGAGGTCGCCATTCAATCTCCGCTACAGCTGCTGCCTCTGTCGGACGCGAATGCCCAGGAGCGCCCGGGTGGCGACACTTTTAAGAGTTAACATCGAATGAGCAGTGGTCGTTCTTCATTCTGGTGATACGCCCCGAAGCCAGGGCACATCGAGCATTGCATTAGGAACGTTTCACCCTCTCCTATTCGCCTCCTCCTTTGGCGCTCATCTCATTCTTCCTACTGAGGCGAGTGTCACTCTCCTCCCCTTTCGCCTAAGACTTTCTTTTCATTCATTCGACATGGGGGGCCCCGCTCGAAACAAACCACACGGAGACGGAAAGCTGGAAGCGTTCGCCCACGGGCGGAGAACATAGCTCACGCCTCCATTGTTTCGGTGGGGGGCCCCAACGGCGCGCCTAATCATTGAGTGCGTATAGGCCTCGCTGGGGAATTTAGATGGAAAGCGCATCCGCACCGAAGAATGGCTTTTGTGCGCGGCTTAGACTCGAGTGGTTACTTTTCTTTTTCAGATATAAAAGAGCACACGAAAGCAGCACAGTGGAAGAATGAGTTGGTATAAAAAGGACTGGAACACTTTAGAACGAAACTCGTGCGTACTGGAGATGTGGATTAGTTATAAGCGGGGCGTAACTAGGCTGTGACAAAAGGCAGAGGGGCTCCAAGCTGTGATACGTCGTAACAGGAAACCGTGCGCCCAACTTGCATGCTTAAAACATGGGCTGCTTTCCCCATGGCAATGCACACTTCCAACCACCGCAACATTGCTTAGCTCGTGAGGACATGCAGAAAGTGTAGCCCGTCCGCCCTGATGCGTGAATACATTAAGTCTTAACTAGATGGTGCCTTGAAATAAAAGCAAACCAATTATAAATGGTTTTGTTGTACTTTTCCTCGCAAGCTGTTTTTTTCCTTTACGCGTGGTCCTTGAATTTACTTAATCTATGAAGGACGGTGCTCTGTTCGCTGGGAATCGTGTTTCACATGCTAAAAATGACTCTATTATATTATAGTTATCAGGCTAAATTGCTATATTTCTTCGGTTAGCAGCAGGCTTACGTGTAAAGGAGGTAACTTTGCTAGTGCGCGACGACTTTCCTGTTGTTCTTCTGTAGCTTTTATTTATTTTGTTTTGATTTTTTAGGGGTGCTTGCATAAAACGAAAGCACCCTCTTTTCTTGGAAACAGTTTCAGTTGTATAAAAGCGCAATAACCGACTCAAATAATCTCCCCTTGTTTCGGGATTACAGCAAACTCTTTTAGTACGATGCGCACTGTCTAGCTCACCGCTTGCCTAGTGCAGTCGTACTTGTAGATTGGCCAGTGCAAAGCACTAGCGGCTACCAAAAATTGGTTTTCGTCCTTCTAGACCAGGCAAATTTCGTCCAACAAAACATGAAACACTGCGTTTGTGTCTATCAATTGAGGACCACTGCGGTCCATGCTAAGTCGTAAGGAAATATGCAACTGGTAAATGAAAGGGAGCAGGGTGTGTTGCTGGGAGAGTTAGTTTCACATTGTAGACACTGGGAACGCAATAAGAAACTCGCCATTATTCGTTATGTACACCAGATTTCTCACAACCTAAAAAGGATTGGACGAAAAGCAGGAGTGAGCGTTGTTTTTTCAGCCCCTTAACACCTCTCAAGACTCTGCAGGAGAGTGAACGGTACCGGCGAAAAAGTTCGTGAATGCACAGTTCCGCATCGTGATCCTTTCGTAAGTTGCAGCACAGGAGTTGTGTACTCCATCCCTTTGTCTTGCGGCAGAGAATACATCGGTCAGACAGGTAGATGTATTAATAAAAGACTGCTCGAACACAACTGTAACTCCAGAAACTTAGCCGTCCACGTTCGTGACTGTAGTGCTTTCCCCAGGTGCCCTCCGATGTATAAGGCATCAAAAATTCTGGCAAAGAGCAGCAACCAACTCACTCGGGAGATCATTGAGGCAGGTTTCATTAACAAGCAACAAGACGTCTGCGTCAGTACACCCTAAATACTCCTGCTGGAAGAAGAGTGAGTTTCTCTCCGATTCACTTTAAATTCTTGGCGCCGTGGTTCCTTACGCGGCTCCTTTTCACAGCCCATTTTTTTTGCCACTGCTCTTTAAATATATTTAGGGACGCCACTTCTAGTTTTCACCTCCCTCTTAGCTTTAGCCATCATTGCTCTTTTAGGTCTATTTTATGGTTAGCCCTCATCCCCTTTTAGGCCGTGTTCATTGTTGGCTAGCGTTGCATAATTTTAGGCCGTGTTCTTCGTTGGCTTTCATAGCACGCTTTTAGGTTTTAATTGTTTTCCTATGCCAACCATTCCTTCACTTCATTCTCATTATGCATGTCTTCACGCCGCTTTCCGAGATTTTAATGTCAATTTTGCGTCTTTGTCCTTTGCATTTTATTGTTTGTATCTTTTTATCCCTGTCATCGCCGGCCGCACAGGACTGCCGGTGCGTGTAGATATTTCTTTTTTTGCCAAGAGTTGTTATTGCGTCCCTTCCCCCGCTCCCTCTCTCTTTCGCTGCCACGTCTTGATATCGGTGTGAATGAGGGTGTGCCTGATGTTTGGCCAACCGGAGTGGGTCGTACACCCTTGTCTTTTGTTTCTGAATGGTGTGGGTTCAAAACGCGCCTGCGCGCTGCCCCAGATTTTTCTCTTTTTTTTTTTTTGCTTTGAATTGCGCATGCGCCCTGTAATCACTGGCTAATCTTGGGTTACTGTATAAAAACGTGCGGATCGCCTTCCTTTGATATTAAAGTTGTTAGTTCAGCGCACTGTGTGTCTTGTCCTCCCTTCGTCCGTCGCCTGCCAGCGCTTCAGTGCTCAAAATGAAAGTGAACCGCTTTTCCAACTGACACCCCTGGGATAGTGCGACGTGAAGCTTCTGGAGGCCAATAGTCCGGGAGGCCTATAGTTCGGAGGCCTTTAGTTCGCGCCACCGCTAGTTCTAATCATAAACGCAGCGATATTTATTTCATTTATTATATATTTATTTATTTCATAAGAAACTGAGCGTGTAGTCGCTGTTGCTAGGCAACGACTCAAGACCGTAAGATCGGTTGACAAGATTCATGGTCGGAGTTGGTGAGCCTGTGAGTGGTTTCGCACTAACAGCTACAGCTACATCGAGCCCACTGGTACAGTCTCTAGTTCGAGCCTGTGGACAGAGAGCCCCAAACGCAGAGCAGTTGGAGAGGTCTCAAATATTATTAATTATTTCGATTACTTATCACAAAAGTAAAAACTAAAACACACCTCTTTGCTCAAGACTCGGTCTTATTGGGCTCGAACGCTAGGCCACAACACTGGACCACCGGCAGACGCAAGTTCGAGCAGCGTTAGTCCAGGTGGATAATTTCTTGCGCTGCGAATAGGCAGAGAATGCTATGTAGCATCCACTTATAGCTGCATGGTTGCGCTGGGGTAGACGCTAACGAGTATTTACCGTGCAGTTTAGAATATCCCCCTCACCGCCCCCTGGAAAATTCTTAATGTACTGAACAAGATCATTCCGACTTCGTGCCGTTGATCACTATGGCTTTGCCCTGTCATCTGCTCTTTCGTCTTGGTTTGGTTAGTTAGCAGAGCGACCGCGCCTGGCAGGGGGTGGTCACTCGTTCTGGCCCTAAATCCACACATTTTTTTGAAGCTTGAAATGCTTTTCGCTGCCATTCTCAGCAAAACGGTGTTGTTATGCCTGGCGTGCCTTCCAGCCCAAATGAATAAAGACGCGGACTCCCCGGCCAGGATTTCCAGAAAACCAAAGAAACGTGTCTGCAAAGACTGGTGTTCGCGGAAGGAATGACTGAGGCAGCGACTACAATGGCGTCCCCACGTGGTCGAGCATTCCATCGAGTCCACGAACCGAGTGTTGTCCTCATTAGTCACGCTGGGGTTTAAAATTGGCCGAGAGCTGCCCCTTCGGCATAGGTTCCGCATTCCGGTCACCAGACGACGAAGTGCAAGGTCTTTTAACCACTGCTGGGAGACAGCCTGACATTCCTGTGCCACATGCGCCCTCATTCCTGTGTTACACACGCGCATTCCTGGGCCACATGGGCGCAGTCCGGACCCACGTGCGCGCCCACGTGGAAGCTGTGTTGACGACAACACCATGCCTTGTTCCTTTTCCATCGACCGAACTGCGAGAGAACATCAGGACCGCCCTGCCGTAGGCGATCCCACCAGTGTCATCGGCTGCACGTGTGATTGGACATCATTCTTTTAACTGTATTCCCCAGCCAGGGATCTGGGGAATAGGAAGGGTATTTAACAAGCTGCTGGTATGGTACGTGAGAGGCTCCTCTTGAGAGAGACCTTTTGCTGGGAGACACTCCCGACAGCGAAGAAGCTCCCTTTACTGAGAAGCGCTCTCAGTTGCTCTCACCTCTAAAATATGTTAATAGCCTTTGCATAAAGTTTTCCTTGTTTCTCCCTTCGTAACCACTTCTCCCATGCTCCTCGTCCCTTCTCCGGCCAGACCAGGCTACCCCATCCTAACAATTCGTGGCAGCGGTGGGATCCGAAGCCTGGGCGCGCCACTGAAGACAGAGGGATGTCCAAGTCAAGTCACCAGCTCCAATAGACTCCGGCAGCTGCGTGATTGACTGATGGCATCTGCTACGCTTCTGAAGACCTAGAGATGGACAAGTCAGGTCACCGGCTCCAACGGACCCCGGCAGCTGCGGGACTGACGGCCTCAGCTGTATCTCAGCAGGGTGAGTGCCCGATGTTTGCCATTCATTTCGCCGGACCGCACTAGCACAGGCAAATGTTAGTAGTGGGAATTTGGTTATCTTGGGAACGAAACTTCGGCAGTTTTTGTGTATTGTTTGCTTCAAGGTGAAGCTTGTGTTTTAGCTGGGATTAGCGGCACGCGGTGTGATCCGCGATGGAGAAGTTCAAGGTAAAGGACCTCATTGAAATTCTAGAAAAATTGGGGATTTCAGTAGACCCCACTAAAACGACAGAAGCGATAATGGATGTTATACGGGCGGAAAAGGTGACAGTCGAGGAGGGAGACGAGGCGTGGGAGACAATTCTGGAACGAAAAGCTGAGGTAGAAAAACGAAGGCTCAGCGAGGGAGAATAGAAGCAAGAAAAAGGAACGCTTCGCCAAGAGAAAGAGGAGCATTATCTTCTTGAACAACAAGAAAGACTAAGGTTTCGTGAGGAAGCAGATAGAGAATGGGAGGCTAGGTGTAAGGCACGGGCGCAGCAAGCGGCCGAGCTAGAGAAAAAATGCAGACGAGAACTACAGGAGCTCACGCGTCTTGTTCACTGGCGTAGAGCTCGAGATCGTTTGCGGACTTTCCGGAGATGCGAAAGCTTCAAACTTATCTGGGAAATTTCGAGCGGATCTGTACGGCAGAGGACCTAGACCAGGTCGAATAGGCAATTATGTTGGTGGCTATCCTCCCTTGTGATGTCGGCGCCGTATAAAGGGCGATCCACATGGAGCGAACTTGCGCTGCGGATTTTGAGCGTCGCGGCTGAACGCCGACGCACCGCCACCGTGCACCACCACAAGCGGCGGAAAACGGGCGGCTGCCGCCAGACCGCAGCCGGAGGGATTTCAGCATTACTGGAAACGGCGTGATTCTATATGATTATTAAAATGCTGAAAAGAACAGCTTTGAATTTAAAATTAAGCTAGTATCGATCCCATGACGACAAAGAGAACGAATTATTCTTTGTGACCCCTTTCTGAACCAAAATAGTTAACCTCTTTGAACCTCCCGCGCTTCCTGACGTCACCCGACGCGTAGTGGCTAAGCCTAGCAGCCTTAAAAATCCAGAAGCATTCTGAAACTCTGGCGCGTTTCTTCGCTAAAATTTTGTGGTGCGGGCATCTTCAGACAAAGTGGAAGCTCCATGTGACTTTTGTTTGCCATGAACGTGAGGCACAGTGTAGCGACAACGGCGAGTTCATAGTGAAGCGAGCGGCCGCTTCGGCAGGCGCGGCCATGTTGTAGAAGCGGGCGGAAGCCAGACGCAGTCGCGCCCTGATTGGTCCGCACTGACAGCCCACGTTTGCCGCTTCCGGCCAGCGGCTCACCGCCGGGCAGTCATATCTAGCCCGGCTTGATCGGCGGCGAACGGCCGCCCGGCGGCCTGCGCCCGGCGGCCGGACGCCAGTTTTCCGCGAGAAAAACGCTCCATGTGGGTCCCCTTTTAGCGCGGCCTTTCGACGAGGATGCCGACAACTACGAAATAGCAAAAAGAGCCCTCTTCCGCTTCTTAGGCATACGTACAGAGGCGGAGTCTAAAGATCGTAGTGATGGCAGCGGGCAGCGCTCCCATCAGTGTCAGCGTCCAGCCCACGAACCCCACTTGGTCAGCTAGGGACACAGTTGTCGCTCAGAAGAACAGAGAAAGGGCCGGTTCTAGCCCTGACACAGACGCCACGCTGGCAGATAGGGCAAAGGTTCCGCGTCAGAAAGACTGCGGTGAGCTTGTGTGCTACGGCACCAGACATCTTTCCGGGAAAGAGCGTCACGTAGAGTCACTTGACAGCAACGTTGAAGCGACAAGTCAGAGCGCAGCGTTCGCTGAAAAGGGCGATGGCGCTCAGATTGTTGTTACCCGGAACGCTATACCGAATTAGAGGCCTCAGAACAGCGAACTGTTATGCTCTGCAGACGTTCTAAAGCAGGCAGATTGTTTTGAGTTTCCAGCGGGCAGTGGCCCACGGATAGCGCCCGCTGACAGTTCGACTGTAAGCGCAGAATGCGGCTCAGCGCTGCATCGAAACAAAGAGCAGCTCAGTGATGAGGAAATGACAGCGACTAGTGATAGACCGCAGGAAAATGAGCTACCGTGCACGGAAGAAATGGCAGCGAACGGTTCGTCAGGTGAACCGTCGGCTAGCACTGAGAGCCAAGCGCAAATGATGCCGCTACGCAAGGAACATAGCGAAGGCAACGAGCTTTCGGAGATTGATGCGTTAACTGGTTTGGTTTGGTTTATGGGGGTTTAACGTCCCAAAGCGACTTCAGGCTATGAGAGACGCCGATGCGTTAACTCTCGATGCTGAGGCGAGGTCCGGCAGCTTAGCACCTGACGACATCTTGAGAAGTAATCGAGAAACTGGCACCGTTTCACGAGGGCCGCTGCACGTGAAGAAAGATGAGCTGATCACAAACGCCGGAAGTGTTAAGGCTAATCAGTAGTGTAACGGCTCGACATTTTCGCCGCGGCACAGGAAATCCGAAAGGCGTCGCGTGCAAAACCAACCAAGCGTGCAGGGCGAAAGCCACCTGTTCCATTGTGGGACCACGACAGGAGTTGTCATGAGACAGGTTACGCGTGCGGCGTGCTCCGCAGAAGGGCGCGCGGCCGCCACGCAAAAGGCCGTCACGGAACGCGCGCGAGTCGGAGGGGGACTCAATATGCAGGGAAGAAAGAGAGGAGGAAGCGCCCCTCCCGAAGTAGGCTTTCCGAGAATTACCCAGGCTCTGGACACAAGTTGCACAGGGGAAATTCTCTGGAGGGTGTTCACAGAGGCATAGCAAATCAGCCTCTCAACTTTTGGGAAGCCTTGCCCATAGGAGGCTATGCCTTGGCTGGTAGAGGGGCCGTCCGACCGCGTCCGCGCAGAGTGCGGCTGAAGGAACCGTGGACTGTTTCCATGCGGATTACAGGAATAAGTTTTCTTGTTTTCATTGTTCGCTTTTCTCTTTTTTTAGCTCTGCTATAGAAGAGCGCATGTGAAGTTTTGAGCTTTTATGCCTTACTGCAATCTTTGTTGTACTCTTCCATAATGATTTAGCTCTAACAAGGCTTACCTTTCTATGTAACATAAGTGTTGTACGGTTCAGTGTAGCGAAAACGAACGCTGTAATTACAATCAGTTTGAAGATGCAGTCTTACCAGCGAGATAATGTAGGTCTTGTTTTTCTTTCACGGCATCACTTAAACTTACAACATTGATGCGAATTGTGCGTAGGTTTAGCTGCGCATTGAGTGTCCGTGGACGAGCGGAAATGCAGCGAGGTCATTCTTGGGCCTATTAGGCGTAGTCTCTCGTGTGGGCGCCTTGAGAAGACTAAACTTTTGTTAGGCTCGTTTTGTGGTTTGGCACGCAAAGATTATATGCGCTGATTGTTAGGTGCTAGTGTCCGTAGACAAAGAACCACGAGCAAAGCCTCTTTCGGCCGTTGTACATTAGCTCGCGAGAGCTCGTGGAGATGCTACTGTCTTAGCAATTTGTTGATGTTTCTGTACTGTTTGTTGTGTAAGTTTTGCACATTTACGGCTGGCATCGTGTTTTTTTGCCATGCCGAACGAAAGACCACATGGGCAATTGTGGTAGTTGCTAGTGAAGACTGGCTTGGGGCAAAATTGAAAGCTTCTGTCTAACCTCTCGGCTGATTCCTCCCTGCCCGGGTGACATCCCAGATCGTTTCAACCTTTCCGACCGATTGTACACCAACTCTAATTTTCCTTCTATCTTGAGTGTCATGTATCACAACGTTTTTAAAACGTCCGAACACCTGAACCTTGCATCGTGTTCACATTTCGTGTTCATTGAGGAAAATTGTGGTTTAATTTAAGGTTTAACATAGAGGGATTTCTCTAGCGTAATCTCTTTTGATTTGGTCTGGCGGGACGAATGGGTTTCAAACGGCACTTGCTTTTGTCGTGTGCGGCTTGGCGTTTGTTGTCCCGTTTGACTCATCTCGCAGAGATCAAGGAGCTGGACTTCCCCTGCAGAGGAGGAGAGTCCTGGAGAACTACAGAACGAGAACTCATTCTCGCACGTCCTGTCAGCCGAGCTGCATAGAAGCAGCTCATCTTCCCGACGCATTGTCTGGTGGCGGGGGTGCAGTTATGCCTGACGTGCCTTCCAGCCCAAATGAATAAAGACGCGGACTCCCTGGCCAGGATTTCCAGAAAACCAAAGAAACGTGTCTGCAAAGACTGGTGTTCGCGGAAGGAATGGCTGAGGCAGCGACGACAATGGCGTCCCCACGTGGTCGAGCATTCCAACGGGTCGACGAACCGAGTGTTGTCCTATAAGTCACGCTGGGGTTGAAAATTGGCCGAGAGCTGCCCCTTCGGCAGAGGTTCCGCGTTCCGGTCATCAGACGACGAAGTGCAAGGTCTTTCTACCCCCGCTGGGAGACAGCCTGACATTCCTGTGTCACGCACGCGCATTCCTGGGCCACATGGGCGCAGTCCGGACCCACGTGCGCGCCCACGTGGAAGCTATGTTGACGACACTATGACACTATAACCGTGTCCGGTTCCCTTTTCATCGACCGAACTGCGAGAGAACATCAGGACCGCCCTGCCGTAGGCGGTCCCACCAGTGTCATAGGCTGCACGTGTGATTGGACATCATTCTTTGAACTGTATTCCCCAGCCAGGCATCTGGGGAATAGGAAGGGTATTTAACAAGCTGCTGGTATGGTACGAGAGAGGCCCCTCTTGAGAGAGACCTTTTGCTGGGAGACACTCCCGACCATGGAAAAGCTCCCTTTACTGAGAAGCACTCTGTTACTCTCACCTGTAAAATATGTAAATAGTCTTTGCATAAGGTTTTCCTTGTTTTTCCCTTCGTAACCACGTCTACGATGCCCCTCGTCCCTTCCCCGGCCCGACCACGCTACCCCATCCTAACAGTGTATATCGTCCACAAGCAGTGACCAACCCGACTCCGAAACTGAGCCCGAACCTGAAGCCGAACTTGATTCCTTAACCCCAGCATAACCTTTCAGAAGTAATCCAAAATTTTCCATCTGAATGATATCCCGCAGAAAAGCCTTTGCCGTACTTTAGGTTCCCAAGCTATTCGAAGCAGTGCCGCCGCAAATATTGCAGCTTTGTTTCTCCGTACTTCCTACTACTCGGCAATCGGTTAAGACCAAAGCGTCTTCTGTTGTTGTTGTTGCTGTTATCCTCATACAATATAACATGCCCGCACAAGGGTTTTTTCCGAGAATTGGGGTGCACAGAGTGCTTTTCAGATGAATTTTTCAGGGAGAAGTAAACAAAAAGAAGAAATATCGAAATAAAATGGGAAATGCATAACGCGCACGCAGGAGATGGACACTGTGAGAATTGTAGCCGAATGATTAAAAAATATAATTGGTGCATAGCACTGGCTCGGAACTTAATCATCGTCGTCATCATCCTTCATCCATTTTTTCCGCGCTTCCAAGCGCTCAGCGGCAGTAATGCAATGAAAAGCCATGACTATGTCGCCAACGGCAGCCTCATGCAGCTGCGCACGTCCGTGAGGAGGTTCCCAATGCAGCCGAACGCGTCGCTAAGTCAGGAGGAGGCAGGACGAGCTCTGTGGCTCGTCAAACAGCGAGGGACGCATTGCGCTACCCAGCACACAGAATACTAGCGGCTGAATCCGCGGCAGAGTGCGCAGGATCAAACTCAGCCAGGGACGCCTGCCGCGTTATTCAGATGGGAAAGAAGTGCCTAGTAGTGGTCGCTCTTCAAGCCTATAAAGCAGCCAGGGAAACCGAGGAACCCCTACCTCAAAATGAGGTCGCCTACAGTCTTCTGTAGCATTCTTCTAGTTATGAAACCATAAGCGCACAGTCGGAACGTATTTCGTCGTTACTTATGTCGCATAGGCGAGCATACCCCTGATACTTAAGCATCTGTAACAATTCACTGGCTCCTGCTAGAATTCCATCAAAAATTACACTTTTAGCCGTCATCGAACTGTCAGATAATCAGAATAACGATAAAGAGCGATATTTTAATATGCGTATACTGCATACTATGACGCAGCGACGGCGTAGAGGTAGGGAATCCGCCGCGCGTGGAATAGGACCACCGTTTGAATCCCAAACTCAATTCTTTTCCGGATAAAAAAAAATCATTACCGCTGGAGTTGGAGAACCAGGCCTAGGGTGCGGCCTGATTCCGGCGACCAGAGCAGACAACGTACCCTCTCAGTAGAACAGGGTTTGACCACCGTGGTGCAGTAATCGGCCACCACCTCCTATATGAATACATCAACTCCCGGCCCTCAGTTCTGAGCGGCTGCGGAGCCATTGACCAAGGCGGCGGTCGGAATTGTGACGCAGCGGAGGGTGCTAGTAATTTCTGTATCTGGACCGGCCTCCATTGGAAACCTTACGCGTATAGGGTTAACGCTGGAACCTTATCCAGTGAAGTTACCCTAGCAGCGCTGTTTCAGGAGCTAGCGGTTATTAACTGGGTTGTCATGGGGCTTAGTGAAGTTAGGAGGATAGACGAAGAATATACAGGGGAGTTAAAAGGCGGGCACATACTGTGCTATCGTCGTTTAGCGGACAGAGGAGAAGTAGGCTTGGAATCCAGATCAGTAAGATATAGCCGAAAACATAGAGGAATTGTAATAACGATAGGGTAGCACTCGTGGTAATTAAGATTAGTATGTGTACGTTTCACCTCTTGATTGCAGAAGGTATTGATAAAACGGAGCTGTGGAAACTTGGCCTTGAAAAATAATGGTGAATACCTTAGTAATCTCCGACTTTCTGAGGACATTTGCCTTGGTGAGTAACTAAGGGGTCGAATTGCATAGCTTGATAGGGGACTTAGACTAGTAAAGTAAACCGATAGCTCTAAAAATTAATATTAACAAAATTATTGGTCGATAGAGTTGAGGTGTTGAAGGCTACAGGTGGGGTTAGCCTTGCTATCTCTGCCGATAGTGTCTGAAGGGCATGGCAGTGTACGATAGACAGCGAAGCATTGCAATTTTTCAGGGAATACATGTACTTAGGGAAGGTATTGATCGCATACCCGTACCCCGAGAGTGTAAGAGTTAGTAATATAAGAATGGGGTGGAGCGCATTTGACAGACACTCTCAGGTGATGAACAGCAGTTTATCAGCATTCCTGAAAAGAAATATAAATGACAGCTGTTTATTACCGGTACCAACTTATATTGCAGAAACGTGTAGGCTAGCGAAAAAGTTCAACTTATATTCCTGACATCCTGCTGGCCGTGCAGTTGCTCGACTAGGTGATGTGTAGTGACAATAGGATAACAAGGTCTCTAATAAGCCTCGACTTGATGAAGGAACCGACTAAAGCAGTAAACACGAAGCCCATCAAAGAGTGAGCGCGGTAAGAGAGAAAGAAGAAGAATTTAGGATCTCTCTTCAAAACAGGTATTTCGATTTAACCGAGAACTACGACCTTAGTGTTCCAGCCAATAATGATATTCTCACAAACTTCAAGGAGGAGTGTGCAGTAGAAGTAGGGTAGCTAGACATGATACTGAAGCCTTTTGAGGAGATGAAATATTTTGATAAGAAACTCCGAAGCACGAAAGTCTCTAACCCAATAGATAATACAGAACTAGCAGAGCTGTCAAAGTTAGGGAGTAAGCGTATTGTAGCCAGCGTGAGGCAGCATAATGCGTAGAGAATTGAGCATGCTTTAGGGAATGAAGGTAGAATAAAAACGGTCGAGGGAAAACTTGGTATAAGCAAAAATCAGATATACGTTCTGAAACATCAGGAGGGCGATGGCGTCCCTACTTAAGGTAGTCGATCAGATTTACACGGATCTATACAGTAGCCGAATAATCAGGAGAATAAAGACGGAGGCAGTTGTGAAGGGGAACTGGCCATCCCGCCGATAAGTAGAGAAAGCTTTACATGTAACTGAAAGAGTGGAGGCCGCTGGTGAGGATGAGGTAACAGCAGCTATGTTGAAGGATGGTATAGATATTTTGCTAGAACATGTGGCCACCCTGTATAGGCAGTGCCTCATTACCTCTTCCGACCAAAGGGTCGGGAGAGGCGCCTAAAATTAGCTCGCACTCTTCGGAAAAACGGAGAGAACCAACGGGGTTATCTCGGTCTGTGCCTCTGACCTCAGTGTCCCGAAACTGGCAAACTGGTGTTAGAGCTTACAAAGTGAAAGAAATGAAGACGCAGCGTGCTGTGAAAGGATTGGCTGCGCGCGAAAGGGAACGATAAAACATGGCTCCTAACAATCACAAATGTACATTAGTTGGTTTCAGAGAGGTGTCAAGCACTGCGGGAGCGTTAGCCATTTTTTCTGAAGTACGCCTGGCAAGGGATCAGTAGAATGTTAATTTTTCAGGATCCATACAGTGGTTAGATTGGGCTAAAGAAAAAAACAGTAAATTTCAATTGCCAGCACGAAGCAAGAAACTATTTGTTCAAGTAGTGAACAACCAATAATAGAGTATAGTGGGCCGCTGTTTAAAAAAAACGTTCCTGAACATGTATGATTCTAACCTGTTGGGAAAATCACGTCGCCATAGAATGGTTACCATGTTGTGTTGCCGGCACCTGAGCAATCAGGCAGTTTTCAGGACAAAACATAAGTCATTATCGACGCAAACAGGATAGCAATGACGCACGGGAAAGAAATTCTCAAATGCTTTCCGCATTCTAACGCCAGGACAGCAACCTTTAAGCCACCCAGGGACAAAGAAGTGGACACCGAGGAAGGCACTACATCGACTCACACTCGCCGCGCGCTTCATATGTGACGCTGACAGACACACGTGGATGCCCAAGATTCTACGACGACCTATGAGCAAGGAACGCATGACGCTTGATCACAGGCGGCTACTGCCGTCCCACTGGAACGATAGCGTGGGAACGACGGAATACAGCAACAGGAGGCGCGGCGCTGCGGCTGCCACAACTATCACAGAACGAAAAATCAAGAACTGCTACTAAATTAATATCAGTTGTAAAGAACTCAAGTAAAATTTCGCGGATTCAATGGTTGAGTAAACTCCAGGACTGTAAACATTTCGTTGAAAGGCCATTTAATCAAGGAAGGCCTAGCAAAATGTCGATTGAAATTCAAGGGTCATTTTTATATGGGAACTGCATAGTTAGGTAAATATGTCATGCAGCTCAGCCTGTAAGAACAAGTTGAGGCACAAGAAGGCAACCTAGAAGAACAGATATACTCCTATGTTGCGAGGGAAGCACAACAAAAAGATTTGGAACGATACTCTATTGCCTAATGTAATACAGTGCTGCATTTTTCTCTATCCATCCGGGTAAGAGGTATAGCACTAACTGGCATACAAGGTAAAATTTATTTTCAAAACTCATTGATTAGACTACTAATAAGTTTCATAGACGTCTCGCAAGTATAATTAATTTACATTACTGCCCACAAAAAGAAATTACTTCACATTCAAATTACCTTATCGACGACATAGATTTACTTTTCAATCTCTCTCTGACCGCAGTTCCTTTAAGCAGTTCAGATTTCTTTATTGCCCCACAACCCACAACTTAGCTTTAGTGTGGCCGCGAGCAATTCTGGCTCGCTTTGAAGCAAAGGCGCCCTTCCACGCTGGATATACTCCGCTGGCGCAGATGGGGGCAACTTATAAACTTATAAAACTGGCGACATCAGACTTCATCCAGCGGGGAAGTCCATCTATCGATGCGCCATTCGGTCAAGCTCACTTGACTTTCAAGAATTCCTAATCCTCGTTAGCAGCGACTCCATATGCGCGCTCATCATAACGGAAATACGCCTGCCAGATGGCCAAGCTCCATTTTTGCTACTGAAGATGCTCGTTCCGGGGCCACGATGGCGGACATAGCTTGCATATCGCAGTCGCCTTGGTTCATATTTTGCCTTTGGATTCAAATGAGGGCCTTGAATCTGGCTCCAAAAGCTCATGTCACAGACAACTCATTATCATGTTTGTCAAAGGCTCGTTGAAACTTATATACCAGGTGTTTCAGAGAAGCCCGCCGCTAATTTTTACATATCAAGTGTTAAAGGTGGCGAGAGAAAACATGTTATTCATCTTTTCGTTTAAGGGGGTGGTTCTCCCAAGTCCATGGGCGGATGATGCCCGACCGCCCTCTTCACCAGCTTAAGCTGTGTCCAGGGGTCCAAGCTGGATAGTATACCGCCTCCCAATTCTCAAGGTTCTTCCTGTTTTCCTCAGTATGGGAGTTTGCTACATGCCCAAGAGCGAGAGAGAAGTGGTAGAAAAAAGGCAGGGAGGTTAACCAGTAAAATATTCTGGTTGGCTACACTGCACTGGAGGAGAGGGAAGAGGGGGTGTAAAAGAATAAGAAGTAGTGAAATGCGGTCTGTAGCAAGCACGCCAGGCAATGACACAAGCACTGTAAGTCACAGGCCGCCACAGCTGTAGCCTTCACACCTTGAGGGCTTGCGACTGCTGCGACCTGAGTGCAACAGATCGAGGGCCCTCCACCACACGGCAGCGCAGACGTTTCAGTGTCAAGAAAGGCTGCTTGCCGTTGCGGCTGATAATGTTGATGACAACGTAAGCATCGGACTTCTAGGAAGGATTAGGCTGAAGGATGCGCTGTACCAGCTATATTGGGCAGCTGCAAGCACTGGATTCAACAAATCAAACATCTGCAGTGCATTCTGTGCAGCTGGCATGTGCATGCTGGAAAGCAGCACACGCATGGCATTTACGATTGGCTTCAGCATTGCAATCACTTGCTTGTCTGCGACCTGGTCCGGTTTCTGACCTACTACCCGAACAGCAGTAGGCTAAATAGACTGGGTGCGCGGTGACTGCTCTATCATTGAAGGTGTGCAGTGCTTCGGGAGCGATGGCCAAGTCACTTGCCGGTCCCGGTCTTGGATCGGAGGTGTGACTTGTGCTTGATTAGCAATGGGCTCGGGGCTCTGAGTGCGCAATACCTGCTTGGTCACTGTGTGTGTAGCTCAGGCAGGGATGGCCGAGGCCCGTCTGCGACAACCGTCTGTGCCTCGCCAGTCATATTGCTCCCAATCCTTAAAGTAGTATGCGGAGGGGGAGAAGTTGCGGAAATTGTTGGACGATCCTTTCCAATGCGTGCTACACTTTTAGAAAGTCTTTGACGAGAGCGACGACGTCTTCGCACCTTAGCGGCAGCTTCTCTGTGTGTGCAAGTGTCTCTTGTCATTCGTTTGAGTATCGCCCTTTCCATTTTCAGGTTAGGACCGTCTTTTGAGGCAGCGTCATGAGGGCCGCGGCAATTGGCACACGTAAGGACTGTTGCCCGGCAAGAATCGGCGCTGTGTGGCTGAGTACACCGTCGGCACACGATGGGGAAATTGCACACTACTCACGAGTCCTATCTTCATGCATTTCCGGCACTGGAGAGGCTTCGGGATGAAAGTCCTAACTGTATGCCGAAAGCGCCCAACCTTCACGTACGTTGGAATGCACTCTCCTTGGAAGGTCAACTTGATGCACTTTGTCCTCCCAAGACGCTGAGCTTGTAGTATGGCTACATCGTCGGTAGCTGGTTGAATCAAAATGGGCAGATCAGAGTCGCGGATGGCTACGTCGAAGTCGTAAATGACGCCTGCCGAAGTGGCACTGCCTTGAAGGACATCGGAATGAACGCTGATGCCGCCGAGCGCTCTGATGTTGCTCAAACTCTCAAGCGCGTTATGGTTCATGACATCATTGGCGACGACATTCCTAAAACGATTCACCCTCACATCTTTAATTGCTCCCGGGACGCGAGCCTCCAGAAACGCAGTCGTGGCTTGCCTATTGATGTGGTTGAGATTGTCGGTGGGAGTCTGTGGCACAAATAGGACAGTATGTCCCGCTGATCCTCGCTCCGTAGTGATCTTGGACGTACTCGACGACGACGAGTCCTCACCTTTACGCAGTCTCCGTTTAGCCTTCTTGCTTAGGACTCTGATGAAGCCGTCGTCAGCCGAAGAGTCACCACTGGTTGCCGAATACACCACGGTGGCCTAGCTGCTTGCGTCGTTCGGGAGGCCAAGACGTTTCCTCTGGGCGGCAGCGGTCGACCGACCGGACTGAAGTCCATTAGCGTCCACTTCCATCACCGTCATCAAAGAAGAAACAGTGGTTTCATTATAATGTCGTAAACCAGGAAAAAACTTAAGAGGCGAAGGAACGGCGTTCTGGTCTAGAGCCACTTCATCGTCTTCCTTTTCCAAGCTACATGCCCAAACTGCGTGTTACAGGTTCGAGACCTCTCCGCATTGAGAGCATAACCTATCGTATTTTTCTGGCCAAATTGGAAAGCATCCTGCTATGTTGAGGTGGGTGCCGGCCTGTAGGCCCTTCAGGATGCTCCCTGTGCTGTGTTGAGTGTTTTGTCGGACGGCACTTTTCTTCTTTCTAGTTTAAAGTGTGTAATCATTTCCCCGCATGTGTTTGGCGTGGGTAACTGAAGCGGCCTATCAAGGACATCTCGGTTGTGTAGCCTCGAGTGGCGCGGTCTTCGGCCTCGTTTCCTGCCAAGCCCATGTGGGCTGGTGTCCTTGTCGTTCATTTGCGTAGTCCGACAGGCTTGTCTGCTTATTTCCCCTTCCTGTAAAGCTCTGCACGGAAGTTGGGAGTCGCAAGAGAAGCTCTCTCCGACAGTAATAGCAATGTTGACGAAGGTCAGAAAAAAGAAGAGCCATGTTAACGAGTAAAGAATGAGGTAAATTCTAACAGTTCACTTTTAACTACTACAGATAAGCGCCTGATTTCATTTAGAGAATGGCGCACGTGTCACGGACTGACGCGCATTAATAGACGTAGCAGGAGCGCGATTTTCGAATCACGCGAGAAATGGACCAACATTGTTAGCCACGGGGGCGCGGTTAATCGCGTTTTCGAAATTGCAAAAACTGATATGTCTATTTCGTACTATCGGCCGGCTACAAATCTCTTTTTGCAATTTGGCGCTTGTCAGTAATATCAATAAACTTAATTTCTCTCTTAATTCGTGCGTTATCATGATCCGTCGTTTTTCTGACCGTCCACGAACACTGGTATTGCTAAGCCGCAGAAAGCTTCTTTTTACCCGAGAAAATCTGTTTTTAAAAACTAGTGACGGACATTCCGGAAACGCATGGTACAGCTATAGTAACGACGCACTACCGCCTGTACTCCGTCTAACGAGCTCTTTCAGATGAGTTGGCACTTGCGGCTTGAAATCAGGTCTAGAGCTCTCAAGGTCTCTTGTCTCTATCCGCACTTTTCACTGCAGCTCGCACACGTCACTTGAGCAATCGCGATAGCCTAGGGCGAGATAGAATTACCGGCCAACACCGCGTTGTAAGGCACACACCACACTGACGGCTCAGCCCCTAAGTTTCTGGAGCCAACTTTTGTTTCAATGTTTTGGTTCAATGTCAAGGCACACACCACGCTGACGGCTCAGCCCCTAAGTTTCTGGCCCCATTGTTTGTTTCAATATTTCAATGTTCTGGTTCAATTTCAAGGCACAGTATGACAACTGTGTATTTCTGATTAACAGATGCAATCAATGACCTGTAAAAAATAATTATTGGACGATAAGACTTGTGATGCAACAATTTTGCAAAAGCAGTTGAATTCGCCCTTGACAATCACTATGATGGATTTACTCTAAAAAATGCTTTTACTCGGAGTCGAGGTTTCACATATGCGACTGAAGTTTTCTGAAGGGTGCGGGAGGGTGTATTTTAGGTGCACTGTAAAAATATTTTTTGAAAAAGAGAACAGGCATTTTCGGGCAGCTGGCCTTAAAGAAAATGTCTGTACAGTTGCTTTTTCTATTTTTCAGTTCTTGGTTATTTTGCAGTGTTACTTTTGATTATTTACCAAAAATCTATTTGAAATTTCTGTGAAGTTCAATTTTCTGTTTTCGAGTAAGTCCATAATTTTCAATTTTTTCCGTTTCATTATTTACTGAAAACTTATAAAATGTCTTTGAGGTTGTGATGACCCCCATAATGCGCAGGTCCACACGGGACGGAGAGGCAAAGAGACACCGTATGGCTCAGTTTAAACAAACAGATATATTCAATAATTATACATGATTAAGATTCAGAGGCTGGGGCGTTCGAGCTTACGTGCCGACGACTTCATGGGGGCGATGGAGTGGCTCCGGAGTTGGGCTCGAGCGGTTGCTGGCAGAAGCTGCACGCCGTCGGGTTTCGGCGCTGAAGGCCCTCTTGGCGAACGATGTCGTCCTGAGCGTCCCTCTTCCGTACTGCTTGTCGATTTTTATATCCTCTTCTCCACACTCCCTAGGGTGAGGACGCCCACGCCGGAGGGGAAGGAGGGGGGGCTAGGGCTTTCACTTGGGCGCACAAGCATACCACCGCACTTATGGTCTCGCTCCCCTCACGTGTTGAGTCCGAGGGAAAGAAGGTTGTCTTCGAGGTAGCGCATAGCGTCGGCTGTGGTAAGGCGCGCTCTGGCCCGCTGACAGTTCCCGCTGGTCACCGGCCTGCATTCTCCATCCATCAACTGACACTCGCTCCTCAAGGTAAGGCGCGCTCTGGCCCGCTGACAGTTCCCTTGTCCTGGAATGTGCTCGGGAGGGCCGCCCCTGGAACCGCCACGCCAATTGGGGAGGATAAAGCCCGTTTCCCCGCGGCGGCGCCGGCGGGTCCGGTTGGGTCCGGTTGGGCTTAAACCCCTTCGTTCTGGTTGTCACTCTCAACGAGCATGGCTGGGTAATTGATGATGCCTGTCATCTAGGTCTCCGTCTACGCCGCGCCGTCGAACGTGGAACCTCGTAGCACACACAAGGAATGTCACAACGTTAACGTCATTTCTGTTTTCACTTATAATATTATTATAAAGCGATTATTTTCTATTATGTACACAAAATATGTGAATATCAGTAGAGCCCATTGGTTGTTTTCAACTGTCCTCTTAATTTACACATATTTTTCTTCATCGTTTGTGGAAAATTTTTTTGACATTCGCGCGAAGTTGTGTTTCCTGGTTGTTTTTTTATTTTGAAGTTTTTCCTTCCGCCCTAAACATGGTTTCTATGTAAGCAATTATAGAAAGTGCCCCTTAAATTACAAATACGATCTTTACCGTGTTTACAGCAATGAAGACGTGAGAATGGCCAAGGGATGACTATTAAAGCTAGAAGTTGCCATCCTGCCAGATGATTAAGCAGCGATAAACGTACCAAGTTTCTATAATTCGCTGCTCGAGGGAAGTTGCCTGTGCCTAATTTAAGCCCATGTAAATATGAAATCATTGCACAACACACTGATTTTCATTGATAAAGCATTGCCCAAGAACCAAAGGCTAAACAGCTTGATATTGTTGGAGACGAGGGGTCCTCTTCCCTCTCCTCCAGTCCTTGACAGGCTGCTGCAGTTACCCACGCCAAACACATGCGGGAAAATGATTACACACTTTAAACTAGAAAGGAGAAAAGTGCCGTCCGACAAAACACTCAACACAGCACAGGCAGCATCCTTAAGGGCCTACAGGCCGGCACCCACCTCAACATAGCAGGATGCTTTGCAATTTGGCCAGAAAAATACGTGAGGTTATGCTCTCAATGCGGAGAGGTCTCGATCCTGTAACACGCAGTTTGGTCATGTAGCTTGGAAAAGGAAGACGATGAAGTGGCTCTAGACCAGAACGCCGTTCCTTCGCCTCTTCAGTTTTTTCCTGATTTACGACATTATAATGAAACCACTGTTTCTTAAAAGAACGTCTTGCTGGGCAAGTTGGTACATCTTTGGATTACAGGCGCGAAAACAGACAGACCACAAGGTAGATACAAGGCGCTCCGTCCCGTGTATCTACCTTGTAGTCTGTCTGTTTTCGCGCCTGTAATCCACTGTTTCTTCTTTGGTGACGGTGATGGAAGTGGACGCTGCTGAACTCCAGTCCGGTCGGTCAACCGCTGCCGCCCAGAGGAAACGTCTTGGCCTCCCGAACGACGCAAGCAGCCAGACCACCGTGGTGTATTCGGCCACCAGTGGTGACTCTTCGGCTGACGACGGCTTCATCAGAGTCCTAAGCAAGAAGGCCAAACGGAGACTGCGCAAAGGTGAGGACTCGTCATCGTCCAGTACGTCCACAATCACTACGGAGCGAGGATCAGCGGCACATACTGTCCTATTTGTGCCAGAGACTCCCACCGACAATCTCAACCACATCAATAGGCAAGCCACGTCTGCGTTTCTGGAGGCTCGCGTCCCGGGAGCAATTAAAGATGTGAGGGTGAATCGTTTTAGGAGTGTCGTCACCATTGATGTCATGGACCATAAAGCGCTTGAGAGTTTGAGCAACATCAGAGCGCTCGGCGGCATCAGCGTTCATTACGATGACCTTCTAGGCAGTGCCACTTCAACAGGCGTCATTTACAACTTCGACGTAGCCATCCGCGATTCTGATCTGCCCATTTTGATTCAACCAGCTACCGACGGTGTAGCCATACTGCAAGCTCAGCGTCTTGGGATTACAAAGTGCATCAAGTTGACCTTCCAAGGAGAGTGCATTCCAACGTACGTGAAGGTAGGACGCTTTCGGCATACAGTTAGGACTTTCATCCCGAAGCCTCTCCAGTGCCGGAAATGCATGAAGATAGGACTCGTGAGTAGTGTGCAATTTCCCCATCGTGTGCCGAAGGTGTATTCAGCCACACAGCGGCGATTCTTGCCGGGCTACAGTCTTTACGTGTGCCAATTGCCGCGGCCCTCATGACGCTGCCTCAAAAGACGGTCCTAGCCTGAAAAGGGAAAGGGCGATACTCAAACGAATGACAAAAGACACTTCCACACACAGAGAAGCTACCGCTAAGGTGCAACGACGTCGTCGCTCTCGTCACAGACAGTCTAAAAATGTAGCACGCATTGGAAAGGATCGTCCAGGAATTTCCGCAACTTCTCCTCCCTCTCCGCATACTACTTTAAGGATTGGGAGCAATATGACTGGTGAGGCACAGACAGTTGTCGCAGACGGGCCTCGGCCATCCCTGCCTGAGCTACACACACAGTGACCAAGCAGGTATTGCGCACTCAGAGTCCCGAGCCCATTGCTAATCAAGCACAAGTCACACCTCCGATCCAAGACCGGGACCGGCAAGTGACTTGGCCATCGCTCCCGAAGCACTGCACACCTTCAATGATAGAACAGTCACCGCGCACCCAGTCTATTTAGCCTACTGCTGCTCGGGTAGTAGGTCAGAAACCGGACCAGGTCGTAGACGAGCAAGTGATTGCAATGCTGAAGCCAATCGTAAATGCCATGCGTGTGCTGCTTTCCAGCATGCACATGCCAGCTGCACAGAATGCACTGCAGATGCTGGATTTGTTGAATCCAGTGCTTGCAGCTGCCCAATATAGCTGGTACAGCGCATCCTTCAGCCTAATCCTTCCTATAAGTCCGATGCTTACGTTGTCATCAACATTATTAGCCGCAACGGCAAGCAGCCTTTCTTGACACTGAAACGTCTACGCTGCCGTGTGGTGGAGGGCCCTCGATCTGTTGCACTCAGGTCGCAGCAGTCGCAAGCCCTCAGGGTGTGAAGGCTACAGCTGCGGCGGCCTGTGACTTACAGTGCTTGTGTCATTGCCTGGCGTGCTTGCTACAGACCGCATTTCTCTACTTCTTATTCTTTTACGCCCCCCTCTTCCCTCTCCTCCAGTGCAGGGTAGCCAATCAGAATATTTTACTGGTTAACCTCCCCTCCTTTTTTCTACCACTTCTCTCTCGCTCTTGGGCATGTAGCAAACTCCCATACTGAGGAAAACAGGAAGAGCCTTGAGAATTGGGAGGCGGTATACTATCCAGCTTCGACCCGTGGACACAGCTTCAGCTGGTGAAGAGGGCGGTCGGGAATCAACCGCCCATGGACTCCCTGACTTGGGAGAACCACCCCCTTAAACGAAAAGATGATTAACATGTTTTCTCTCGCAACCTCTAACAATTGATATGTAAAAATTAGTGGCGGGCTTCTCTGAAACACTTGGTATATAAGTTTCAACGAGCCTTTGACAAACATGATTATGAGTTTTCTGGAACATGAGCTTTTGGAGCCAGATTCAAGGCCCTCATTTGAACCCAAAGGCAAAATATGTGCCAAGGCGACTGCGATATGCAAGTTATGTCCGCCATCGTGGCCCCGGAACGAGCATCTTCAGTAGCAAAAATGGAGCTTGACCATCTGCCAGGCGTATTTCCGATATGATGAGCGCGCATATGGAGTCGCTGCTAACGAGGATGACGAATTCTTGAAAGTCAAGTGAGCTTGACCGAATGGCGCATCGATAGATGGGCTTCCCCGCTGAATGAAGTCTGATGTCGCCAGCTTTATAAGTTTTGATGTTACCGTTGCCCTCATCTGCGCCAGCGGGAGTATATCCAGCGTGGAAGGGCGTCTTTGCTTCAAAGCGAGCCAGAATTGCTTGCGGCCACACTAAAGCTAAGTTGTGGGGCAATAAAGAAATCTGAACTGCTTGAAGAAACTGCGGTCAGTGCGCATCTTTGAACGGGTCAAAACCAGAGAGAGATTGAAAAGTAAATCTATGACGTCGATAAGGTAATTTGAATGTGAAATAATTTCTTTTTGTGGGCAGTAATGTAAATTAATTATACTTGCGAGACGTCTATGAAATTTATTAGTAGTCTAATCAATGAGTTTTGAAAATAAATTTTACCTTGTATGCCAGTTAGTGCTATACCTCTTACCCGGATGGATAGAGAAAAATGCAGCACTGTATTACATTAGGCAATAGAGTATCGTTCCAAATCTTTTTGTTGTGCTTCCCTCGCAACATAGGAGTATATGTGTTCTTCTAGGTTGCCTTCTTATGCCTCAACTTGTTGTTCTTAAAGGCTGAGCTGCATGACATATTTACCTAACTATGCAGTTCCCGTACAAAAATGAGCCTTGAATTTCAATCGACATTTTGCTAGGCCTTCCTTGATTAAATGGCCTTTCAACGAAATGTTTACAGTCCTGGAGTTTACTCAACCATTGAACCCGCGAAATTTTACTTGAGTTCTTTACAACTAATATTAATTTAGTAGCAGTTCTTGATTTTTTGTTCTGTGATAATTGTGGCAGCCGCAGCGCCGCGCCTCCGGTTGCTGTATAGCGTCGTTCCCACGCTATCGTTCCAGTGGGACGGCGGTAGCCGCCTGTGATCAAGCGTCATGCGTTCCTTGTTCATCGGTCGTCGTAGAATCTTGGGCGTCCACGTGTGTCTGTCAGCGTCACATATGAAGCGCGCGGCGAGTGTGAGTCGATGTAGTGCCTTCCTCAGTGCCCACTTCTTTGTCCCTGGATGGCTTAAAGGTTGCTGTCCCTGCGTTACAATGCGCAAAGCATTTGAGAATTTCTTCCCCGTGCGTCATTGCTATCCTTTTTGCGTCGATAATGACTTATGTTTTGTCCTGAAAACTGCGTGATTGCTAAGGTGCCGGCAACACAACATTGTAACCATTCTATGGCGACGTGATTTTCCCAACAGGTTAGAGTCATACATGTTCAGGAACGTTTTTTTTAAACAGCGGCCCACTATACTCTATTATTGGTTGTTCACTACTTGAACAAATAGTTTCTTGCTTCGTGCTGGCAATTGAAATTTACTATTTTTTTCTTTAGCTTAATCTAACCTCTGTATGTATCCTGAAAAATTAACATTCTACTGATCCCTTGCCAGGCGTACTTCAGAAAAAATGGCTAACGCTCCTGCAGTGCTTGACACCTCTCTGAAACCGACTAAAATACATTTGTCATTGTTAGGAGTCATGTTTTATCGTTCCTTTTCGCGCGCAGCCAATCCTTTCACAGCACGATGCGTCTTCATTTCTTTCACTTTGTAAGCTCTAACACCAGTTTGCCAGTTTCGGGACACTGAGGTCAGAGGCACAGACCGAGATAACCCCGTTGGTTCTCTCCGTTTTTCCGAAGAGTGCGAGCTAATTTTAGGCGCCTCTCCCGACCCTTTGGTCGGAAGAGGTAATGAGGCACTGCCTATACAGGGTGGCCACATGTTCTAGCAAAATATCTTTACCATCCTTCAACATAGCTGCTGTTACCTCATCCTCACCAGCGGCCTCCACTCTTTCAGTTACATGTAAGGCTTTCTCTACTTATCGGCGGGATGGCCAGTTCCCCTTCACAACTGCCTCCGTCATTATTCTCCTGATTATTCGGCTACTGTATAGATCCGTGTAAATCTGATCGACTACCTTAAGTAGGGACGCCATCGCCCTCCTGATGTTTCAGAACGTATATCTGATTTTTCTTATACCAAGTTTTCTCTTGACCGTTTTTAGTCTACCTTCATTCCCTAGAGCATGCTCAATTCTCTACGCATTATGCTGCCTCACGCTGGCTACAATACGCTTACTCCCTAACTTTGACAGCTCTGCTAGTTCTGTATTATCTATTGGGTTAGAGACTTTCGTGCTTCGGAGTTTCTTATCAAAATATTTCATCTCCTCAAAAGGCTTCAGTATCATGTCTAGCTACCCTACTTCTTCTACTGCACACTCCTTATTGATGTTTGCGAGAATATCATTATTGGCTGGAACACTAAGGTCGTAGTTCTCGGTTAAATCGAAATACGTGTTTTGAAGAGAGATCCTAAATTCCTCTTCTTTCTCTCTTACCGCGCTCACTCGTTGATGGGCTTCGTGTTTACTGCTTTAGTCGGTTCCTTCATCAAGTCGAGGCTAATTAGAGACCTTGTTATCCTATTGTCACTACACATCACCTAGTCGAGCAACTGCACGGCAAGCAGGATGTCAGGAATATAAGTTGAACCTTTTCGCTAGCCTACACGTTTCTGCAATATAAGTTGGTACCGGTAATAAACAGCTGTCATTTATATTTCTTTTCAGGAATGCTGATAAACTGCTGTTCATCACCTGAGAGTGTCTGTCAAATGCACTCCACCCCATTCTTATATTACTAACTCTTACACTCTCGGGGTACGGGTATGCGATCAATATCTTCCCTAAGTACATGTATTCCCTGAAAAATTGCAATGTTTCGCTGTCTATCGTACACTGCCATGCCCTTCAGACACTATCGACTATTAATTTTGTTAATATTAATTTTTAGAGCTATCGGTTTACTTTACTAGTCTAATAAGAACTACAATACTAGATTATGTCACGTATTACGGACTGTTCTGGACGGTGAGATGGATGCATGTTATGTTGGGCACGGGCCGTCAGCTGCCGGTTGGTGTCCGTTCTCGTCGGAGACTGGTGCAGAATTGGAAACGACACAGATACTTGACAGCATGCTTAAATTATGAGCACATTGTGGGGACAGGTTACGAGACTGTTTATTAAGGGCTTAGCTTAGGCTTTTAGTGAATGCGCATCTCTGCTGACGTAGTCCGTCGCGTCGCCTTCCACCCACGCTTGCATGCAACACGGTGCGAGTTAGCGGTGCTTGTCGCACGCAGCATGCACTCATGAAGACGTCGATCTGGGCCATTTTTGGTAGGTTCGCATATTTGCAGCATATCGAAAGCAGCGAATAGAGCGTGTAACTTAACAGCGTACCCTATTCAGTGAAAAGCTCGTAGCAATCAGCATGGCGGACATGCTTTGGGAGCATCTTTAGCCATCTGTTTACAGCGATATATCCCTGTAACTTTATAATGAAAATCCAGTTAGCACGTCGCATCATCATTAACCATTTTTTTCTTTCACTCGAGGACGAACCAAATAGCCCGATTTAACCCTGAAAATAAGGGATTGGTGTTCGTTAGTTTAATTCTGAACAGTATCGCGGGGCATGATAAACGTGTTCCCCGATGATCTCGTCCATCCGATTTGATAATGTACGTCGCTTTGAGACATTAATGCTGCACCTGGCCTCTACTGGGACTGGCAGATCACAGCGCGGAATACAAGTATATTTTTGTGTATATCCCTGGTGCTTTTATCCTGGCCTAAATATAATTAAAAAAAAACAAATTGTGTAATGGTATTTCTAAGGCTTAGGTTAACTTGGGCGGCGCCTAGCAAATCCGTAAATTATTCCATCCATACACTGATGTTGCAATTCCCTTATGTAGTAGCCACCGCGGTGGCTGAGTGGTTATGGCGCTTGGCTGCTGGCCCGAAAGACGCGGGTTCCATCCCGGCCGCGGCGGTCGAATTTCGATGGAGGAGAAATTCTAGAGGCCCGTGCACTGTGCGATGTCAGTGCACGTTAAAGAACCCCAGGTGGTCGAAATTTCCGGAGCCCTTCACTACGGCATCTCTCATAGCCTGAGTCGCTTTGGGACGTTAAACCCCCCATAAACCATAAACAAAAAAAAAACCTTATGTAGTTTCACTTTAGCAAGCCTATTGTAGTCAAAGAATTAAAGCTGAAGCTGGGTACTGTCGTTACTCTAAAGCGAGACCGGGCAATACCTGCAAAAAATCACTACTTGGTTGTACGGAGCGAGAAAATCTTGTTCTTGCACGCGGGTTAAAAGCGAGAATGAGTGGGCAATTTGTGCGTCTCGTCAACTTCACCATCATCGGCTTTGCACCGTATTCGTTATTTCATTTTTAGGAAGATATTCTTGCGGGCTAGTTGGTTCATTTTCGATCAAGGTTAGAAACTGCGCAAAAGGACGAGAACAAGGAAACGAACACGAAACCACGGGCGCAGACTGCCAACTATTTATCTGCCCGTGGGGTCGTGTACGTGTCTTTACCTTCTGTCATCGTCCTTTCGCGCAGTTTCTAGCCTTCCTTAGTTATTTGACCGTCGGGGATTACGAAGCAGTAAACCATAATGCCCTTGAGCAAAGTAAGCAAAGCTAGCTTTAATAGCGCAGCCACTTGTTTGCTGGGAACTTATTAGTCTGTTTTAGTTGTAGTAGTGCGTCCGCAAAGGCTTAGCGCACGCCGCAAGGAGCTTGCGGGGACGGTAGAGCGCATGCGCAGAACGCCAGCGCAAACCCTGCCTCTTGCCTACGCACGCAAGCCAGCGGACTTTGCGTTGCGAAGCTTGCGTTGCTTGCGTGGTTAGCGTTTACAACATGGCGGCGCCCTGCCCTCCCGCTTCGGACCAAATACTGCGTCTCGGCTGAATTTTCGATGCGATGGTTGACTATAAAGCGGTAACCGCATGAGGCGATATTCCTTCGCGATACGTCGCGCGATGACGCCCATCGCTGCCGCTGGCGCAAACCGCACGAAGCGACAGGACTCGGCGTCGGAGCGGCGCGTTTTCAGTGTTGCTCGATTGCGGCCGCTTCAGCGTTCAGTCATATTGCGTTAATTAACGCGTATAACAACACTGTTAAAGCTTCATACAAGATAAAACACAATAGAAACATTGAAAAATATATTTAGATAATAATTTTATTTTTAGTCTACACAAAGTCACGTGACGCAGAAAAGTGCGCCCGAAGGACGCTGCGATGAGGCGCCAGGCGACATTCCTGCGCTCTTGCGACTTATAGTGCGTGTAGGACATACCCACAACATCCTTTACTTTTGAACTTCATTAATGAGCATTTCATTAAATTCTTGCATAGCTGCCATGGTGAGGAATGCGTCGGCTGTTGCTCCGCGCGGAAAGCCCGCTGAAAAAAAAAATCGACTTTCGCGCGCAAGACGGATCGGAAGTTGCTCACCCGCAAGGCCTACCGTCTTTGGCTAGTCTCGCACGGCACTTCCGGGCGATGGGCAAAATTTCTTGCAAACCCAGGACCTGGGCGACGCGTTGAGCGACAGTGCTTCGGCGGCCCTCAGCCCATCGCGCGATGCCATCGCGCGGCGTGTCGCCGCGAATTTGCGCCTCATGCGGTTACTCCTTAAATGGTTGCATTCGTTTTCATTTTGGTCATAATTGTCCCTCCGCAATGATATAGGTGAGAAATAGTCCTCGTTTTTTAAATAAATTGACGAATTTCTTTTTGTTAAGCCTAGCTAGTATGGCATGCCCGTCGTCATAGCAACAACACGAGACAGAGTACTCCTCAAACTTTGCCCGGAATTTACATAGTCCTTTGATTCAATTGATTTACACTTTAAAAAACGAAGCCTTTGAATGCATCCGTTATTGCCATTAATAAAACAGAAAACAATTTCTTCGGATCCCAGTTCAGGAGCTTTGACTTGTTTTTAGACTGCTCCACATTATTGTCACGAAGACGACGAAGCTGGCAGTGGCGCGGGATGGGCAACTCGCGCTAGGCCAGCAGCCATTAAATATCACCTCACTGCCATCGTTCATCTCGCCTCATTCTGTGGCCGGTCGCCACGTAACATTTGGTGTGAGGTGCGGAGTTCATCCCCATCCTGCTTCTGGAGCTTCGGCGTCCTCCGTCAGCCGTGGTCCTCGGCCGTGAGTTCCTGATCCACGCCGCCCGGCCGTGCCCCAGCCCGCCAGACCTGAACCGACCTCGCCGCTCACCCTTGCCCCGTCCCCCTCCTTGATCACAAGACACGACGAATTTCCTTATGAAGGAAACCGTACAGGGGGTTTATTTTACATTATTTACAAGATTTAGGAAACCATTGGAGGGTGATGGGGGAAGGTCGGAGGATCTGAGAAGATCTGAGGATGATCGAGGATTCCTTCTCATGGCACTCGTCGTCCGGTTTTAAAAGGGTCCGGTCCCTAGGATTCCCCAGGTTCGAGGAAGTCTTCGCCAGGTTGGGCGTGGCCTAACTTGCGCTGTCGTACACACACACCACCGCTTCACATAGAGACACGCCCCCGTCACATGTCTCGCCAGAGAGAGAGGGTGCTGCTGGACCATCGCCCCCACCAGAGAGAGCGTTGTCTTCGCGTCCGAACGATAGTTCTCACGCTGTCAAGCCGAACACGTCTTCCGGGAAGTCCGAATGGGCGAGGCGCCGGCGACCCGGCATAGTTGAAGGGGTGAGCCACTCCTCCTCGGTTTGGCGGTCGCTAAAGGCGCTAAAGGCGCGCGGGCGAGCTCCGGCGGTGGTCAGTCACGTCAGGTTGGCGAAACCACGCTAGGCGCGAATTCGGCCCTCCTACAGTCCGGCCACTCCGACGCGGCTCAGCGGCTGCGCAAGGAGTAGCGCATGCGCAGACTGCGCAGAACGTTCGACGCGCCATCTCTCGTAGGTTTGCGAAGCAGCGCCGACCCGAGGAGCACGCGGAACCGGGCCGGCGGCCGGCGGCGGCTGGCGCACTCGGCACGAAATAGAGACATGCTCCAAGTCTCCGCCAACGCGGTCAGAATGCGCCGAAGCCGCCGAACGCGTCGGCGGTCAAGCGCCGTTGGAGTATAGATGCCTTGCACGTGTCGCCACTTCCGGCCACATCAACAGCTAGCGGCCATGCTGCCGAACCATTCGCTTCGTCCGCGCACGTGCGTCCACTCCGTAGACCCGTGACACCGGACCGCTTCCGAGACGCTTTGAATTGTTCTTACATATTCGGACGCGATGCCTCCTCCTCAGAGGAATGAGCCGTTCAGTGCGAGTTATTTCTCTGTACTTGTTGGATCTGCGCGCGTACGCTATGAAGGAAAAGTGCAAATGTGCGACGGTAGGGACCCGTACACGCTGAGACTGGGTGTTGATACAACGATGGACGCTGATGTGTTACCTGCAGTGACTCACGGGAATATCGCGAACTATTTAGTGTGCTCCTCTAGTCTTGTTACATTAGAAGAAATGAAAGCATTTATCATTAGAGGCGCATAACTATTTCACCAGCGGGTAGGTGAGAAGCCTATCTGCGGTGCGCCTACAAGACGAGAAGGTGCTTCTGCTCGGAGAGGTAAGCTCAAGGAACCTTTCTGGCATGTTTCTCTGTGAGCATACGCAAAAAAATGACCATTGGAATTTATGCAAATGAAAAATAAACCGTGCTTCTGCCTGTGGCGGCAGGCTTAGTGACAGGAAAATTTCAGACGTCCGCGTAGGGAAATTTGCGGAGCATGTCGGTTAGTAGAAGTTTCACTGGAGAAAATGCAGTGATGAAGAAGATAAAATATGCCTGTCCGTTTAGAATGCTGGAGCACTGAAAATTTGTTCTGTCTGAGACCACTTTGTCTGGTGTGCATATGCCCATTTTTTTGCAAACAAAAAATGTGCACTGTTATGTACAACTTCACAACATTTTCGCAGGTCAACCATTCCCAACGGCTCAGCGACCACCCACTTAAAGCCTGGATCTTATGCAAGACAAATGGCACTGTGCTTGTTGCCCATTGAACCTGCATGGCAGGTACAGGCGAGACATGCTCGCATGTTGGAGCTTGTCTTTTTGCTGCGGAAACTGCAGTGCGTATCAGGAACTCAGTTTCATGCACCCAGAAAGAAAACATCTGGCTGCCAGCCTATGTTGAAAAGGTGCAGTTTAAACGGCTGAGAGATATCAACTTCACTTCGTCGAGAGGGCGTAAAGAGCAGATTGATGGCACACGTGCTGAAGGTCAGCAGAAGAGGAAGAGGTTGGAAAGCCCAGGACCTTCTCCAGAAGAGTTGAACGCACTTTATGATGACATCGGAAAAGATGGTGCAGTGCCAGCTCTTTTCTCTGTGCTTGATGATAGATGTGATGTGTTCCAGGAACCAGTTAAAAAGCCAGCAGCACACCTAAGAAATCTGTTCACTGACGATGCTTTAGGCGACAGCTACGACGTGCTCGTGAACAAAGCAAGAGAGCTCATGTCTACTTTAACCATTTCAGAGGGCACTGTAAAGGAAGTAGAGTCATTAACGAAGCAGCAGAGTGACTCTCCCCATTTGTTCCTTTACAGAGCAGGAAGAATAACTGCTTCATTAATGAAGAAAGCATGCCACACTAAAGTAGCAAAACCTAGTGTGTCCCTAATCAAAGAGATTTGCTATCCAGAAGCCCAAACTATGAAAGTGCCAGCTATCATGTGGGGTAGGAATCATGAGAAGGATGCCTTAGCAGCTTATGCAAATAGTGAAGGCACAAAACATGACAATTTCAAATTGTCAAAGTCAGGCCTGCACCTCAGCACTAGGTACCCTTTTGCTGGGGCTACACCAAATGCTCTGGCCTCGTGTAGCTGCTGCGGAAAAGGTGTGGCAGAGTTTAAATGCCCATACGTGTTTAGGAATGCAACTGCATTCATTGATGAAAACACGTGCCTGGCTGAAGTTAATGGGATCATGCAGCTTCAGAAAAGCCATGCATATTATTATAAAGTGCAGACACAGATGGCTGTGTGCCAAGTGAAGTATTGCGACTTTGTAGTTTGGGCACGAAGTTTTCACGTAGAACGCATCGCATCAAGTGGGATGAAGATTTCTGTGAAAACATCTTCTCAATTTCAGAAAGGTTCTTTGTGAATGCAGTGCTCCCTGAACTGTATGCCAAGTATTTCACTAGGCAGAAGGACAGTGTTGGCATAACTGCATTGTGTAAACAGGCGTATTGTTATTGTAATGGACCAGAGACTGGCAAAATGGTTGCTTGCGACAGTGAAGCCTGCGTGTACAAATGGTTCCATTTTTCTTGCGTCGGACCGACCCGAGCACCTAAAACTAAGCAGTGGTACTGCCCACAGTGCAGAGGAGGTGAAGAGAAACAGCGTGCTTAATTTTGGTTTTATTGCATAGGGTAGTGGTGGTAGCAGATGCTTCAGTGTGCTTCAAACTGCGTCCAACTTCTATGCATCTCTACAGCGGATGTTTAGTTCTCCTTTCGTCTGTAATACGTATATGTACTGTTATCACACAAGCTCAGTGCATTATACCCTGTGCCCAGTTGCACTTCCCATGTGTTGCTTTGTTTGGGAAATACTGTCTGTCTGGGTTTATGGAGCTGTTGATAGCAAATGAGTGCAAGCCTAACCATACCAGTACCGTACAACAGTTGCTGTCTATAAGTGTTTTGAAACTGCAGCCAAAACAAGCAAATATGTAGCTTCGTAGCCTTTCACTTCCTTGCATCAAAGAGCTACCCACTGATTCCGCAACTCCATGTACGGTACGAAAAGAGCAGGTATGATACATTAACACATGATGTTTGCTTTGGACTTTGAGCATTGTTCTTGACAGTATAACTTGTCATATCCTGAAGCGTCCTTTAACATGCACCGAACAGCAAACAGGGATTTTAGTGCATTAGCCCACCCAACATTCTTGACAGTACAACTTGTCATACCCGAGGTTTTCTTTAACGTGCACTGAACAGCACACGGGCATTTTTTGTGTGTTATCCATGCCAACCACTGGCATCCAACTGTTCAGTTGACCCAAAGTCTGTGTAATAAAAAGCTTTGAAGTCTTGCACCAGCTTGGCTACCACTCTGAGCAGAACCTATTGAACTCATTGAAGTTTTCACATATGAACTGTACACACATGGCAATGTTTGATGATTGAATGGTTTATTACAAATACACAAATGCAAATACGGAAAGGAATGTTTGAGGATGAAGTAGTTTATTACAAATACAAAAATGTAATAACAGAAGAAAAGGGTACTTGTTGGTCATGGAAACTGCTAAAATTAATTCTAAACACCTGATCTGCAGTTGACAAAAATATAAGGGCAGAGAAGAACCACATATACCACCAGAAATCAGTATACAGATGCATTCCTCGTACAAACTGCAAACCATACCAAACCAGAGCATTATAGTGTGCTTTACTTGCTTACGCCCACACCTCTAAAAGTAGGCACAGTGATAACAAAAGTTTGCAGGATGCCGAATTCCAGAAAAGTTTAGTTTTGTGTATTGGGGCAAAAAGCATGAGGAGATATGTATGCTCCATACCATGAGAAAATACCATTTGATTGGCTAGTGAGAGAAGGCACAAATAAATTATTTTCTGCTAACCTGCATCCCACAAACTTCTCTGTCCATGACCACATTCTTGCACTCGTGCATAAATCCCCAGTTATGGTGGGCACCCATCAACAGATTCGGGCACATTCTCTTTGCTTGGTTCCTTCAATGCTGCGACAATCGAAGGGCATAAATTGGACAGTGCGCAGCCCACGGTCACAATTTTGTCGAGTGGAGTGATGCTGTCACCTTGTCGACATGTCACATAGTCAATCGGAAGGACAGACTTCAGCAGCAGAAACTTGTTCCTTATGAGTCCAATTACTCTTTCCACGTGAATACGTACATTAGCAAGCTTCCTTGTGCTTTCCACTTCTGCAGCCGACAGCTGTTTCTTGCCTTTTGTGTATGCTGGCAGATGTAGCCGGGCACGGTAGAAACCAACACTGTCTGCGATGTTAAACCCTCGATCTGCTAGAACAACGTCTCCAGGAAGTAAGTTGTCTAGGAGCCCGCAGTGTTCCGTGTGATATGTTTGTCACTCACTCGGCCTCCCCAGCCCTCCGAGATGAACGTGACAATACCCTGTGGGGCAATCCCTATCAAGTACTTGGCAGTGTTGCTACCCTTGTAAGTCTACCACGTTTCACTCCTCGGCAAGTATGAGGACGGTCTCTCAATCTTGATTTCAAAACAGTCTATGATGACGGCCACATCACTGCCGAATTAATCATAGAATGCTTGTGGCATGGTGCGCTGCAGCGCACTTCGTTCGGGCCACATAACTTGAGACTTCAAGCGGCAGTGAGCTACATGAAGCCATTTGCCAAAAATGCGTGAGACAGTAGATTCAGACACATTGAATCTGAAGGCCAGGTCAGCATTCTGAAGATTTAGCTTGATCTTCATCAGGAAGAGCACAAATTCTTGAAACTTTGCCAGGCTGTTGTTCACACTGTGTGAAACAAATGGCTCTAGCATTTTGAAAATTGCAAGAAGCATTGTGAAGCTTGCCATCCCTGTGTAGAATACTACCTTGGGCTCTGAACTTCTCAATGATTCTTCGGTCATCTCAAGTTGCACCTTTTCGGAACGTGTAGTGTACACGCAGTCGTTGAGTCTGATGCATTCTTGTTCTAATGCCCCAATGTCGCTCATGCTCATGTCTGTCTGCACATAAACACCTGGAAGAGAACGTTCATCGTTTAGCGGTCGTGTGAAAGAAAGAGCCAGACTGCAGGACGACCGCGTAATTATTTCTTAAGTTAAGGCTATGACGGCATGGTGCAAGGCCGACTCACCTGTTTCTTCTCCGGCGTCGACCTCCTCAGCATGATGCGGCGATGGGGGAACATCGGGCACGGGTGCGGCGACGCCGCACGGCTCTTCCGACCCGGTCATCTCGGTCTCGGCACATCGTTTTCACTGCCGTCGTTGCTGGCTGCGATCGTGGCGATCCGAGCCGACTCGCCTAGAGCTGTAGCCGAGATGCAATGACGGGGCCCAGTCTGGGTTCGTGTTGTCAAACAAATCGGCTGGCGACCCTGCAAATCAAAATCAGGTTGTAGTCCTTGCTTCCCACGTTTTCACTAACATTTACTTCACGGCACAAGCCTCTTACCTGTGGTGAAGTGCGCTCCGCACACACGTAAGTTGGGGTTGTCCGGGTCCAAGTCGGCTCGCTTATTTCGTGACAGCCACAGTGTGCGCCGATTTGTACTAAGCGTCTTTGAACGCTCGCACTTGTCTGCTATGATCCTCGGAATGCGGTAGAAATTTGTGTTCGTCGGCTTCTTCTTTCTCCTTGAGCTGTCGCTACGGTTTGAGCAGCCAACTATAGCGCACATAACCATACTGAAGCTGTGGAGAGACGCAGACAAAAACGACGTGAGCTGACAATGCCATATTACTTGAGGAGAAGAAGAAGAAGAAGAATGCTTCCACACCGGTGGTAAGCTACGAGCGGAAAGGCGGCGGTGGTTCGACAGCATGGCCGACTGGCATACGATGGACACCGGATGTGACGTCGGTGCAAGGCATCTATAGAGGGTCTCGCTTTGGCCGACGGGACGTCGCCGTGCCGCGCGCGGACGCGCGCGTTACGTCGGAGTATAAACGCGCCGTAACTGCCTCCGTAGCAATGTTGTTTACACGCGGCGACAGAGTCGTCCGTCTCGAATCCAATAACCCAAGCGGGGACAGGCCGTGGGAACGAAGATGCCTATCGCCGTACAGGGACCGCGGCTGCAGGTGTCCCGGGTCGACTACGCAGCTGAACCAGACGGGCTGTCGCCAGAATCGTTACAATATGAAGAAAAAGATTTATTAAAATCGAACTGAAGACAGGGGGCCATGAGGGTTAAGCAGCCTTCTCCGAAAGTATTTCTGAGCACCACGTATATCCGTACATTAATAAAACACTTATTACTTAAGCAAAAATCATGCTGTCCTTGAATAGGTAACAGAAACCAAAAATCTAGAAGTCGTAGTCCTTCAGTGCAGCAACTCTTGATGCCAGGCAGTGTTGCTTCCCGCCTGTCTTCTCAGCCTTCGTTCCTCTTTCATGGTTAATAGCTGCAACAGCCCTGAAATAAAGAGCCACGACCTAAGAGTAACGACAAGGAACAAGAACTAAAAATGATTTTAATAGTTGAAAGACAAAAATATATATGTTGCACAATCGCACAAAATCACTCCGAGAAGCGCAAAACAAACTAAGGTGTGTTAAAAAAATCAGGTCTCATGTATAATCGGCTATGTTCTGAGAAGTAAAAACTAAGCAAAAAAAACAGTAATCTTACCTGTTCCCACCCAGAAGTAAAACTCTAACTTTTTGAGGTGTCACTTTCCTGCTCAAACCTCCTTGACAAGCTCTTGATAACGATAAAGCAGCAAGATTCGTTTTATCGAAAACCGTACATCAGCAAGAGCCGTAGGTATTGCTATAGGCGGAATGATCATATGATGCCTCGAAACTCATTGTTCATGAGACACATGTGTTTGTAGAGTTTCCTGTCATATATGTACCATCGGAGACATGTCTCTTGGACACTAGTAAAGCCATTTAAGCGCCATGTTTCTCAGTGATCACATAATTTCACTACCACATATTAAAGAACTTGAGATCGACTTGCATCTTCACAAGTGAGGTTTTGATCCAGCGGGTAATAATAAAGCTCTAGGCGTCATTCGTTTCTCATGCATCCAAGGAACTTTTAGCCCTGACAGTACATGTGGCCGCGCGAATAAGGGAGATTGAATGGTTAAAACGAGGTGCAACATGCTTTATCGAAACGTTAGATCTGTTCTGCCTTTCCTCTTCGTACAAGAGTTTCGAGTGCAGAAACCACCACTGTCCGGTCAAAAAACAATACGTGAATGCCGTATCCCCATTCCATTACCGCGCGCGCGCGTGTGTGTGTGTGTGTGTGTGTGTGTGTGTGTGTGTGTGTGTGTGTGTGTGTGTGTGTGTGTGTGTGTGTGTGTGTGTGTGTGTGTGTGTGTGTGTGTGTGTGTGTGTGTGTGTGTGTGTGTGTGTGTGTGTGTGTGTGTGTGTGTGTGTGTGTGTGTGTGTGTGTGTGTGTGTGTGTGTGTGTGTGTGTGTGTGTGTGTGTGTGTGTGCGTGCGTGCGAGAAATGCGGTGGGAAAAGAGCTTTGTGAGGAGCGGGGGGCTTCTTCCCCCGACTCCTTTCCAAAACATCAGGGGATATGTTAACATTAGGGAGCTGTGGAATAGGGGGACCCTATCGATTATAGAGATTTTGGGTTATTGTCCTGCGCATGACCACTGAAGCCCCCGCTTTTCCCCTATCCGCCGCACCGATCCCTCTATTCTAAAACTTCCATTAACACAAGTGATTATCTAGTAAATTTGGCTCTGAGGAGACGGGGACGATGTGAACTAGAGGTGCATAAATGCTTGAGTTTCCCCCCTCCCCCAAGAAAAAAAACATCGAAATTCGACCGCCGCGGCCGGGATCGAACCCGCGTCTTTCGGGCCAGCAGCCAAGCGCCATAACCACTCAGCCACCGCGGCGGCTACTGCATAAGGGAATTGAAACATCAGTGTATGGATGGAGTAATTTGCGGATTTGCTAGGCGCCGCCCAAGTTAACCTAAGCCTTAGAAATACCATTACGCAATTTGTTTTTTAATTCTATTTAGGCCAGGATAAATGCACCAGGGATATACACAAAAATATACTTATATTCCGCGCTGTGATCTGCCAGTCCCAGTAGAGGCCAGGTGCAGCATTAATGTCTCACAGCGACGTACATTATCAAATCGGATGGACGAGATCATCGGATAACACGTTTATCATGCCCGCGATACTGTTCAGAATTAAACTAACGAACACCGATCCCTTATTTTGAGGGTTAAATCGGGCTATTTGGTTCGTCCTCGAGTGAAAGAAAAAAAAATGGTTAATGATGATGCGACGTGCTAACTGGATTTTCATTGTAAAGTTACGGGGATATATCGCTGTAAACAGATGGCTAAAGATGCTCCCAAAGCATGTCCGCCATGCTGATTGCTACGCGCTTTTCACTGAATAGGGTACGCTGTTAAGTTACACGCTCTATTCGCTGCTTTCGATATGCTGCAAATATGCGAACCTACCAAAAATGGCCCAGATTGACGTCTTCATGCCTGCATGCCGCGTGCGACAAGCACCGCTAACTCGCACCATGTTGCATGCAAGCGTGGGCGGCAGGCGACGCGACGGACTACGTCAGCAGAGATGCGCATTCACTAAAAGCCTAAGCTAAGCCCTTAATAAACACTCTCGTAACCTGTCCCCTCAATGTGCTCATAATTTAAGCATGCTGTCAAGCATCTGTGTCGTTTCCAATTCTGCACCAGTCTCCGACGAGAACGGACACCAACCGGCAGCTGACGGCCCGTGCCCAACATAACATGCATCCATCTCACCGTTCAGAACAGTCCGTAATACGTGACATAATCTAGTATTGTAGTTCTTATTAGCAGCCAAACAGAGCAAACAGGATGTTAAACATAAAAATCTTTAGATTGTATCTCACAGCCATAGCAAAAGCCGTAACGAATCTATTTGAGGCTGAAGCCGATACAGCGGCGACTACCAGGCCTCCGAGCGTACTGAGGCGAAGACATGCTCCACCGCAATACACGAGGGAGCGCAGGCCACGCAGCAGCCGCAAAGCGGGAAGCGAACGATCCGCTCCCGGGTCGACGTTGCTTGTAGACAACTAGGCAGGCGCCCAGCCCACAGCTTTATCTTCTCGCGAGAATTTTTTTTTTACTCACCTGCACAAATGAAGCGATAGATCCAGCAGACGCAGCTGCAAGTCCACCACTGTTCACTCAGAAACCATCTTGCGAAGTGCAGCTCTGCACCAAAAGCAGGACCACAGAGTATTCGCCGTGCGGAAAATTTAGCGGTAGGTTTCCGTTTACTACATTCATGGCTTTAAAAAATAAAGGAATGTTTTAAGGTTCTGCGGTGCATTATTCGATGCTTATTTCTGACCAAAAACGCTCGAGACTAGACCACGGCTGTCACAAACAGATAATATCTGTTTTTTGCTTGATCACTTTCGTTTATTCCTTTAACAATTTTTTTTTCTGCGCGGCAACAATTAATTTTCGGAGAAGTGCTTGTAATTATACACTTTTTTTAAGTGTGAAGGGTGCCAGTAGGTGGGTGGGCGCGCTTCCCCCTACTGTGGAGGGTGGGGTGAGGTGGGGAGATAGCTGGAGGGTGGTGCACATGGAGGGCAGTTGCCTTCCCACTGCATCTTTGAATTCGATTTCGCCGTCTGTTTATCGTTCCGCTACTGTCTATACTCCATCTCATAAGTTCCTTGCAGCGCTATGGAAACCAAAGACCCCCTCTGCCAATTAAAATCGTGCGTTAAACGTGTTTCTCTGCGCTCCATCGTGTGTCATCTGATCGCGGCGTTTGCAGACACGTTGAAAAAGAGTATAAATAGACGCTGTGTATGTACCGAAGAGTGAAAGAACATTAGTCAGCTCTAGAATAGCATATGCACGCCTACGTGGGCTAAACGCAAGCATTTTACGGGGCGTTATGCCATTTGTTCCATGTGGAAACACGAAAAGATACGTCAGCCTAGTGGCGCCATCTGGTTTTTAGAATAGAAACCATTTTAGTCAACAAACCAACATCCCTTTTTACGCCCGGGAGCGGCAGATTCGCCTCTCAAAATAAATAAATAAAGGAGATTTATCCGTGGAACTTGCTTTGGTGAGATGAGACAAAACGAAAGCCCGATGCCCCATGTATGACCCGTGAACTAACCGGAAGACATACTACAAAGACAAATTCACTCCGAAGCAAGGAGTACTGCTTGGAAGCGCGCCGCCATGTTGTAAAGGTTATTTTCTTACGCAAGAGTAGTGCACACTAAACTAGCGAAGTAGCGTACGTAACGCGAGAGTACATGAAGGCTAGATTTGAAATGGGGTTCGGAGCGTGCGCATTTAAAAGCACGCTATCTCATATTCCCAAATGATCATTATTTACTGGCACTACAATCCGCAGCGTCAGAACGTCGCCTCTTCATTCATCTTTTTTAGCACAGCAAGCAACTACTGAGATGGTGTACAACGTGTGGAGGTGAGGCAGTAGTGACTGTAATTGTAATATTAAATGTTTTCTTGCCACTGATTTACACTTTCATAATCCTACACCGCTTAATAACATTGTGGCTGTCTGCGGCACTGGCCGCTAGCAATATGGTCCTCCCCTTTGAACATGCAAGAAAAAAATTTTGAAAGAGAGTTTGAACGAACTGTGCATTGTGAGGTGCACAAAACATCTTCGGAGGATTTGTGAACGCGGTGCGTCGACAGTGGTGCGTCGGACAGCGGAGCGCTGCGCGTGCCAGCCCAGAGTTGGGCGTGTGCGCGTGCGAAGGGTGTGTGCGAGGCGGCGGCGACAAAGAGCGTGGCGAACACCAGGAGCGGAGAGCTGACGTGCCAGAAAACCGAGGTGTGGAGGGAGACAGCGCAGCGGAGGTCGTGTCATTCAAGCGTGGAGGTGGCAGCCGTCGGACGTTGGGTCCGTGCTGCCGTGACCTCCCTTGGATCACAGACGTAAGCCTCCTGCGTCCGTTTAAAGCTTGGAGGTGGCAGCCGATGGACTGAGAGACCGTACTGCTTAAAGGCACCCTTGGATAGCCTGCTTTATGCCTCTGGCGTTTCGGGCCGCCGTCGACGGGATCTGGATACGATTCTCCTGCTGCTGCCAAGTTCTTCGGGCTCTTGACGGGAGACCACCGGCGTCTCCCCGTGTTCTTCTCCGCTCATACCACCACCTGGCTCCCTTCCGCCGCTTGCGAAGTGCTTAAAGGGGAAGCAGAAGCGTGGCAAGAGCGTGACAGGGGCAACGTTGAAAGCGGAACTGCTGCACATGCCCGGTGGACAACCAATGACAGCAATGTGAGAAGTTTGAATGCATGTCACGAGTTATATCTACTGGCTCATCCGACCATGTGGCGTGCGTCGCCTTGCCAATCGGATCGACGCCTTCTGCGCTGCTGCCACGTGCAGACGGCAACCAATTTGCGTCAATCTTTTCTGGGTGGCCAAGCAGTCCGCAGCAATCAATGAAACTGAAATCAGACAGTACCCGATGGTTTTCGCGTAAAACGCTGGTGCCCACCTATGTACTCTGTAGGTCTATGCGACTCTACCTCGGATCAAAGGTTGCTTCAAGAACCTAGTAACTGCGGCGAGATTTCGCTTTATCTGGAGTCCAGTGCGCTGCTCGGGCGCTTTACACAATGCTGGCGCATACTGTGTGAGGAAAACACTGCGCTGCCCACATGCGCTGCTGTTGCTTCGTCGCTGCATCCTAACATCTTTATCGAGGACTGAAAACAAGGATGCCTACCTGCAACCAGTTGCCGTGAACGTCTCAGTTGCTGGTCGGAGGGTTTCTTCGGCCAGACGTAGGGTTTGGGCTATGCAAGGATCGGCATCTATGAAAAAAATGGGAAGGTAGTATCGAGAATGTGTCGAGGAGAAGCTGCGCAGAGGAGGAAGAATGGGCTCGCGAAAGGGAACGTGATAAATGGCAGAATGGGGACCTAGGTCTTGGGATCGCATGCGATATACCTGGAAAGCATGTTAGCAAGTATCCAGCTCCTGCGCTCCGTCAAACCATTTGTTTGAAGGTGGCAGGGTGTCGAGTTTCTGAAATGAGACGCGCACAGAGTTTTTCCACAACACCTGCCGTAAACTGGCGGTCTCGGTCACTGATTATGACTAGCGGACGTCGATGTCGTAGGATGCCAAAGCGTAGCAATAGCACGTAACCATGCAGCTCCGCTATGGGTAAAACGTCTGCAAGCTTGGCTCTGTCATTTTTATCCATGCCTTTCCTCGAAACACCAAATGCAATTTTTTAAAGTATTAAAAAAAATTTCGACTCATTTGATTCTAGGTATCCAGCAGAATCCAACCAAAGAAATTCCATATCGTAATTTACCAAATGACCAACTACAATTTTTTTGGATAGTTTTTTGCGCCTTCTAATATGGTATAGCTGTGCAGACAAACTTCCGAGCTTTCGGCACATGGTCTCGAGCTGATTGTTGCTAGAAAGCACATCATGAAACTCTATGCCCAAATGTTTAGCACAGGCGATGTATTGAATAGGGACGCAAATGCGGTTTGTAGCGCTGTCGGGACGCTTAACACGAACGCACGATATTGTAGCTTGGACTGACCCCAGCGCCGCAAAACGTTGGCTGGTGGAACCAAGACTCAATATGTTTGCGGCGGCTGACGATAGCTGGAGTGCAGTTCGATTTGAATTGTTTCTACCCGCGTCAGATCGACGGCGTGAGTGCGCGCTCTTGACGGGACCGTTTCGCTCATGGCTGCAGTCTCACGCCAACATAAAAAAAAACGCTTTGTTGTTTGCTCATCTCGGTAAGCCGACGTGGCTTGCGACAGCTCGTGCGCCTTTCGAATTTAGCCTCAAAGCTGTAACTTGAAAGAAATACACGTAGGGAAAGCAGAGCAAACGCGCGTTCGTGGTTTTTCTTGCTCAGGTCATGCGCAACTTTTTTTGCATCGACACTCCAGAATGTACGCAGAATGTAAAGCGGGAAGCCGGACACTAACCTGTGAGAAGGCGCCTGTGCGCGCTATCAGAGAAAGAAGAAAAATGAAGGAGCTGCACAACTTTAACCGCCAAATTTATTTGTTATCCAATCTTACAACCGCCACAAACTCGCGTTTGCATTGCTTTTCCTAATCTTCATTTCTTTCTAGCCGCAGCTTTGAGGCCAATCAAAACACGCGTAAACCGCCGCACGCCATGTCAGGTTTCCGAGATAAACGAACTGCAACGTGTTTCTGCGCGTGCGTGAGACAGCAACACACGATCGAAACGCGGCGAAACGGGCCCGTTGACAGTCCGCTCTTTCCCCGTTGGTCAGACACAGGCCAACGTTTTTAGATAAGGACAGTTGGAAAACTTGCCTATAACTTGCACCCGGGAATCGGCCCCACTTCCGTTGCCGCGTTCATCTCAAAGAGACGCGAACGCCATCTCTAGGGTTTTGACAGTGCCATGTTAGCTTCCTTTGTTTTATCCAACGCTATCTGAAAACGTTGCTCAACGTTTTTAGATAAGGGCAGTCGGAAAACTCCGAACCCAAAACGCTTGCCAACTTGGCGGTGGCGCAGCGGTCGCTTTGGGATGGGCGCGTCGCGTCGTCTGCTACTTCCAGCTTGAGGAACGTCAGCAGACGGTGACTCGCGTGCGTACAGAAACGTATTGATAGTGAATACACACGTAAGATGCGCCTTCGTCTCTTTTGTATTTATGAAACAAGACGGCTTAGTAGTATCTGTAACCATAACCTCAGCCGGGCACGCTGAAGACGCGTTGGCAAACAGCTTATCCCATGCGTATTAGATACGCATTCAAGAAGTAAAGCTACCATGCTCCCAGTATCGATCACTTAATTTATAGAAAATGCCTCAACCACCGGGCCGATCATATATTTATCTCGACTCATTGAAGTAGGGAAAATGGCTGAAGAAACAAATTATGAGTGCGCATGCCGCAAGAAAAAAAGGTAATGCATTTAGTGTCTTTTTAAGCTTTTGCCAGGTTTTATTTATAGACACTAAACTTTTAGTGATCTAATCAATAGAGGGAACTTTACCGTCTACTTTGCACAACCGCATATTACACACGCGAGGAACCCAAACTACGAGGTGGCAAGCGGTACGTCGTGTTTCTTTGATTTTGCCGCGTGGAACCGCAGAAAGCAGGGCTTTAAGTTTCGGCCGAGATCTATAGCCAAAAGCTCAACCCCGAGCATCCTGGCCTCTTGTATCGCAGGCGTAGAGCGCACGCGAGCTTTGCAATACGTGTACGAGCGCGGCTTGAAGCAACCGCGTCGGGCGCAAACGACGCGAGGCGCGAGGCAGCGTAGACCAGATGGGAGCAAACTCTCTACGTGATCAAGCGCAGCCAATGGGCGTAGCGGCGGCGAAGAAAGCTAACGTGGTACTGTCAAAACCATAGAGATGGCGCTCGCGTCTCTGAGATGAAGCGGCAACGGAAGTGGGGCTGATTCCTGGGGGCAAGTTTTCCAACTGTACTTTCTAAAAACGTTGGCACAGGCGAAAGACAAGTTTCAAATCGAACTGCGCTCGAGCTATCGCCAGACGCCGCGAACACACCGAGAGTATTGTCTCGGCTCCAGCGGCCGACGCTTGGCGGTGCTGGCGTCATCCATGCTACGCACCCGAGCATTCGTGTTTAGCGTGCTGAAGGCGGTAAATGCGTCAGTGTGGAGGATTGCTAATGCGAAAGCTTTTCTTACCTCACGAGTGGCGTGGACAGGATGTGTGACCGCGGGCTGTGGACAGAAAGTGTGGACAGGGCGTGTCCTCATGAACTGTCAGTCATCCAGTAAGTGTGTAATTACGATTTGTAATGATTAACAATGATGCAATAAAAAGTTTTGAATGAGCAAATTACTTAACAAAACAATTAAATAATAAAGTGGGGGCACGACACCGCATTCAGAATGGTGCACTCACCTCGCCTCTTCTTCCAGGCTGGCCTTGTACTCGGAATACTTGCTGCGACGCCTGACACGGCCTCCCTGCGAGCCTGTGCCTTGACTTCGACACAATGGCCCGAGGATTGGACGCAGCAACCAGTTACGGCAGATCACCAGCGGCTAATCTGGCAACAACGAGTGCATTCCACCACTATCAGCGATGACCAACGGGAATATAAGCAGCCTCCAGCAGCCGCCCCTGCGGGGCACGACACCGCATTCAGAATGGTGCACTCACCTCGCCTCTTCTTCCAGGCTGGCCTTGTACTCGGAATACTTGCTGCGACGCCTGACACGGCCTCCCTGCGAGCCTGTGCCTTGACTTCGACGCAATGGCCCGAGGATTGGACGCAGCAACCAGTTACGGCAGATCACCAGCGGCTAATCTGGCAACAACGAGCGCATTCCACCACTATCAGCGATGACCACCGGGAATATAAGCAGCCTCCAGCAGCCGCCCCTGCGGGGCACGACACCGCATTCAGAATGGTGCACTCACCTCGCCTCTTCTTCCAGGTCAGTTACCTAAACGCTTGCCGTTGCGTTAGATCCAGCAATCGTTGTTTCTTTGCGGTGTCGTGCCCTGAGCTGTTGTGTGATGTGTTAGGATTGCTTGACGGCAAAGCCGCTCACGGCGTTAGTAACCTGCTCTTGATGCTCTGCGGCGACGTGGAGACAAACCCTGGTCCCAACCCCGGAAACGAGGATGTACTGTCAACTGTGCTCGCTACGGTACAAAGAATAGAATTAGGTCAAAACGACATTCGGAGCGAATTGACTGCGCTTAAGCACTGGCGTGCCTGTGTTGACGTCGAGCTGAAGCAACTATCTGAAAGGATTCGCACAGTCGAAGTTGATATGGCGGAACGCAAGATTGAGCAGGTTTCGGCAGCATCCGAGTCCGGACCGAATATGTCAGGTACTATTGGCGCACAGCTTCGAAAAATCGAATCGAGATGTGAAGACGCGGAAAACAGAGTTAGGCGATCCAATCTGCTGTTTTTTGGGATTCCGGACGAGATGTCTGAAACATGGTCGACAGCAGAAAATAAAGTTATAAATCTCTGTTCCGAAAAACTAGGGGTTAATCTTCAATCTACACAAATTGAAAGATCGCATCGTCTAGGGCAGTTTCAGACTGAGAAATGCAGGCCAATAATAGTAAAACTTACATATTTTAAGGATAAACAACTTATTCTCGAAAACGGAAAGAAGTTTAAAGACACCGATTATGCAGTGCGTGAGGACTTTTCACTACAAACGCGGCTCGCCAGGAAAAAGCTCTTGGAATTTGCCAAATCTAAAAAAAAACGGCCTACAAGCTCAGCGTAGACAAACTGCGCATGGGTGATTCAGTATACATGTACGACTCTGACACTGACCAAGTAATAGAAGTCTCATGATAGCTAAGATGCCGAAGCAATGCACGTGTTACCAAAAACCCGATCCAGTCGCCTATAGATAGCATTCCAAGCCCACCTCTCCATTTGACTTTCACTAACATACGCAGCCTTCTTCCTAAACGCACCGAACTCTGCTCATATCTTGATAATAGCAACTGTAATATACTACTTCTAACGGAAACGTGGTTGCGTCCAGATATCGCTGACGAGGAACTTCTGCCTGATAGCAACGGATTTCAAATTTACCGAAAAGATAGAATAAGCAAAAGGGGCGGCGGAGTATTAATTCCAGTTAATAATATTTTGTCTTTCCTTGTGGATATTCCAAGTGAACTGGAAATCATATGGGTAGCAATAGCATCCCGCCTCGGTAACACTGTCTTAGGCATCTGCTACAGGCCCCCGGACTCCCCTGCCACGTTTGTCGCCGACCTACATGACAATATCACGGCTATTCGAACCAGATTTCCTAAATCTGACATTTTCTTGTTCGGGGATTTTAATTACCCAGACATTGATTGGCTGAACCTATGTTCACATTCATCTGCCTCTAATGAGTTCATGCAGCTAACACTCGACTTTTCTTTTGTTCAACTAGTCAATGCTCCAACACGCGATGCTAATATTTTAGACCTTATTTTATCAACTGCTCCCGAGAGGGTTAGTGATATATCTTATAATGACGGGTTCAGTGATCATCAGCTTCTTCAGTTATCGATTAATGCCCCTTATTACTCACGCCGCACCCAACCAAAACAGATTCTAAATTACAGGGAGGCTGACTTTGACGCTATTAATCGTTGTCTCGAGCATTTCTCCGAAATTTCTGTGCGTGATTTTTCATCCCGGTCTGTTAACGAAAACTAGACTTTGTTCAAAGAAAAATAGCGAAACTGGTGCGCAAACACATTCCGAGAATAACATTACGGGTCAACATATCTAAACCTTGGTATAACAATTCCTTACGAGCATTGAAAAACAAGAAAAAACGTCTTTTCAGAGCCGCGAAACGATTGCGCACTGATTCTGCGCATGCTGAGCACAGACTGTGTGAAGCATCATACTGCCATGCCATCCGGAAGGCCAAACAAATTTTTATCACAGGACCTTCAATCACTCATAAAAAATAACCCCGCAAAATTTTGGAAAACAATTTCCCCGTCACGCACGTCGGACACCATTTCACTGCTTGATGAAAACAAATGTCCAATACCCCAAGGGAACTGTCCAGTCACGTTTAATGACTACTTCACATCAGTATTCACTACCGAAGACTATTCCAACCTACCTCAACCCCAAGAACTCAATTACCCATTCATGACTACAATAGATATAACAGCAGAAGGCGTAGCGTCTCTAATTAACAGTCTTAAGGTATCAACTTCCTCAGTGGTAGACGGAATAAATACAAAAATTCTCAAACACACCATACATCCCTCTAGTATCATTCTGTGTCATATTTTCAGGCAATCTTTAGCAACCGGCGAAATTCCTTATGACTGGAAGATTGGCAAAATAATCGCTGTTTACAAATCTGGCGACAAAAACACAGTAACTACCGCCCCATATCACTAACGAGTATTCCATGTAAGTTACTTGAACACATCGTTGCATCTAACGTCGCGCGCCATCTCGAGAACAATGATTTCTTTTTCCCACGCCAGCACGGATTCAGAAAAGGGTTTTCCTGTGATACACAACTAATTGAACTTACCAGTGATTTATTCAAGAACATGGATGAAAACTACCAGACTGACTGCATATTCATTGACTTTTCCAGAGCGTTTGACCGTGTTGCCCATTGTCGCCTTATAGCTAAAATATCGTCGCTTAATTTAGACTCGCTAACTGTCTCCTGGATCCGGAACTTCATATCTTTTCGTAAGCAGTTCACGGTAACAAACAACTTTTCATCACCCCTTAGTCACGTCACTTCTGGCGTCCCTCAGGGAAGTGTTCTCGGTTCCTTATTATTTTCAATTTTCATAAATGACCTGCCATCGCATCTTACATCATCGGTCCGACTGTTCGCCGATGACTGCATAATTTATCGCCAAATCCGCTCAACCACTGACCATGCAATTCTTCAGCAGGACCTTGAATGTGTAACTAACTGGTGCACACCATGGCAAATGACACTTAATACTGACAAATGTAAAATCATGACAGTTAGCCGGAAGCATTCAAACTCGCTATTCACTTATTCCCTTAACAGTGTCACACTATCCCGCACGTCTTCCTATAAATACCTTGGCGTTTATCTGACTTCAAATCTTTCTTGGGCGGAACATATTCGATGCATTACTGCTAAAGCATCGCGCACGCTTGGCTACCTGATAAGAAATCTTCATAGCGCACCTGTTTCTACCCGCAAGCTAGCATACTTAACATTTGTCCGTCCCCAACTCGAATATGCATCAGCCATCTGGTCACCACATCAGGCTTATTTAATTCATTCACTCGAAGCAATTCAGAACCGTGCAGCGCGTTTTATTTATCACGACTACAACCGTCATTCCAGCGTAACAAGCATCAAGTTATCTTTATCGCTAACAAGTTTACAGACACGTAGGGATATCGCACTTCTTTGCTTACTACAGAAACTAATATACAGTCGTCACGCGTCCACACTGCCACTTACACGCCCAATGCGCACTTCACGTCACCTACATAATAATCTTAGCTTCCAACGTCTATTCGGCCGAACACTCGCGTTTAATTCTTCTGCTTTGCCACGTGCTATCAAGTGTTGGAATGGCCTTCCGGATTGCATTGCTACCATACGTGACCCATTAATCTTCAAAAACGAATTGACCACCTTCATGCATCCATGATATTGTACATAAATTGTTTTCGTATGTGTTGTAAAATCCATGCAGTGCCACTATTTGTTTGCTGTTTTTCCTCTGTGTCAATATATTACGTTTTTTTTTCATGTACGGTGTAATCATTGTTTGCAGTCCAATGTATTTAATATTGTTTATTTTTTGTTCTTTCCACTTTGTACCATCTTTTGTCTGCTAAATATTGTAACCCCTCCCCTCACACAATGTTCCAAGTGTGGAACCTGTGAGGTATTTGTATAAATAAATAAATAAATAAATAAATAAATAAATAAATAAATAAATAAATAAATAAATAAATAAATTTCGCTAATTACTCGAAGTAATTCACGAAATTGGTGAATTACTAGTAATTCCTTCAGAATAGAACTAACAATAAAATAACAATGAAATTATTTGGTTACAATTACCGTCAATGATTGCTCATATTACTAAGTAACAGAGAAGGCAACGGAACTCGAAAAGATTTTGCATTTCCGCACTTAAGTGCACCTTAAATTTCTGATCTTTCAACATCCAATCTCGTGTGGGGATTGAAGAAGGAAAATAGATTCGTTTCTTTTTCGCCAACAAACATGAAATTTTTCTCAAACCAGCGAAAATTCTGTAAATATCAGACAGAAAATAGGTGCATGCCCCATGAATGTTTGCATGAAGCAAGACCAACTCTATGTCATCTGCAAACTGATATATTACTGAAATAAAATTTATTATTCCCAGATGATACACATAATGATTAAGTAATAAAGACCCCAGTGAATAATTTTGGGGCACTCTGTATATTGTTATCCTTACATCGCTATAAATTTCGCTAATTTTGACTGTCTCTTTACTATTCTCAAAGAGTTTTTCAATGCAGACTCAGATGACGCCGAAGTATTAAATTTTCTGGCTTATACAGTAGCAGATCTGTCAATAATGTCAAATGCTTTTGTCAAATCCAAGAACCGTGACAGTACAGTTTAATTTTCATCACTTTTGGACTGCAAAAAATTTAAAAGTTCTCGAGCAGTGTTATAGCAGTGCTGCACGGGCAAATTTAATGCTATTAAATGCTTATTGCCTTAAGTTTTAATAGCATTCATGCAGTGCTACACGTATGCATTTAACGGCATTAGACTTACTGCTATGCGCGTCCTACTGAGTTCGACACCACTCATTCGACCGACAAATGCGTACTCAGGTCTCCATTCCATACGCAGAAAAGCATGCAACTTTGTTAGTAGTAACTTTCTGACTCGTATCAAATATTTAATTCATAACTTTCAGTGCACATGAGGAATCTCTACTGCATTTTCGATGGGGCGCCATTTTACCACCTCTTCTGACAGATGCTCTCGGATTGTGTGCTGATACGCGAGTTCATGGCTACTTTTTCGACTTTTCAAACAAGACCAGAGGTGTTTTCTGCCAAGCAATTTTTACATTTATTTGAACAACATTCCCAAGATATTTTCCTCATTATCGCTGTTTATATTCCGGTGCAATTTTGGACTGCCTTACAAGCGTTACCGTCATCGTGACCTTCATTAATGACATTAATGGTGGACGTGTAGCACCAACTCCAGCAACAATGGCATTAACAAACTGATGTTTTAGGCGCTTTAGGTGTGATACCTGTCCTTAGCGATCCATTTGTAATGGCTAGGATGGCACCATGAAGCCCGTGAATATCGTTGCGAGTCAGCACGCGTCGTGTCTTCTCTCTCTGTTTACAACTCAAACATTCCGCATTATATTGGATCCTCTCATACGGTAATATCAGAAGGCTGAACAATTTGTATCTTGCTTAGGCCACAGCAGATATCATTTCATTGGCAGGAATATGCGGACTTTGAATATGCGCTCACAACAATCCTTCTTCCTAGTAGTACATCGTTTCCTCTTCTAAGTTCATAAAAAAACATATAAACAAGTCAATAAGCTCCCAAGCTTATTGTCTAAAATCTTTTGCTTGCCGAAAATTCGCCTGAATTCTATCATCCATTCAATGCTTCTTTTTCCAGCACATGAACTCCTCGGGAAGCTCCAACGTAGCTGGCACGTTCTTTGTACTGCATCTGCAGCTTAAAAAAAAGAAAAATTCGTCCTTGTCCGGTGTTCGAACCCGGGACCATCGCTTCACTGGAGCAGCCGCACTACCAACTGAGCTAACCTAGCCAGCATGCTTACTGTAGGGCAAGAGCGAATTGATCAGTAACTCGGACTGGGAACACAGTTGGCCAGATGTTTTATGGGAATCCCACAAGGTGGAGTAGATTTTTAATAAGGGAGTAATTACTCATTGGCACCAACCTTAGTGCAGCCAAAAGGCTACAAAGGAAAGCCATACAGACTCCTCAGATACTTTGTAGTGAAAGAAACATTCGTCCTGGTCCAGGGTTCGAACCCGAGACCACCGCTTCACCGGAGCAGTAGCGAATGGCTGCGCTTGCGTGGATGCCAATGAATAATTATTCCTTTATTACGTCCTAGAATGCATCACGGACGACTGTAGCATTTTTTTGCTGCCATCGAAGTAAAACCTTGATCAAAATAAATGCGAACAGCGGAATTTTGTTCAAATTTCATTTCATTGTTCCTATAAATGACGGAAGCCAATAATCAGGACATTAATTAAATAAATTACCAATCAACTTTTTTCATTTTTGGGGCAAAATTATACTGCGGAATTGAAGGCCGTTGACACTGAAGGGGAACCCTGTTTATTAATCGGCAATTTGGGTCGAAATATGTAACGTCAAAATGTGCGTTTCAATGCCTGGTGAGTGAGCTTTCCCGTATTGCATATTTATAAAATGGCGTCGCTCGCATTTCTTGTGCATCAAATACGGACTCAGTTTGTGTATTAGAGGATGCAGAAGTTATCTTAATCATGGCAACGACGCCACGCGCACAGCAACGCCATTTTGTAAATGGAATGTGAAAAGCCAACTCAAACAAATTTGAAATGCGTATTTTTGACATTCGATATTTCGAATCATATTGCCGATTAAACTGGGCTCACTTTCGAGACTGATGGCCTTAAATTACGCTGCCCTCTATCTTGACCTCTTGCCCTCTATAGTCTAAAATAAAAATTTTACTTCGTTTCAGTTAATAATCGCCTAATTACTGCTCTCTATCACATAATGTTCGCCTTGCTGTATAACGACCGCACTACAACCTCAAAAGGCCTAATTTTAAAAATTAGTGGAGGGCTTCTGTGAAACGTCTCGAGGCCGAAGCACAAAATAGAGTGACACCCTGTCGGCCTGGACGTCTGCCTTTACAAACCTGCACCGATATCAGTGCAAACAGCCTCGTCTGGCAAGCATTCGTCTGAAGTTCCATTGCCCTGATCAAGGACAAAATTCGCGAATAATGAAAACAGATGTATTTAACGTCCAAATCATATTTGACTTCTAACGCGCTAAAGTATAAAACTAAGCATTCGAAAAATTTTTCGTTCTCCAAGTCCCAGGTCGGCGCGGATAGCGGTCATCGTAAGACTAATTTGCATGGTTTGTAATGTAGCCGTTTATAGGCGCCATAATGCAGTACACAGAGCATTAAATGTTTCACACGTGTTAGGGACCACAGGCAGAACGCTGATCGGAAGACAGTGGGCTTGGTCAGACTAGCCCATAAGTTGGCGGCACTGACTATACCGGAGAGAAAAATAGGTCTCAACGAGCTGAGCGGCAAAATAGGCAAACTTTAATCCACAACTTTCACTGGCACAAGGAAACAGAAGATAGTTTTGTTGTCTCCTTTCATGCTCCACTCCACGTTGGCGTCTACCTGTAAAGTGTGAAATACACCAATAAGACAAATGAAGTCCCGCGAGACATTAATTAGGCACTGAAAACAGAAACCGCCTATTTGCACGAAAAAAAAATCTAATGCCAATAGTACTACCAGCGTTTAAGTGCGTCAAATGTATTTCAAATTCCGGGAATTACCGCTCAATCGAAGGTAAAAAACATTGACCCAGTGATTATGAGCCTTTACTGCCATCAGCGCGCTTTTTTTCTTTTTTATCATACTGTTGTCGTCCCAGTCGCTACCTTTATAGAAAATTTCTTCTGCTTTAGCTACCCGCGGTTAACGTGACATTCCTGAGGCCTGGAGCGCATTCACATTGCTTTTTGAGCTCTCAGGCCGTGTCATCTTTCTCTATAGGATGCCCCATAGCGCTCCGGCATGTTCCTATTCTTTGTTGCTGCGCAGTAAATTCGTTCCTCGTTCGAGTTCGTTGTCCTTTTCGTTTGTTCAGTGAAATTTGTATCAGTCACAACAGGCGATATGCATCACTTATTTTAAGGACCTGTAAATTTGCGATTCATGTTCCTGCATGATACTTTGAAGAATTCACCAAATTTGAGTTTTTTTTATATATATAAACGAGATTTACTGCCTCAGGCCATCAATGGGCGAAGATCTGATGAAGGATGCAGTGATGATTAAAGTAATGAAAAAGGTTGGCTGATTTTATGAAGTCCATTCCAGTTCACGTTACTAAATAGAATACCGCTGCTTCACATGTCAAAGACAGAAGAGTTGCAGTGAATATTGCCCGTTTTTCTAAAAGCTGAAAGAACGGGTGTTTTCAAACGTTACGGCAAATCACTCTTTGGCTGCAGTCACTGGGAATATTGTGGGCACAATCGCAATACTATCATCACATTATAAATATCCGTATCTACGAATCGGAAATAGGGGGTGTGGAGTCGTGAAACAGTTTGCTCCGTGCATTGAATGAAATGCGTACAAAGATAACCGGAGTCAGAAAAGGATAAGATACATTAATATAAAAAACGAAATACCGAAGTCTTATTGTTCCCCCACACATGACTTGTTTTTAAAATATGAAATCCTGCCAATCTATAGTTTAAACAATTATAGACTTTTAATGATATATAAACGCTCTTCACAAAGTGATGAACATTATATTAGTTATCTGGCAAAACTTGAGAAAAACACGCATATCCTGCAGACTAGATATAAAGAAATTTGGTTAGTGCCGACGCCTAGGGCATATTATACCGAGCAGTCTCTTTCTTATACTGTTCCAGTATTATTAAATAAATTGAACAAAGAATTGTTTGACCCCTTTCAGCAATCAAGTGATGTTATTAAGCGATTTTTTCTCAGCAAGATTACGTAATATTGCACTGAGTTTAAACCTATACCTGTTATTACTTTTTTTTCGTTTCCCCGTGACCAGTTATTTGTTTTTCTAGTACCTATGTTTGTGCTGCAATGCATAGCGCTGCTTTTTTTTACAAAGTGTTTTGTTATTTTGTTTCAGTGTTTATTTGGAAAATTGAAAATCTCTGCCTGTGTACTGTACTGCCAAGTTGATAAAGGGGGCAGAACCTCTGTCAAGCTTACGAGCTTTTAGTCCTGTCTCCTTCTCTGTCCAAGAGAAAATAAAGACTGAACGAATGAAACTGCTAGTCTGAAGTTATCTGCATGTAATGATCACAAGTCTCAAAGTTCCAGCGCTCTAAGAATTGAATCCCCGGCTGGTGCTTTAAAACTGCGTTTTTCTTCTGGGTGCTAGTCTGTCCTGATCGTCCACCACACCGACTGGCAGATGCGAGTGATGACAGGGCGGTATGAAGCTTAATACTCCTACCACATGGTCACTTGGAAGGCTCCGATGGCCATCTTGTCAATAGTTTATCGAGTCACCAGAGCACTGTGGATCTCTATCGAGATCTCGAGGGCCCTCGAGCGGGCGCTGCGTGCAGTCTTGGACGCGGAGCGCACACAGCAGCGCGCTGGGGAATAAACTAACTGCAGTATCCTCTCTGAAAAACATGGGACTTTAAATTATACAAGTTATTTTGCAGAATAATAGAGAGACTGTGCTACAAAACAATGAAGAAAGCATAATACCATAGTTGCCAACGATACAAAAACAACCGACTCCAGGTTCCTCAAAAGTGCATGAATGCTACTACAGCTTGTCCAAGACAACGAAGTTCATTTCAATAGTGAATAATATTAGTATAACGAATAAACATTGTGTTTTTAACCTTTTCAGGTTAAACCCCTAAGGTGATGGATAACCAATGCTAGCATGTCTGAAAAATTTTTGTCGGCGACGGTGGCGCCACAGCTTGGTGTGAGATTGCGGAAACTCTAGACGGCGATCGGGTTTGCCGTGGAGCAACGGCACAACTCCTTCGAGTTTCGATACCGATCGAAAATCTCGAAGGCTCTCTCTCGAATCGAAACCCTTCGAATGTACCCGTGTGACGGGTATGAGCCAGAGACGAGGAGCCAAAAAATCAAATTAGAACAAAATACATCAAACCGTATCCTAGACATGGTCAGCTAAGCCCAAAACCAACCTTCATAGGATTGCGCCGCCATAGTCAGTCTTTGCGCGTAGATAATTGCTAGAGCCATCAGTATGAGCCTGAAGAAGCCATTTTGCCTAGTCATGGAGCCCTTTTGGGGGCAGATTGTTATGGTCATCCGCACTTCACCACCTTCCTCATTCCTGCCAACCTCATCTCTAGCATCTTCTTGGCTTCGCAAAAGCTGTGGACAATGGAACATGATTTACGGGAGCCCTTAAAGTCAAACACACAATAAAAACATCCTGACCAGTTTATTCCATTGAAACAGTGCGGCGAGATATCGGCTCGTGCCGTAGTACTTATGCATGACATTTCACTTCAATGTTCAGTGAGCCCTCAGCTGGTTCGCGACATGGCGTACACGCTCCATCCATATATATATATATATATATATATATATATATATATATATATATATATATATATATATATATATATATATATATATATATATGAATAATTAACTGCTCATTTCCCAGATATAAAATGCAGATCACGTTCAGTTTCTATTGATAGCATGTATGTACAGGGTCGGTCAAAAGTTTCCAGGCCACAGGGTGTGGATCTCAGCAGTATAGTCAGGCAGGTACGACACCCCCGAAGCTCAAAATATCTCTAGAGGTTAGAAGTAGCGCCGTTCTAATCTTAAAGAGTCTTGACAGCTTTATTGGCATCATAAGTACCAGGATATACTGAAGAAAAGCAGAGCTTGTCGCCTGGGAACTTTTGTCCAACCCAGTACGTCTTAAATGTGCGATGTCCACATAGAGAGTTACTTTTTGCCTTGTCAAAAAGGATATGTTCTGTACAAAAGTGTCATGAGAATTTTCTGGCATATATTTAAATAATGCATACTGTTGAGAGCACCTTGAGACTGGAAACATTGAAATTAATTTGTTTACAAAGTTATTGTGATTTCTAGTCCCCGACTAAACAGCAACCGGAACAATATATTCATATGTGGCATGTATGAAAGTCCATAACAAAGGCGTAACGTACAGGTGACGTAGTGCTCGCTTCTCATTTGGCTAGCTCTTTTTAAAGCGAAAGCTTTACTACTCCAGCCAGCGAGACATTCCGGCTCGTCGCGCACTTCAGCCGTATGCTCGTGGCCTGACCTTGAGCCGCCGTTGCCTAGCAAAGCCGATGCCGCGCTCCAACAGATGGCGCCACCGTCGACGCCGCTGCCATCGCCGCTCGCTCCACCAAATGTGCTCCGCTCGGGTAGAGGGAGAGGAGGTGCCGCCTCGAGATGGTATATATATATATATATATATATATATATATATATATATATATATATATATATATATATATATATATATATATATATATTGCCAGTCACAATCAATCCAGTGGCGCCATACCGCGGCCGAACTGTTTTAGATGGGACTTGCCATGCCTTGCGCTCTGAGGGGCTAGAGGTTTTCGTCTTCTTCCTCGCTCGAGCTCCCTGCTGTCCTGGACGCCTAGCACGTCTAATTAAACCTGGTTTCGAGTGCTTATACCGTTTATCGGTGAAATTTGGTGGAGGCGCCGGGTAACGATCCATGTACGCTGGCCTCGAGGACACTCTTGACGTCAGTTCTCAACGCGTGGCTACAACACCAGTCCACAAGGCGAGCCGCCGCCTGCGAGGCCTACAACCAGAGTTCGGCCAACTCGCAAGACCAGCAAGGGCCATGACGCCCGCTACGGCTAGCCAGACAAGTCAGCATTCCGGGAATGCCGTGCCGTTCGTCCTTCACACGCCTCGGTCGCCCCCATCATTCCACGGTGAGGTTTGAAGACGTCGAAGTCTGGTTGGCCAGCTTTGACCGTGTGGCGGGCTTCAACGAGTGGGACGGCGAGCGCAAATTGCGGAACGTGTACTTCGCACTACAGGACTCGGCCAAGACGTGGTATGAGAACCACGAAGCTTCATTCACTAACTGGGAGATCTTTCGCCGAGAGCTCTTAGCCACGTTCAACACCAGCGAACGAAAGGAGAAGGCTGAAATCGCCTTGCAATCGAGGTCGCAGCAGCCGAACAAGAGCGTCGACATGTTCATCGAGGACATGACGCGACTCTTCAATCGCGCCGACCCTGCTATGCCCGAGGACAAGAAGGTACGCCACCTAATGCGCGGCGTAAAAGAGCAATTGTTTGCCGGACTGGTACGTGATCCGCCAAGAACGGTGGCCTACTTTGCCAAGGAGGCAACAAGCATGGAGCGTTCTCTGCAAGAACGGGGCGCGCAATACGGCCGTCAGGCTAGTGTAGCAGCCGCTCACCACTGCACGCCCACTTCGTTACCCACTGAGGAGCTTCGAGAGCTTGTGGGGAGCCTGGTGCGCGAAGAACTCGAGAATCTTCGCTTCGAAGCTCCACAGGCCAGCGTCGCTGCCATACCGGACGTGGTCCGAGATGAAGTCCGGCGAGCTGTTCATTCGCCACCAGCTGCGCAGCCAGCGCCCTATGTGATGACATACAGTCAAGCACTACAAAGTCGTCCTGGGCCAGTCAGTCAAGCATTTTCTCCCGTCACTCCTGTGCCTTCACTGCGGTACCCTACTGCAGCTGTACCCGTCGTACCGCAGGAGTCCCTGTCCACCATAAGCAAAGCGCGCGTTTGGCGTACGCCAAACAATAGGCCGCTCTGCTACCACTGTGGGGAGCCCGGCCACATCCTCCGCCACTGCCCCTACCGCAGAATGGGCTTAAGGGGGTTTTCACCTGACGCACCTCGACCACGCTACAGAGAACGGCCGCGGGACATCGAGCAGTATCTGTCCGATAACGTGCAGCCAACGACCTCGCGGCGACGCCAGTCCCGTTCGCCATCCCCAAGGCGGTTTTCTTCGCCAAGCCGCCCGTCTTTTTCTAGCCAGTTCAGAGGCGCGTCCCCACATCGAAAAAACTGAATACTGCGTCCCCTGGGGGTAGGGCCGCCGCTATTGGATCAAGGCAAAAGCCTCCACCCGACGATTCGCGGCTACGATCCGACCGACGACGACGACCTCAACCGACGACCTCAACGACAACGACGTGCTGCGACCGACTGGTGTCTGCCGAAATCCCATTAATCGCTGATAATCGCGATGTGACTACACTTGTGGATACCGGCGCTGACTTTTCTGTAATAAGCAGTCGGCTAGCTACGGCCCTCATAAAGGTGCTGACCCCTTGGTCTGGACCCCAGATCCGAACCGCCGGCGGCCATGTGGCTACGCCAATTGGCGTCTGCACGTCACGAATCCAGATCCGCGGTGCTACTTTCCCTGGTTGCTTTGCTGTGCTATCGGAGTGCTCCAGAGACCTGATACTAGGTTTGGATTTCCTTCGGGAGTACGGTGCTGTCATCAACCTTCAGGAGCTGGTCGTGTCATTTTCCACTCAACACCCTGTGACGGCGATCCCGAGCCACGCGGGACTAAGTTACGCGTCTTTGACGACCACGTATTAATCCCGTCAAGAGCTAGCATGTTTGTTACCGTAGATTGCGAAAACATCACTGGTACTCGTGCAATTGCTGAAACCAACATGTCGCTGCTCCTTGGTAGGCAAGTCTGTGTTGCTCGCGGAATTGTCGAGCTGAACAATGGCCGAACCGACCTCTTGGTAACCAATTTTTCTGTGAACCTCAGTGTTTGCCTGGCAGAACAGTTATTGCGCATTTCGAAGAACTCGGCGAATTCGCGGGACAGCACGCTTTGTCCGAAGCCTCGGCATCAGTGGAGGCACCGACCACTCCCATAAAAACTGACGTGAACCCGAACCTCCCGTCTAATCAGAAACGCTGCCTCGAAAACGTTATCCAGTCTTTCTGTGACTGCTTCTCCTCGACCTCTAAGGTTAGGCAGACACCGCTCAATAAGCACCGAATTATAGTCGACGCCAACCAGCGGCCGTTATGTCAGCCGCCTTACTGGATCTCTTCAAAGGAGCGTGATGCCATTCACCGACAAGTTCAAGAAATGCTCCAGGACGACGTGATACAGCCGTCGACGAGCCCATGGGCGTCGCCTGTTGTTCTAGTAGCAAAGAAAGATGGAACCCTACGGTTGTGTGTTGATTACCGACGTTTAAACAAAGTCACAAAAAAAGATGTTTATCCTCTGTCGCGAACTGATGAATCCCTGGATCGGCTGCGCCACGCCATGTACTTCTCATCGCTAGATTTACGCAGCGGCTATTGGCAAATCAAGGTGGACGAACGCGACCGGGAAAAGACCGCCTTTATTACACCGGACGGTCTGTACGAATTCCGGGTGCTCCCTTTCGGCCTGTGCTCGGCTCCTGCAACCTTCCAGCGGATGATGGATACCGTTCTTGCCGATCTGAAATGGCAGTCCTGTCTCGTGTACTTGGATGACGTTGTCATCTTCTCTGATAAGTTTGAAGAGCACCTGAGACGCCAGCGCGCTGTGTTCGAAGCAATTCGGTCGGCCGGAATTTCCCTGAAGCCCGACAAGTGCCACTTCGCTTTCGAAGAGTTGGTTTTTGGGCCACATCGTGAGCGCTAAAGGGATTAGCCCCGACCCCGATAAGACAGCCGCCGTGGCTGCTTTTCCTGTGCCCACCGATAAGCGAAGCGTGCGCCGCTTTCTGGGTCTCTGCGCCTAATATCGGCGTTTTGTGCAGAACTTCTCCCAGATCGCTGAGCCCCTCACCCGCCCCACGAAAGATTCCGAACCGTTCTTCTGGGGCCTTATAATAAACTGCAATCTCCAACCAAAAATTTTAACTTTAACCCAATGTTTCGAAGCCCACTCGGCTCCTTCATCAGGGGTGACTGAGGGCAGTAGCTAGCGTATTTTAAGTATGGAGGGGGCGTGGAAAAAAACGACAGCTGTGTCGCGAAAGGCGCGGGGGAGGGGGTTTAGGCTGTTAGTCACGCTGGCGCACTGCAGGGAGGTGCTGAATGGCGACTTTCTTTTTTTCGTTGAGTTGAAGAGCAAAGCCCCTGGGCATATACTGGGGGCAGGTTTCCTTTTGTGAGGTTGATATTGTTCGGGGTGGTTTGGATATGCCAGGATTCCAGAAGGAGCCTTTTGTGGTAATTTCTTTCGGTTCCGAGGATGCGGGTTGCTTCGAAGTTGATTCTATGGTCGGAGTCCTCGGCATGTTCGGATACTGGATTGCGCTCTCTTGCGAATTAGCGGACGTCCTTTCTATGTTGTCGAATTCTTTCTTTGAAATTTTTGGTTTCGCCGATGTAGCTTGCATCGCAGTCGGCGCATGGAATTTGGTAGACAATGCCTTGGGCTCTTTCTCTCGGTGGCCGGTCTTTGGGAACAGGTAGGCAAAGCGCAACAGTGTTTGTGGGCTTGTGCGCAACCTGGAGACCCGACTTTTTCAGGATTCGGGCGATGGTTTCGCTGACACCTCCGACATAAGGTAAAGTGACGTATTTTGGTGGTGGCGTTGGTCTCTGTGCGTTGATTTCTTGACGAATGTCGTGTTTTTGACGTCGATGGGTTTTTTGAATAAAGTCTCTTGGGTAGCCGTTCATGATGAGTTCTTTGAATATCGTGCGTTGTTCTTTTTTTTCTGTCCAGTTCTGTGCTGCAGTGTGTCTCAACTCTTCTGAGCAGCGTCTTCATCACTGATGCTTTATAGGATTGTCGGGTGGTTCGAATAGAAATGGAGATACCGGCCTGAGTGGGTTGGTTTGCGGTATACGGAGAATTGAAGGGTATTGTGGTTTCGGGACACGAGGACGTCCAAAAACGGCAGGGAATTTTCTTGTTCCACCTCTAGCGTGAACTGAATGTCAGGTTCTACGGAGTTAAATGACGAAGGAAATTTTGAGTCTCAAATCTTTTGATGACGGCGAAGCAGTCGTAGACATACCTGAGGAAAATCTTTGGTTTCGGGTGGAATGAGTTGAGGGCTTGTTGTTCGATGTGGTACATGGTTAAATTGGCCATGACGACAGAGATGGATGCTCCCATTGGTGTTCATTTCTACCGACAAGTGAAAGGAACACCAATGGGAGCATCCATCCCTGTCGTCATGGCCAATTTAAAAAAAGGAACACATCGAACAACGAGCCCTCAACTCATTCCACCCGAAACCAAAGATTTTCCTCAGGTATGTCGACGACTGCTTCGCCGTCATCAAAAGATCTGAGACTCAAAATTTCCTTCGTCATTTAAACTCCGTAGAACCTGACATTCAGTTCACGCTAGAGGTGGAACAAGAAAACTCCCTGCCGTTTTTGGACGTCCTCGTGTCCCGAAAGCACAATACCCTTCAATTCTCCGTATACCGCAAAACAACCCACTCAGGCCGGCACCTCCACTTCTCTTCGAACCACCCGACAATCCATAAAGCATCAGTGGTCAAGACGCTGTTCAGAAGAGTTGAGACACACTGCAGCACAGAACTGGACAGAAAAAAAGAACAACGCACGATATTAAAAGAACTCATCACGAACAGCTATCCAAAAGACTTTATTCAAAAAACAATTCGACATCAAAAACACAACATTCGTCAAGAAATCAACGCACGAAGACCAACGCCAGCACCAAAATACGCCACTTTACCTTATGTCGGAGGTGTCAGCGAGACCATCACCCGAATCTTGAAAAAATCGGGTCTCCAGGTTGCGCACAAGCCCACAAACACTGTTGCGCTTTGCCTACCTGTTCCCAAAGACCGGCCGCCGAGAGAAAGAGCCCAAGGCATTGTCTACCAAATTCTATGCGCCGACTGCGACGCAAGCTACATCGGCGAAACCAAAAATTTCAAACAAAGAATTCGGCAACATAAGAACGACGTCCGCAAATTCCCAAGAGAGCGCAATCCAGTAGGCGAACATTCCGAGGACTCCGACCATAGAATCAACTTCGAAGAAACGCGCATCCTCGGAACCGAAGTTACCACAAAAGGCTCCTTCTGGAATCCTGGCATATCCAAACCACCCCGATATATATCAACCGCACAGAAGGAAACCTGCCCCCAGTATATGCCCAGGGACTTCGCTCTTCAACTCAACGAAAAAAAGAAAGTCGCCATTCAGCACCTCCCTGCAGTGCGCCAGTGTGACTAACAGCCTAAACCCCCTCCCCCTCCCCTGTGCCTTTCGCGACACAGCTGTCGTTGTTTTCACCCCACCCCCCCCTCCCCTCCATACTTAAAAGACGCTAGCTACTGCCCTCAGTCACCCCTGATGAAGGAGCCGAGTGGGCTTCGAAACGTTGGGTTAAAGTTAAAATTTTTGGTTGGAGATTGCAGTTTATTATAAGCCTTCAAACCCAACCAGACAGGCAAATCTGTCAAAATATTTAGTTTTCTGGGGCCTGGAACAACAGAAGGCTTTTGAAGACCTCCGAACTCGTCTCCAAAGTACGCCCATCCTTGGACACTTCGACGAGTCAGCCGCCACTGAACTGCACACAGACGCCTGCAACAACGGCCTCGGTGCGGTCCTTGTGCAGTGGCAGGATGGTGTCGAACGCGTAATCGCATACGCGATCCGCACCTTGTCACGATCTGAGGCAAACTATTCCACCACCGAAAAAGAGTGCCTGGCCGTTGTGTGGGCAGTGACCAAATTTCGCCCGTACTTATATGGCCGCCCTTTCAGGGTCGTCAGTGACCACCACTCGCTGTGTTAGTTGGCGAACCTCAAAGATCCCTCGGGACGGCTTGCACGCTGGAGCCTTCGCCTTCAAGAGTTTGATGTCACTATCGTTTATAACTCCGGTAGGAAGCACAGTGATGCCGACTGTCTGTCTCGTGCTCCTATCGAGGATAACCGAGCTGATCCCGACGACGATTCTATTTTTCTCGGCGCCGTCTCCCCGTCCATCCTCACTCAACACCAAAGGGACGACAGTGAACTACGGCCAATCAATGAGTATCTTGAAGGAAGCGCTGCGTCACCCCTGCGAATCTTCTAACGTGGACTGTCGTCATTCTGTTTGCGCGATGGCGTTCTGTATAAGAAAAACTACAATCCGACGGAAGCTGCCTATCTGCTCGTCGTACCTGCGGCATTGCGCGACGAAGTTCTGCAGGCGTGCCATGATGACCCATCTTCTTGTCACATGGGTTTTTCTCGCACTTTGGCGCGGATACGCCAAAAGTACTACTGGCCCAGGGTTGCTTCAATTGTCCAGCGTTACGTCAGAACTTGCCGCGAGTGCCAACGTCGCAAGACGGCGCCGACTAAGCCAGCCGGACTACTGCAGCCTATTAATCCGCCACAAGTCTCCTTCCACCAATTCGGCATGGGCTTAACTGGGCCCATTTCCGGAGTCCTCGCTGGGTAACCGCTACATTGTGGTCGCCACCGACTACCTCAGCCGGTACTGTGAAACTAAAGCTGTCCCTCGTGGTACCGCTGACGAAATTGCGAACTTTTTCGTTCAAAATAGTGTGCTTCGTCAAGGTGCACCCGCCATCGTTTTAACCGACAGGAACGGCCTTCATCTAGGCCCTTACGCAGGAGGTTATGCGCCTGAGTGGCACCAGTCACCGCAAGACAACCGCTTACCACCCTCAAACGAACGGCCTCACCGAACGGCTCAACAAGACGATCGCCGACATGATTTCCATGTATGTTGACGCAGACCACCGCAACTGGGACGCCATACTCCCTTAGGTCACATTTGCCTATAACACTGCTCTATAAGAAACGACGCGCTTCACTCCATTTCGTTTAGTGCATGGTCGCGAAGCCACAACCATGCTGGACGCCATGTTGCTCCCGACTAGTAGTACCTCATCTCTTATGGGTGTTGCCCAATTCCTTCGTCACGCCGAGGCCGCCCGCCAACTCGCCCGACAGCGCATCCGGCACCAGCAAGCCCTCAACGCTCGTCGCTACAACCTCCGCCACCGAGCTGTTAGTTACCAGCCCGGCGAACAAGTCTGGGTTTGGAGCCCAATACGAATGCGTGGGCGCTCCGAAAAGCTTCTACGCCGATATTTTGGCCCCTACGAGGTGCTCCGCCAAGTCAGTGAGGTGAACTATGAAGTTCTTCCCCAGGGTACAGTTCGCTCCTCTAGATGGCCGACCCCCGAAGTCGTCCATGTCGCACGCACGAAGCCGTACCACGCCCGCTAGCACTTCAGGCCGGTCCACACCGGCCGCCGGACACATGCAGCATCGAAACTGGACTTTGTAGATACAAGCGATAGCTTTGTGTAAACAAAATCGACACAGGTACCCGTCTGTCGCTTCCGTTTTCGCAGTTGCATCCGAGCATCTCTAAAGGTACAGGGCATATTGTAAACGACCCCGTGCCACCAGCACTGCAGCGAACACATTGATTTGCAAGACGGCCTTGGGTCCCCCTTAGCAATGCACTCATTAGTAGCCGAAAGCACTGCGCCTGATAAATTTTCTATTTTTTTTACTCATTGGAAACATTAGCCGGAATAGTTCTGTAAGCGTTAATACTCGCTTGGGACGCAGTAACATATAAACGTAATTTTCTATTCTTCTATTTTATGACTTCACCCCGACAACACGCTCCCGACAACGCGTTCTACATAAGCTATTTTCTGACTATATATTTAATATTTTGCTTAATTTTGCGCCAGCCTCCAATTTTAGCAATGAATTTTTTTCTTAGAAGCAACATATATCCTTTTTTTCATTATGCCATTAAAACGAGAGCTCTTTTATCTACACTATGATGCACAGCAATAAAGCAAAACATAATTATGGCTGAATATTTTTGTTTTGCGCACAACACCCTGAAATGGCCTGCTTTCCACCGGTAGGGAAATAGTCAAAGGGACAATGAGGACAACTGCATCAGCTTTTTCTGTTTAATACTATTCGATAGCTCCTCCCTTTTACGACTCTGGCGACGCTGTTTGGCAGACAAGGAAACGATTTGATTGGTGATTAGGTTAGAGTTTAAGTTGTAATACTTCTTTCCATCACTCATAATCATACTGTTGTCGTCGGCCATGACGTCGATTGCCACTGACTTGAACAAATTTCTTCTGTTTAATTTTTTTTTGCCTTTCTCTTACTTTTGGTATAAAAGTGCCCAAGTGGTAGCGATAAAAAAAATCAGGTGTGGAATCCTTGGTTTTTCATCTGTAAAACAAAAATCTTACCTGGCGTCACCGCATGCAGTGCACTTATTTTTAAATGTCCACTGCGTTGATCCATATATAATAGAAAAAATTTAATGTAAGCTTTATATTTTATGATATCTCTTGTTTATGAAACAGCCTCGTTTTTATTCGATGGTGCTAATACAAAAATCTAGATTAACTTCAATTTTTCTTCACTGTCTTTTCAAAAGGAACTGACTAGTAAGATTTGAGGGAGTGTTGGCACTGCTGTTTTCCATATATATTCCTGCGGTCACGAATTTTTCGTGTAATCAACTCGCCGAACCAAATTACCCTCTACCGTTGCGTTTTGTATAGTTTCATCTCAAGGAAGGAACACATAACCAAAATAAGAATACAGGAAAGGCTGCCATAACAGAATTCTTGGTGTAGTCCTGAGGTAACCACAATGGCCACGTAATATTACCTACAGAATTTCACACTTCATAGAAGCCAGGTAAAGCTTAATTCCGTGGCAACTGAGGCACCTAAATGTGAAGGTTGGATATTTTTAACGCTTCGCGGTATCAATGCTCTACTTATCCGAATTCCAGGCTCTGTTCCAAGCCAGCAGAATTTACGGTCCCACGTGCACTAAAGCTTTGCAGCCTTCAATATCAATAGATGACACTAAAAGCTGCAGCAACAATAAAAATACCAAGGGAGTAACCACACGCATGAGAGCCAATTTCGGAGACTGAGTCTCTCAGGAGATGTCGTACCGATGGGAAACTGGACAGCACATTGAGCGTGGACTCGAGCGTGTAGCTTTTGCCTGCTTCCAGCGGACAGGTAAGGCCGTTGTTCTTGCAGGCGTTCTTGCGGAAGCCAGGGAACGGCAGCCACACTCCGTTGCTCAGCTCCCCTCGAAGCTTCATCTCCAGTTTCTGGATATTCTCGGCTGCGTGCACCAAGAACGGGTGTAAGGGTCGGTCTCTCGCAACGCGAATACTGCACCAAGGATACACCGACTGCTGCAAATGTGCGTGAACTAAAACTGCGATTACAGGTTTGCGGAGATTTGAGTACCAAGTTAACTGCTAAACACCGAGAAGGGGCGTAAGGCAACAGAAGGTAGCGAAGAAGTAGTGAAGCAAGCTTAAGAACACGCGTGAACACGAATGAAGCCCACGTGTTAAGGGTGCCAGAACAGGCAGTTTGACTCGAGGAAGCACAAAACTGCGTACCTTGGGGTGTGTTGCGACGATCACTGCGTTGGCTGCTCTGTGATTGAAAACTATACATTTTGACAGATTTGCCTGTCTGGTTGGGCTTGAAGACTAAAAGAAACTAACACATTTCCAACCAAAACTTTTAATTTGAAACCCAACACCCCTGAAGAAGGAGCCGAGCCGGCTCCAGAGCACTGGGTTTCAAATTAAGGGTTTTGATTGGAGATGTGTTAAGAGTTCATTATACAGCTCTATGATCTGTTCGCAACAGCTGCCATTTTCCAAATTCACTGCTGCGGTAATCGACAATCTGTGGATGACATATCGAGAGCAGCGACACTGAACGTGGTAAGTGATGTTTCCGAGCTATCCTGTACCACCCTGGCAGGCTGTTAGCCACGCCACTGACGAAAAAGCTAACCTTTCGTAAAATCCACTTCGATTCTTCGCTGACACGGATGACCGACCGCTTCGAGACGAGAAAGCTGAGTATAGAACTGGTGCTTTTTATGTGCAAGAGCGCCCGGCGAAGGCAGGATGAAGGAAAATGGTGAAAGGACGGAGGGGGGCAGGCGCCGTTGTGCAGACTTTTGGACTCCTTGTGATAGCGCAGGGTTACTTAATATATGCGTTGCTATCGCACAGCTCAAGGCTCGACAGGCAAAGGCGGTCATTTTGGTCTCCTGGCGTATTTCTCCGTCGTCTTCCTTCTCTCGACGACACACGGACCTCGCCCGCTGCGCCACGCTGCGAGTGTAACTTAGAGACAGCTGGGCGGGACCACGTGCTGTCATTTTTAAAAACGCTCGGTGCGAAAGACAGGGACGCAGCAAGGAACGACCGGATAGGTGCTTAACTTGCAATTAAACAATGTTAAAACGAAGAGATAATAAATAAATAGAAATACGCAGAACTACTTCAGCGCCTGTCCGTTTCTTTCTTCCTCCGTCCCTGTCTATGGTAGCATGCAATTTTTTAAAATGACGCTGTCATTACCTGAATGTTTCGCTTACTACGCCTTTCACTCGTAGACCGATTAGCAGGCCAAGGAAGGGTCATTTCCCACGGACTGCCATATTATGATCGAAACGGAGGAGCTAAGTTTGCATCTGTTTCCAAGTGCTAGCAAATTGTGGATAACGGTACCCGTAGCAGTCAATTTAGATGTGCGGGCCATGTTACTTTACATATGTCGTATTTTTGTAACGCTCTTTTGGAATTAGCACTAATATCACGACTAAGAACCGCGGGAATAAAGATAGATAGTTAGTTTCCCCCCGGGAAGTTTGTTTTATGCATTTGTACCCTTCAGGTTACTGATACAAATTATTATACAGCATGTTTTCTCCACCATAGGTCTTTTTAGTTCATTTAGATATGCTTCCCCAGAAATTGAAGGAGGCCGACAATTGTGCGCTATTTGCTAAATGAGTGCGGACCAAAATGTACGTTCTAGATAGTCGCCACATTTAACGACTGTTTTGCAATAAGCTCCGAATTGGAGCTCGTGCACTTATTGGCACAGCAGAAGCTATTCCTTGCAGTAGCAAAGCGATGAGAGTGCTGCGAAAACAGCTTCTTCACTTAAAGGGCACGTTATTGACATGGTCTCATATTCATGTGTAATATGCTGTAGATACAAGCAGGCACCATGCATTCCTAGTAGCTATTAAATAGCTTCGTCGAGCCGTATCCACTTATTAGATACCTTTTCGTGCGCTCATACCAGGTTCTTCCGCTACCCTGCGTGTATATGCGTGCACTGTGGATTCGCTGCGAAGCAGACCGCCTTTTAGCGCCAAGAGCGCTTATTGTTCCGATAAACTTGCGATACAAAACAAAGACTGTGCGGACGCTTAAGTCAAGTTAAGAGTGGAGTGCGACAGCTTGAGAAGCAACGTTACTGCTGCATGTTTATGCGTTTGTGTCAGTTCTTTCACCCGAAACACAATGATGTCACTGTCTTCGTATCTTTACTTGCACACACTCAATCATGCGCTGAGCGAATCTGGAGAGAATCTGGTCCAACCTGCTTATCTCACTTTTTCCCGGTGCTCCGCGCCCCCTTCTTTTCAGTTTAGAATTTTCGCCCCGCGTTGGACAGATCGCAGCTCGACTGAACTTATCTGCATTATTTTTATTTCCAAGCTCCCACGGTGGCATGTTATGACGACGTCCCAAGGTTACGTGACCTCTAGACCAATCAGCGACTTTTGCAACAGACTCAGGACGCAAAATCGAATGATGCGAAGTCTAATGCTGTCGCATAAAAAGGCTAGATCGCAAAACTTCTAAGCGCTTTATTAATAAATTTCTTAGTGAGGCTTAGTGAGAGTGAGGAGTGAGTGAGAGAGAGTGAGAAGGGCTTAGTGAGAGAACGGGATGGACGTTAAGTTTCAAAAGGCTATCAAAGTAAGAGATCACAATCCTCTCAAGGTTATGAAAACATCAAGAAAAAAAACACCTCACTCCTGCGTAAAACCACAAAGTATCACTGCTACTATCTTCTCCTATTGTCTTGACACAAGCCACTTCATCATGTTCACATGCAGTTTTATCTCGACACTTCAATAATAATTTGCGTTCAGACACGCAGGGAATCCAGGTGAGGCGAGACTTACCCGTGCAGGTTCGAAAGTGGTCAGATATCTTGAGTGCGTTAATTTTTTTTTTTGCTCAACGAAATCTCGCGATCACGTAGGCGCTCGTTAAGGTATCAGCTTGTTGGCACTATGTAGACTTTGCTGTGCATAAATGTGGGAACTTGTACGTCCGTGTCTCTGATTACAGCTCCTTTTTCCCCTCAAGTGCGAACCAACAAGCCAAGGAACGTGTACTGAACCATTCTTGCTCACTTGCTGAGTTAAATAAGTTACATTTCTTAGTAACAGGGCTGCATTTCAGCATGAAACCATGAGGTATATAATATGCTTTAGAGGAACAAAAAACTCAATGAAGGTCCGACAAGCGTCTGTCACCAAATCGAACCTCACAGAATAGTTAGGCGTGAACGCCCTGCGCGACTGTGCTTTACAGTACATTCGTGGGTCCCCACGCATTCATCCTTCGTCAAATGCTATCAAAAAAAATTTTTTTGGGTACTTGCATGCGGGATAGTCATTTGAATTTAATTTTATTCTTTAGATTTAAGTACCTGAAAACCAGTTACTATAGTGCTCATGGATGTTATCGTTCAAAGAGAACTCTCCCCAGGGCTGGAAGCACAATCGTTAGGCTCTTCACATGAAATAACAGAGAATTCATGCAACGCGCTCACGAAGCAAGAATAAAACTGCTCAAAAGGAGAGCATGCCAAAGTATTAACGGTGAGCAACTACCGACCAGCGACGAAGTCAACCTGCAGCTTGAGCGGCTTGCCCTTCTGAAAATGGCACGGGAGTTGCGGACAGGGATCAATCCGGATCTCCGAGAACTCGCCTCCTGCGATTTTAAAGAGAGGGCAAAATCCTCAGTTAAGCCTGAAACGCACTCGTGCATGAGAATGCGCGCGTATAAGCGCGCAACTAAACGCCCGCCAGAGCACAAGCTTATATCAATATACTGGGAGCATTCATGTCTGTTGTCTGCACGCAAGCCGCACAGCGCGGCGTGTGCCGTTTGCGCGATTAACACACACGCGGCAAAAACACGTTGCAGACTTTTTCAGGAATTTCAACCCGCTCGTACTTAAAACATAATGTTTCAATTTTAAAGTCATAAACCACCGCGTTGGAGACGAGCAACAGCATTTCCGAGAGGCGAAAGCGTCTGCGTTTGGTTGGATACAGAATTTATTTCTGACTCACACAATCGAACAGGACCACAAAATATGTAACAGTCGTGTGTGCTCAACGCCGAACGCATGGACAACTAAACAGGCCGCCGGCAAAACCTTGCACACTTGTATTTTTATTTTGTTTCCAAAGCCATTGCAGGATTCACGTCCTTGTACACAGTGGCTTGAGCAATGTTTCGACGAAGGATCTGATCAGCGTTTTTCCTCTAGCGGCCAAGGCTGTCTCTCGTCGATTCCTGTACTCGTGCGTGTCGCCATGCACGTGTGTGAAACGCATATAAGCAGGGATTTTCCCAGACGAGTGAGAAAGCTGTGCACATCGCATGACTGGCTTTTTAGCAGCAGTCAGGGTTCCCGGGTCTTTGCCGATGGTGCTTCTGCACGAATTCGACGTCTACATGGCGCCAGGTTATGAAGGAAAGAAGACAGCCCACTCGAAAAAAAATTATCACCACTCGTACAGGTTCGAGAAGCAACACCAATTCACTACCTCTTAGCCTTACCCAATCGCAAAATGCAAGAAATTAGGTGCGAGTCTGTACTTAAAATAGGCCTCTGCCTACGATAGCTGTGTGTAACAGCCGGAACCTGTAGGCTTATTCACTCTTGGTATTCTTCCCGAGTAGCCGCGCTCGCGGTTCCGCTGAGAAAAAGTTTTCAGGGGTGCGTAAGTTTGAATTTTTTCGTTGCGTACTGAATGCATTTCCTCCCGCCGCACGCCAAATGCTTCACGTACGTTAGAAAGGGACTGAAAACAAACTTGAACACTGATAACTGAAGGTAGTGTGCGTTGTACGCTGTATGTGATTATTGCCTCTCAACATCGACGCGAAGCAACACATATGGATGTTTAGTGCTTTTTGAGTGAGTGACTGAGTGAGTGAGTGAGTGAGTGAGTGAGTGAGTGAGTGAGTGAGTGAGTGAGTGAGTGAGTGAGTGAGTGAGTGAGTGAGTGAGTGAGTGAGTGAGTGAGTGAGTGAGTGAGTGAGTGAGTGAGTGAGTGAGTGAGTGAGCGAGCGAGCGTGGTCGTAATTTGTGTAGAACGAATGACGCTTCTTTTTTCCCTACCATTCTTTCTCCGAATAAGCAGGACGAATTTTCATTACGCGCTTAACCCATGCTCTCCGCCCGTTTCTAAACTACCACTAGAATTACTCTACAACGCACGGAAATGCATTTAACTTTTGTGGCAAGCGCACTGTAAGTGACTAGCCAATAACTTTTCATGCATTAACTGTTTAAAAAAAAAACGCGCTTTCGCGCCCACAGCCTTGCCTCCGCAATCAAAGCTGAATGGAATCTGCTTTCGGATATAGAAGTGTGCAATGGAAACGGGGAAATTTGTTCTAAAGCTGCAACACTGAAGCTGCAAGTCCGTCGGGAAATGCGGGGTAACCTTTGAACAAGTAACAGAAAGCCGCGGTGGAAATTAAGACGCAGTTAATTTTTGCGCGCCAACGAATTCCACGCGACCGACAAAGCTGCCAGCTCGCCGCCTCACCGCCAACGTCAAATTGCTGCCAAGGAATACACTTGACGGCACTGCTGGCGTGGCGGCGTGCCAAAACCGACCGGGGAGCGGTGGTTGGCGTCCCTCCGTTTTTCTAACATTCGCACGCTCACCCCACGTGCCAAGCGTCCCTCGTCAAGGGAACTTTTTTTCGTAAGCTTCACGCAGTCGGCTGCTAAAGATGCCCTGCCACTGCGTCTTTTGAAGAGAGTCGGTGGCAGGCATCACGTCCGCACTGCCAGTGTCCAGCGCACAGGTCGGCGCGAAGCCCCTTCAAAAGGCAAAAGCTGCCTGTTCGCTTACGCTCTTCTTCGTCACTAAAAATTGCGCCTGACTTCTGGTATGTGGGGTTTAACGACCCGACGCTGCACGTGGGATAAGACGAACGTAGGGATCTAAGTTTATTTCAACCACATGGCATTTTTTTTAACATGCACTGACACCGCATATCACACGGGCACTTTCGCATTTCGCCTCCACCGGGATCCGATCCCGGTGGAGGCGAAATGCGAGTCCCGCGACCTTGGACTCGGCAGCCAAAGGCCATAACCACTGAGCCGCCGCGGCGGCTAAAGCGAAAAGTTAATTACAATTTACAATAAGGTTGCGAAATTCAAGATTTCATAAAATTTTCAGAGCGTAAAGTTGCCAGACGGATTGACTCCCTTAAGACTGAGCAGCAGTACTTTCAGTTCTCTGGCACTTTTATGCAGGTCAAATTTAGCAAGACTTTTGCCTGTTAATGAACAAATAAAACTTTGAAAAAGTTAGAATTACTGGAAGATTATTACCCTAGCCAGTGCTACTGCTCGAGCGCACTGTTATATTCCTGCTATCGCATGTGACAGCACATGGCGTCACGTTGGCAAAGGAATTTGTCCCCGCTTAAGTACAGACGCTAGTAATGGTTGACTGAATACGGAAAAGGCTGGGAAATACAGACGTCGACGTTCTTGCCTATATCACGGCGGGACTCAAATGATTTAGTGCTCTTCTTTACGTTATTAACGCAAAGCAAATAAAGAGGATTCCGAAAGGTGCCGAAAAGTCACCTGCTTCTGCGGTTGAAATTTTTGATTCAGCCTCATGGCAGCAAACGTGCGGAAATTTGGAAGTGTTGAGCTCAGCTCGAAAACCGTAAGCGCGCTTCTAAAGCATTAGTCGTAAGCTGAAGATTTCTGGTCGAACGATGAGTGTACAAGTAAGGTACAAAGCCCGCTTGAGCAGTGCTTACAATTTGCGCTACTTGACGTATGTTCAGTATTTTTCAAAGGTTTCTTGACAACATTTCACGTGGCCGTCAGTGAGCAGTGCGGCTGTTTGGCACCCGATGCACTCTGGAAGTGTTAGGCAACAAATCTGGCTTTCACTTCTCACAATCTGTTAGCGTCTACAGCGCCGCGAGCCCAAAACAAGATCGATAGCTGAGCTGCCACATCCCAACGAATTTTACAGACATAATGCATTGTAATTCATATTCAGTTTCGTTTTCGGCACGCGAATGACAGCTGTCACGTCGCAAGTAAATTTGGAATAACATGAGGCATGCAGAAACTGGAACATGTAACACTGCTTTGTCGATTTAACTAGCTGAAGCTCTTACGCTGGCCTGCCCAGGACCCGAAATAACAGCAAGTGAACAAACAGCTACTGCAGTTTCTGTAATGCCTGAAGTGACCTTAACCTAATTTTGACGTCACAACTACTATTCGAAGTGCCGAAGGCGAATTCGAAGCAACATCGGGGAGAAAAAAAGATCCACAGGATTATGTGCCGGACGTAGGCGACTTGCATGTGTTGACCCATGTTTTCTAAAAAGGGAGTAATTACTCATTGGCATCCACCCAAGCGCAGCCACACGGCTACAAAGGAAAGCTATACAGCTTTCTCGGAAACTTCCCAGCTAAAGAAAAATTCGTCCTGGTCCGGGGTTCGAACCCGGGACCACCGCTTCACCGGAGCAGTCGCTCTACCAACTGAGCTAGCCGGGACAGTAAGCTTATGGTAGGGCGAGAGCGAATTGATCAATAACTCGCAGTGGGAACAGTGTTGGTCAAATGTTTAGGGGAATCCCCCAAGGTGGAGTAAATTTGTAATAAGGGAGTAATTGCTTATTACTAATTACTCATTTAATCCACCTTGGGGGATTCCCCTAAGGAACATTAAACCAACACTGTTCCCACTTCGAGTTATCGATCAATTCGCTCTCGCCCTACCATAAGCTTGCCGTTGGGTGGATGTCAATGAGTAATTACTCCCATGTTTTCTAATGTCTTGCACGTCAATCCAAAGAAAATAAAATGGAATGAAAATTCTGCGTAGACTTCATTAAAGAAACACTGACAAGAACTTAAATTTTAATTGAAAGGGCAGCTTTCTAGAACTTAAGAGGCCACAAAAATGTATTACACGTGTTGCTACCATGAGGAAATTTCACACGCCAAATGCGATGAAGGACAGAGCTGTTCTTTTTTCTTTAGAGTGGGGCTGCAAAACTTGTATTCTCGATCACATGGCCGTTCACATTATTTGTGAATCGCGGAGTTCCTGATATACGTAACGCCATCAATAATGTCCCGAGTTTGAATCGGGTAGGAGCAAAAAGAAGTATCGCATTTTTGACCCCAAATTTGTCCAAAATAGAAACATCTTTTACTGCTGAAGGAACATCAAAAGCGGCCAAAGAAGCTAAAAATCTAGTTTGGTGAGAATAAAATGTGCATAAGGTTAACCTCAGTGTCGCGTAATAATGCATTATTGAGTATGGCCTGCAGCTTCTAACGAAGGCTGTAGAGTAATGATGTTAATACACTTTGCACATAAGCTTATCGCATTTTGCTAGAATGTGTCCTCAGGTCTCTGTGTGCTCAGCTTAAAATGAATTCTAACTCAGATACATTGAGCTATACGTCACTATCGCCCGAGAAAGTGAGCGCTGATCATGTGGCTCCATTTTTTGTTTTACGCACGAGCTGCTTTAAATGCTTTCGCCGCATCAGCCAACTGCAACTCGCTGCTTGTCAAGAACCCTCGCACGAATAAAAAAAAAAGAACCCTTAAAGCGATTCACGAATAGACGCAGCGAAACAGCGTTTGGCGCTGACAGTGCGGCAAAACCTCCGGCAGACAACACAGACGATTTAGCTGACGGACGGGCAAAGAGGCGGCGAGGGAACTGGAGAGGGCGCTAACCTTATCGTGAAAAAAAAAAGCTGCAAAAAAAAGACCCCACGTCGCTAAGGCTTACAAACTTTCCCTTAGTCAGCGCACTGCGCAGCACTGATAAAATAAGCGGTTGTCGCCTTCACTCAGAGCGAAGCGAGAGAAAGAGAAGGCTCACAAAGCCCCGTGCATGTTGTTAGGGTCAGTCCTTTTATGGCAACAGATCGTGCGCTCGAAGCATGTGCACCGCCGACCAGGACAGTGGCTGCAGTCAGAGAAAAACACTCCTTATTGCCCGGGCTCTTACTGCCTCTTCATGAGTCCACAAACATCGAACGGTTGCTACGGCTGCCGAATTCGAGCATAGCAGCGCTCCCAACCAGCTTATTCGTTTCAAGAGTGGGTCTCTGCCCTTATCAGTGAACGTTGAGTAAGTCTTTGCTTGTTAAATATTTTAGTATGCATTTTACAGTGCTTGCAGTGTGTCGGGTAGTAACTGTTCAGGATATCCCTGAAAAAGAACACTTTTCTTGATAGGCGATTGATATGGCTATGGAGAATTTTAGAGAGCGTGCTTGGAAGGAAGAAACATTCTCTTCGCTATTATGCACAAGCGAAAATTGATTGCAGTAGCATAGACGCTGCGACGTCGTATTAGCAGAACTCTGTTTTGCCGGCGAGAGCCGTGAGGCAGAAACGAGCAGATATTAATGCTATATGTTGCATGCAGTGTAACAGGAGATTTCTGCCTAATGACATTTGTGCCCTGTGCTCAGTTTGTGATGCCCGTGTTCTGGTGTGACGCTAAGTACGCTGTTTTTGTATGCTGTGGAATGTATCTTACGAAGTCCAAAGAGAACATAGCACTTGTTTGACGGCATGTAAGATGGCCTTGTTTGTTTAGGAAACCACCTCGTTCGGATACCTCAAAGAAAAGAATTCGTAATCCAAAAGCGCTTTCTTGGAGGACACCTGACGTCAAAGAGTCGCGTCGTTCTGTAGTCGTATACATTGAGCACAGTGCCCGCGTCTGCGTCTTTATTGAAAGGGAGGTTTAAGAAACAGCATGCAGTTACTTCCAGAAAGTGCAACCACTCCACGGCTGTTAAAACTCTACACGTGAGGTCTATTGTGTTCGTATACCGCATTCCCATGCTAGCACGAGCAAAAGTGATAAAAACAGATGACATCGACAATGCCAGTCTTAGTGAAAAGTGTGTAAGCTACTTTAGAAGCGCAAAATAAACAAACAGCTCACATTCCCGTTGACAGGCCTGAAAGTCGGCTCCGTTTCATCTCAAGTGTCACCCAGCAGGCAATGTACCATGGGTTCAAGCACGTAGAGCGTTTTTGTACGCGGACAACCATATTCAATGTGAGGAGACACTCTCAAGTTATATGCGCCGTTGAATAGTGCGCATGTGCTTATCATTTCTGTGGTTTGAGTTTCCAAATGAAGACAGCAAACATCAGCTTTACTATATATAGCCTGCGCTTTCGTATTTGTAAAGTGAAGGCTGATAGATACGTCTTTCTTCCGATTGTGGCCAAAGAGGGGCAGAAAAAAACCTAGCTGGTCACGTGTTTGTAGCCTAATTCACCTGCCGCTGTACTTGGGTTTCGTACAAACCTGAAAAAGATGAGTTCACGTGCACTGCTTAGCGTGCTTTCCCAAAGACGGCCATAGGGCGAGGTCGTCAGTTTTCTCATTTACGAGATATTTGTTGTTGAAATATCTACTTGTTTTTTGCATGGTGTGATAGCTGCCGAAAATACCAATGGAAGCAGACGCTGGAGTGCACAACCATTTTCAGCTCATTGACACGGTTGAATGCAGCCCCGACAATCGCTAAAGTATGTATGAAGTTTCCGTGGTGGCATGAGGTCACGGAATACGAACGAAGTTTCCGTGGCCTCATGAGCCATGTGCTGGACGGTGTGCTTGCTGGCTGCGCGGTCGTTCACAAATCGCAAGTGCTATTTACGCTGCAGTAGCGGCGCATTGTCGAGCTTGCAGCAGTCTGAAGTGTCCGCTTGGCGCTGCGTCTGGTCGATGAAATAGTTTTAGGGAGAAAGCGGAATACATTAAACAGAAGGAGTTGCCCATCACTCTACAAGGCTTACACTTACAACAAGAAAGACGTAGTCGTAACTATATCTAGTAGCAAACATTGATATCATCACGAGTCTAAATCCAAATTTCATTTGAAGTTGGTGCCCTGAACAACATCTGCGATAAAGCGGGCGCCATGCTTTTGCACGGTGCAGTGGTGTTGTGTGCGGTCAACTCGTCTTACGAGTTCAGGGATCCAGACCTGCCCAGTTCCCAGTGATTCGCGGATGACGTGATCTGCGCGACTGCACTGGGCACCGAGAGGAAGAGTCGTGCGTTTCAACCTAGCTAGCTTGTTACACCCGAACCATGATGCCAGAACCAGCCACAGGGTCATAGCTCTGTCTGAAGAATTAGCTGAATGTGCTTTTGTTTCATGCCAATGAAATTTTTGTTTTTTGTGCATGTAAAGCGCACCTGTGGTTGTTTGCAGAATGTCGTGCATATTTGTAAGGTGTTCCAGCCAGAGAGTGTTATTAGTCGTCGTGCATCAACCGCTGCCTGTGCCACATACAAGTGCAATGACGCTTCATTGGCGCCGAATATATACGCGATGATGCTGCGCAGAAAATAAAATGAAAAATAAAAAAACTAAGCCATTCTTCTCAGCCATGCGTACAAACTTCATGTCGCGGACAAAACTGGAAACCACTGCGCCGCTTCGTATAAAATCACGGAATTTTAATGCACCCTAAAAACATTGATTACTTCTAAAGAATAGAGACTGTGAGACTGCGCTCGGATGAAGTTGTGCACTCTGTCGCCGCGCTTCCAGCCGCCCGTAAACTTGGCACGCTTGCCAAAGGCTTGCCGCAAAAACCTCGAGTTGTTCACGTCGCAACACTGAACTTCATCCGCACGATGGTGTGGTAATGTCTTACGTTGTTATCGGCACACAGTCAGGTTTGTGTAAATCAGCGAAATCGTCACCCCCAACACAATATACAATGTTTTCAATATAATGCAGTATGGGAACCACTTAAAATCGGCACGCACTGCTCTGCCAACCTGCTGAAGGGGGTTGGCCCCCCAGTTATTGTGGCCGATGTTCAGGGTTTAGTAATACACAGAACAGGTACAAGCTTCTCGTTCTTACCGGCAGGAACTGAACGTTAAAGCAGCGAAGTTGCCTGTAACGTCACGTGGATTATGCAAGGACGACACGCCAGTGTCGTGCTAGCAGAATAGCCATCCAGACATAACACAGAACCAAAAACTAACCTCATGCACTTACTTGTACACACCAAGAAAACAAACTCGTCCAATTATACGTACGAGGTACTTAGGATCAACATCATTTAAGCACCTGGACACGATATGAAGACCGTATCTCTTGAGGCGCCCTTTATCTTGCTTAACAGAATTCTTCAGTCCACAGTATCTGTAGCTAAGTAGTAGGTGTTTTCATAAAGCCAATGAAAGACAAACCTTGTTCATTTTTTCCCTTTCGGACCATACATATACCTGGCCCCGCCGCGGTGGCTCAGTGGTTAGGGCGCTCGACTACTGATCCGGAGTTACCGGGTTCAAACCCGACCGCGGCGGCTGCGTTTTTATGGAGGAAAAACGCTAAGGCGCCCGTGTGCTGTGCGATGTCAGTGCACGTTAAAGATCCCCAGGTGGTCGAAATTATTCCGGAGCCCTCCACTACGGCACCTATTCTTCCTTTTTTCTTTCACTCCCTCCTATATCCCTTCCCTTACGGCGCGGTTCAGGTGTCCAAAGATATATGAGACAGATACTGCGCCATTTCCTTTCCCCAAAAACTAATTATTATTATTACATATACCTTAGGCATAATATATCTTGCAGTTTCAGCGTACTAAGAACTGGTTCAAATCTCTTCTTGCCAGCGCTTGTGTTGTGGAAGCCAGCAACGTATGACAGATTAACTTTCTTTCACACGGACGGGATCAATATAGAATCGGCTAGACGTCTGCTACACCATTCATAACCGATGAGCTGTTCGTTCTGGTTGCCGCGTAAATATAATGGGAGCATTACTAATAAGGGGCTGATGTGTTCGTGTCGTTGACATAGAGGAACTCAGCCACTAGCAACAGTAGCGATGACAACCTTGAAGCCTTCTGCGATTGCCAACGTGACCACAACATTGAACTATTCTGCTCCATTACCAGCGCTGTTTCGACAGCGGTACTATGCAGGGTTTGTAGGTTTACTCATATGCCCTAACTTCGCCCATACTTGAAGCCTTTTGCGCACAGAACACCGGCTAACTATACGCGGGGCAATTCTGGCGTGGACAAGCTTTTCTCATCTTCGAACCTCGCATACTTCCTGACAGTGACGCAAAAGCAGCCGTTAGCTGGGCAGGCAATGAGTTACGCAACATGTTCAGCGAAATCCAAAGCGTTTGTCTCCGCGAACGCAGAGCGAAAATTTTGCCGACAGCTCGCAAATGGGCAAACTGCGAGCTCGCATCCGCGATCGTCTGGGCCCGCATACGCACCGCATTTCTCGTGCTGAACAACGTCGAACACGGCCGCCGCGAGGCCAGCAGAGACGACGAGCAGCAGGGCGGCGAAAAGGCAGCAGCGTCCGTCAGCCATCGCGACTGGTTGGCTTCTGCGCGTCCTTCGGTGACGGCCACGGCGCGCAATCTAACCGCGAGAGCCGTCGACACCGCCGCCACTACGGCAGTCGATTATCGGCCTTTGGACGACACGCAAGCTAGAGGAAGAAACAAAAGTAAAGAAACCAAGTGAGCGAGCGGGAAAAGACGCAAAGAAAGTAAAAAGAAAATGCCCGTAGCAGCCGTTACTTGTGTACGCTCAGGGGACGGTCCACTGCGCCTGCGCCGAACGCTGCCTCCGCCGCGGTGGAACCAGTTTCCCACACGATGTCTATCGCTACGCTCTCCCTCCGTCCCCTGAACTTGTGTGTCAGCGCTGAATCAGGCCCCTTCCCCCCACATTTCCTCCGCTCGTTGTGCGTTCTTGTTTCATATCCTCAGCTCTTCGGCCGGTGCGACCGTGAGTCACCGCCGAGTCGCAAGCAAGTGAGACAGCCTGAGTAGCGATCCTGTAACGCTGGAACTGGCCGAAAAGAGGTGACACCTCCCTCGAGCTGAAATTAGAATTTCTCACGTAGCAGGTCGCTTGTTGCTAACGCCCCCTGAATCGCCACTAGGGGCGTGATTGAAAACCTCCTAGTGATTATTTCTGCGTTGTCAGCGTCCGAAAAGGGAAGCACGTCACACTATGTGGGCCCACCCATTTGGCGTAAGCGTGATTGGCTTGCCCCGATAAATGTCGCAAAGCTCGGCCTAGAGGTGATTGTGAGCACGACGCCTTTCCTGTTGTTTGGAATTAGCGCCTACATCCGCACGTTGCGCAACAGGAGAAGGTTCAATTTGTTTTTCTGAAGTGCTCATGGTGCATGCATCCCGTGCCCGATCAAGCAGGCAGGAACAAAAACGCGCACCAAAAGAGCGTCCACGCCAGGCTTGTAAAGATGCGAACACGCTGAATGAAAATGACTAATTTTCCCCACAAATACTGAATTAAACAAGGTAGTGGCGCATTGCTGGACTAGACGCTGTACGCGGCGTGTCCTAACCTAACCAGCACTGTTTCTTGCCGCCAGCAGGACTGATGCTTTATGCAGCATTGATCGCATGTGATTACTTCCCCGTGCGCTGTCCCCTCTCCTGTCGGATATTCAAGGCCTATGGCGACAGCATAGCGTAAAGTCCATTCTTCAACGTGTCCGAGGCATTATCAACCACAGCTTTTGAAATCGCAACTGAAGTCAGTTCGACAAAATGCTGTAGTGTTGAGATGGACTGTCGGGGCCCACTCGCTCTAGCGCCCAAAAGCCCCCTGCTCTCGAGAACGTTGCTTTTACGCGATGTCTCGCAAGTAGTAAATATCGCAAGCTGAGCTAGGTACAAACATCACAGAAACTGTTCAGTCGAGCAGATTGTTACTCTTTTGACCTCTCAAAAGCAAAAGGTGCCTCTTTAGTTAACTGTAATTCAAGCCAGTGCGTCAAAAAATGCATAGGTTTCCTTGAAATTCTGCTTAAAGTGTTTTTTTCTAATCGTCAAGTGCCATTTACTCTTAAGAGAACTTCTTGTTGGGCTAGTTGGTAATTGATCATTGTAATTTAAAGGCGCCAAAACCACACACACACACACACGAGAGTAGAGAACGGGACAGAGCGTCACTCAGAACTGGTTTAATTTGCAGAAACCACATACATACATGCATTCAAGACTGAAAACGGCGGGAAAAACGGGACAAGATAGAGAGAAGCAAACCACACAGCCCACACAACACAGCATGTATGTAAGACATACATACATACATACATACATACATACATACATACATACATACATACATACATACATACATACATACATACATACATACATACATACATACATACATACATACATACATACATACATACATACATACATACATTTAAGACTGAAACCGGCGGGAAAAGCGGGACAAGATAGAGAGAAGCAACACACACAGCATGTAAGACATACATACATACATACATACATACATACATACATACATACATACATACATACATACATACATACATACATACATACATACATACATACATACATACATACATACATACATACATACATACATACATACATACATACATACATACATACATACATATACAGTCAGCCAGCGCCTACGCAAGGAACATATTCACACATCAAGTCGTACACGGTAAGCATCGCTCAAAAAACTTCTTTCCGCCTTATACAAAGATATAGACGTTTCGCTGACGCACAAACTGCCTTTTTCGCTCATATACAATGCTTCAATCAGTTCTCTGGATTTCTCATTGCTACTGCTGGCAAGAATCCGCACCTTTGAAAAGCACGGCTCACAAGAGCGTGAAGGGCAGGATCTAATATGTTTAGGTAAATTTGGGCCCTCTTTATTTTGTTCCACGTTTCGTTCATGTTCTCTGATTCGCTCGTTGACACAGCGCCCAGGTTTTTTTTAAATAGGAACAACCGCACGAGAGGGGAATGTCCTAAACTAACTACGCATTCGGTACATCCCATGAATGGTCGCCCATGCTTGGTTCCGCAGCCTCTTTATTTTTGCTTTCTTTTTCGACTCGAGGTCAAACGCTTCCGAGCTTCAGGGGGGCCGAGAAGACGAGCGGAATACCGTGCCTGCTCGCAACCTTTTTCAGATTGTGGGCCAACTTGTGCACATACGGCACCGCCACAGGTCTCAGCTCTTCTCTAGGGACCTCTGCCCTAGACTTCATCTTGTGCAAGAGGCTTTCGGCGACCCCTGTCACAAGAGAACAGGGAACCCGGCTGAAACCAGCCTGGTCAATTGGTTGTCAAAACTCGGTCGCATGTTGTGAACGCATCACTTCCTTAGCGCAGACTCAAGAGAGTTGAGAGAAAACTGACGCCAACCAATATTTTAACTTTACCCAACGTTTCGGGACCAACTCTGTCCCTTCTTCAGGGGTGACTAAAGTGTGTCAGCAGCAGCGGGCTCCCTTTGTTACCACGTGGCGCAGTCCACTAACTATCTCAAGAACCCAACCGGACGGACTTCCGTCCAAGATGTCTTCGTTCAGACTCAAGGCACAGCGAAGCAATGCCTCTTTTCACTAACTTTGAATGCGAGGAGTCAAATGGCAGAAGCCCGCTGCCGGCAGGTTAGCCACCGGTTTCTTCAAAATGGGTACAAGCTTAATTTGCCCCGGCCTGGTGCTCGGCTTGCAAGGGTTGCATGGCTTGACAAAGCAGCCTGCGCCTTGAAATCCTGTCACAAGATGCGACCGAGTTTTGACAACAAATTGGCCAGGCTGGCTTCAGCCGGGTTCCCTGGTTCGCTTGTGACAAGGGTCGCCGAAAGCCTCTTGCAGAAGATGAAGTCCAGGGCAGTGCGAGCTGGGGAGAGGTCCCTCGAGCGGAGCTGAGACCTGTGGCGGTGCCGTATGTGCACAAGTTGGCCCATGTTGAAGGTGGGAATCGGGGTCGCTTCTCGACACAACCTCGGTCAAGGTGACGCCTGCTCCGTCCCGGACAGGAGTGCCGCTGACTGAAGGGTTCGTTAGCGGAGAAAGAAGACGGTTTGTTTTACATATTTACAAGCTTTTGAGTTCAGAACTGCATCTGCAGTCCGGTTTTATACACTGCGTCTTCCCTAAATTCCCCAGGTAGGGGACGCCCTCACCGTGGTGGGTGTGGACAAAACTTTCACTATCACACACAAAAAGACACCTCCGCGCACATAGACACGCCCCTGGCATAAGTTGAGCCCGAGGGAAAGGGGCATACGGCCAGGACCCCGTCGGGCTGGCAGGAGACGTCAGGTGGTTCGCCCGCTCTCCACCGGTCGGTGAATTTCGAAGAAACCGAGGCGCAGCCCCGTCGGGAGATAATCCCCAGTTGTTCGGCTATTAGCGATGGCCGGCGAAGCCTGCAGACAAGCCACTGTGGCGATTCGTTCCCACGCTGGTGCTGTGCCCGTGAGGCCAGGGGTAGTCGGGTCGGTGGAGACGTCGGGGAAAATCGGAAGACAGCCGGAACCACTTCGCAGCCGGTGACAGCGATCTTTAACGGGATTTTCGCAGAACCCTGCTCCCCGCTTGTCCCACGCAGCAACGACCGGGCGAGCGCGGTAAATGCACTCCGCAGACACCTGGCGAGAGATTCTGTCTTGGTGGCAATCCTCGAGACATGCTGGCACCAATCCAAATACCAGCTGGCGGCCATTCCTAATACCCACAATCTGAAAAAGGTTGCGAGCAGACACGGTATTCCGCTCGTCTTCTCAGACCCCCTGAAGCTCGGAAGCGTTTGCCCTGGAGTCGAAAAAAGAAAGCAAAAAGGAAAAGAAAGAGGCTGCAGAACTAACCATGGGCTACTATTCATGAGATATACAGAAGGGGGAGTTTATGAAATTTGTGTATGAAATTTCCCGCTCTTGCGGTCGTTCATATATAGGACAAACCGGGCGATGTGTCAACGAGCGATTCAAAGAACATGAACGAAACGTGGAACAAAATAAAGAGGGCCCAAATTTACCTAAACATATTAGATCCCGCCCCTCACGCTCTTGTGAGCCATGTTTTTCAAAGGTGCGGATTCTTGCCAGCAGTAGCAATGTGAAAGGCAGTTTGTGCGTCAGCGAAACATCTATATCTTTGTATAAGTCGGAAAGAAAAGTTTTTTGAGCGATGCTTACCGTGTACGACTTGATGTGTGAATATGTTCCTTGCGTAGGCGCTGGCTGACTGTATATGTATGTATGTATGTATGTATGTATGTATGTATGTATGTATGTATGTATGTATGTATGTATGTATGTATGTATGTATGTATGTATGTATGCATGTATGTGCGTGCGTGCGTGCGTGCGTGCGTGCGTACGTACGTACGTACGTATGTACGTACGTACGTACGTACGTACGTACGTATGTATGTATGTATGTATGTATGTATGTATGTATGTATGTATGTATGTATGTATGTACGTATTTATGTATGTATGTGGTTTCTGCAAATCAAAGCCGTTTTGAGTGGCGCTCGGTCCCGTTCTCCTCTATCGTGTGTGTGTGTGTTTTTGGCGCCTTTAAATTACAATAGCCGTTTATTCTTAATGACGCATTGTGCACATGTGTGATAGGCAAATGAGGCTGTGGCCAAAGCGCATTAGCTGTTTTGCACTATATAAACTGCATACAAGAAGGCCCTCGCCGAAGCTGGGCAGTCCTTTTGTGAAAAAGCATGGTATTTATAAAAACTGAGTATGCCTGGACAGCTTTCTTCGACAGCAAAAGAGCCAATTCATTCGTTTCGCGCAGCTTCCCCACATGTTCAGGCAACGGCTGTCACCGCGCTGCTCCTATACGTGGTGGCGTCTCTACTCGGGGACAGAGCTCTTTCTGTGGCTATGCAGTGGAAGCTACGAGGGCGAGGCGCAAGGCTTTCACGAGCGCACTGTTATCACGTGCTCACGAGGGAGAGAGATAGGCATTTAATCTGGCGGCGTGCGCTCTTAGCGTCAACTGCATAACCACTCTGTAAGCTGTTCCCGATTATGGAAAGCTTTTAGAAATGCGTTCCGAGGTAGGTTTTGCCGCTGTTTGAACACCTCACCGCATATCAGTTGTGTCTTCATGTGGTTAGAACCTTACGTGCGCAAAGAGCTCCGATTGATCGAGATTATCATTCACCACAAAAAGAAAAAGCGCTGGAGCTGAGAAGACGTGTTTATATGTTTCAGTTTTGTCTCATTTGTTTTGCGTCGCCTTGGGAGGTTGGAACCTTGCCCACCACGACGCTGAACGTCAAAGATACGCCGCTGAAGAGATTTCGAGTAAGGTGGGCCAGATTTAAAGTCACAAAACTCAACCGAAAACCCAAGGTGCAAGCAAGCTGCCGAACCAGGCTGCGATACGCGCCAGTTTCATGACTGCCTCGTCGTCGACGGCAGCCACGCGGGCGCCGCAAGGACTGCCGCCTGACGGAGCATCCTCGTCGACGCATTCTTCAATGCCGACAGATGCCCGCCCTGCCACTTCGTTCGACACTCTTCAACGTCGGCGTGTAACGTGGATAGCTCCACACCCACCGTGCCTGACTCTCTCCCTCAGCTCACCGTGTCCGTCGCTCCGGTCAAGCATTCCCCTATTGGACGGGATGGGATGGGCGTCGTTCGAGAGCAGAGAAGCTAGCAGTAAGATAGCATTTGAGATACCATCCATCCATCCATCCATCCATCCATCCATCCATCCATCCATCCATTCATTCATTCATTCATTCATTCATTCATCCATCCATCCATCCATCCATCCATCCATCCATCCATCCATCCATCCATCCATCCATCCATCCATCCATCCATCCATCCATCCATCCATCCATCCAGCACTACTAATCCTGAGAAGTTGCGCGCTGTTAGAGGTGGAGCTCCAACCCTATAGAAGGCCACCGGTACTGGGGGATTGCGCTTCGATCCCACCGCTGCCGCCAGTTGTTAGATGCGGGCCCCTGGTTCGCCTGGGCCGTCTCTCGCCAAGGTCGATGTCCACGGGTTCCTGATCGGGAGACTGCTGTTATGGGATGAAGAAGAGACGAGATGGGCTTTGTGGTGGGGAAGAGACTGAAAGGGTTTATTTACATTTTTACATAGTTCGAAAGAGTGAATCGGGAGCTGCTGATCACATGCCAGATCGCTGCTTAAATAGGGTCCCCTGTCCCCAGGTCCCTAGTTGGGAAATTTAGTTCATTAAAAATGCGTCGAATTCCTGTGATGTAGATCACGTGTCCAGTATTTAGGGTCCGCCTTCCAGGACGCCCCCAACAACACTCTCTTGCCACTTCTGGCAAGTTATGGTCCGCGCTGTCTAGGCAGCAGCGATGAATAGCTCGAAGGGGGCCCCAAACAACGTTGAAGGTCAGTCACCTGCACTTCACAGCGGTAGCGTGGGAACGAAAGGCTGCCACTGCACTTTGCAGAAGGTTCCACGTAAGAAAAATCACTTAGGGCAAGAGGAGGTTGTTTTCGAAGCACGAGGATTCCAGCGTCGTTGGCTTAGTCAAACACGGCCGCGTTTGCCACGGCTCATTTGCAGCCCCGCGCCGCTCGCCGCTTGCCGCCTCCCCCGCCGTCCCTTCCGGGAGAAGGACATCGTTATGTCCCGGGTGAGTCCGGCGTTGAGAGCAAACGACAGGTTCCCGAAAGCCGTTCTCAGGCAGCGGACGGCCGTTTCACCCCGTAAACAGCAGGGGGGGGGGGGGTTCCTTGTAGACGCCGCCACCTGCATTCGTGGCGCAGCCACCCCGACGACGGCCCTTTGAAGCTTCTGTCGATTGATGCTTCTCGTGGCTTGAATATTCTTGGCCTGTTGGCGTCTTCAAACGTAACAGCGCCAACACCAGCTGTTCAACTCACGTAGTGATACAAGCCAGGCCGATGGGACGCCGGGGCTGTTACCGCCTTGTCCTACAAGATCCGTTGACTCTACCGGTTTGCTTGGCGTAGTACAGTGCCTTCATGTCTAGCCTTCGTTCCCGTTCCCGTGTTTCGTTCCCGTCTTATCGTTTCTTATCACTGTCACAAAGAAGGCAAATGCAAAATATCTGCCCGAATCCTGCGTCTGCGGCGATCATTGGTAATTCCACAACCCTTGGTGCCCTCTGCAGATCGTCGGATCATTACATACCTTTCCCAGCTTGTCGAGAAAAGGATCAGGCGAAGAAGTTAGCAAGCAGTCTTCAAGTGTCGCGGTTACAAAACGCGTTCGCAATGCTGCTCTATCATGCGAAGGTAGGTAAGTAGGTAGGCCTCAGACATTGCTGGCACATACCCACTGCGGGGGAGTGGCCAAGACACAGGCGGTTAATTGCTGGATACAGGAAAGTTTTGACGGGAAAAGGAGTGGTAATAGTATGTAGGCTGATAGATTGGAAGACGCAAGGACAGGGGTCCTGTTAACTCGGAGATCGAAGACGGGGCAATGGCTTAATGTGCATAACAGTATAGAATGTCTGTATGTTTCAATGTCGTACTGACTGAGAGCGGGAAAAAGAAATTCGAATAAGAGTCGCTGCGTTTCTTGAAGGAAATTTTGCACAGCAGAGAGCACACTCCTGTCGCTTCGTCCAAGCAAAGAAGCGCCAATTGAAAGAGCAACCGCGGAGGACACAGGCAAACCCAGTTGATGAAATGGAATTTGCAAAAGACGCTTCCTCAAATGAGAGAAGCGGCGGCAGAACAGCAGGAAGTTACCTATTGTCTCAGGTTCGGCACAAGAATTGAACAATGGGGAAGCCGCCAGGCCAGATCTGTGAAAGTAGAAATTTAGAAGGGGAGCCCGGCAACGCAAACGCGTGAAAGAGGCCTCTAGTCTGCGCGAGCGCCAGTATTTGCTACTCCAAGGATGCAGAAGATGCTGATATTCGGGAGATGATGTAGGAGCCGAGGCAGCAAATTACTGAAATATTGTGTAGCTGCGAAACCTCACTGCAGCTGTATATGCAAGGTTGGCAGGACAGCAACAATCAGGCCGCAGAGAGAGGCCCTTGCTAAGGAATCTGCAACCTCATTTAAGTGAAAGCCCATGTGACCTGGTACCCAAAGCAACCCTCCCAAATTTATATGGAGCAGAATCAGGAACCTAAACAGGCGTAATGCCTGAGACTCTGTAGGTGAGGATAATGAAGAGCAAATGGACAGAGAGTCCGTCATAACAACGACCTGGCAAACGGTAGTTTCTAATTTTAGCACGGCTAAGATTACTGCTAATAATTCAGCCAGAAAAATTGGAGTGAAGTCAGGAAGACGGAGAGTAAAAGACCAACCCAGTGAAGGCGAAAAAATTCCCACACCTGCCTTTTCGCGATCCTGCGAGGCATCGGTAGCAATAAGAACATGTGAGGGAGAGGCCCTTAGGTGGTCCTGCAACAAACCCTGAAGAAGCGGAATAAAAGGCTGCAGCATTGTATTCGATGAAAAAATGTCATCGAATTTAATCTGGACAGAAGATGAGTTGTTATGCATTTGGCGGACATCTTTGAAATGAATCTTTATGAGATCAAGGATGGACTGCACGAAACATATCTGCGGCGAATGAAAACGAGACCAGGCGGCCCTAAAAAAGGCGGAAGGTTGACTAAGAAATATTATACTGGAGGCATGAAGAGGTGAGTCGCACAATTTTAAAAATGTTTGAACTGTTAAAAGACGCAACCTAACTGATAACGATGGGATTCGCGCATGAAGATGCAGAACAGCATTGGCGACATATTTTGGAAGCCCCAGACAGAGGCGCAACGCCTCACGCTCCAAGAGCACAAGAGGGCGAAGTTTATAGGCCGGAGCTCCTGAGAATAAAACACACCCGAACTCCAAAATTGGGCAAACGTACATTTTTATAAACCATCAGAAGTGTATGCCTTCTCATGCTTGACCCACAGCACTACAAAGCCTGCGCTGGATGCCAATGGCCCGAACTCCTTTTGCAGAAACTTTCTCAATGTGTGGCCGCCAGGAAAGAGTAGAGTCGTATATAACTCCGAGATACTTCACCGTCTGAACTTGAGGTATGTTATTTCTATAGACCAGGCAGATATTTACAGGAACAGGAACTGATAATACTAACAATGAGCCTTTCTTCACATTAAAGGACAGATGAATTCTTCCTAACCAGTTGTCAAGAACATTGAGGTAATTTTGCAGGGTTCAATAAAGAGTGTGAATATCGCCTGCTGATGCAAAAAATGCAATATCGTCGGCGTACACATAAGTTTTTACATTTTCAATGCATGTAATTGAGCTTAGAAAAATGTTAAAAAGAACAGGTGAGAGAACTGATCCTTGCGGTACACCTCTTGTCTGTTGAAATCTTGATTAAACATCATTTTGTCAGCATTAAAATTCTCTATGGTCCAAAAAAGCAGAAATCCAGGCTACAAAATAGCTTGGGAAGTTGAGATCTTGTAATCTGAGTAACAGAGTCAAGTGCTGTACGCCGTCGTATGCTTTACTGATATCCGAGGTGACAAGCGCAGCAAACTGTTTTCTACTACGTGCTAACTTAATACGACTCTCTAGGTCAGTATGATCACACCATATTGAACAAGGCGGCCTGAAACCAATTTGACACGGATTCGAGAGAGCATTTTCCGAAATGAATGACATGACACGGCTGAGAAGGACCCTTTCAACCAATTTCACTAGGTTCGATGTTAATGAAATAGGGCATATTTTGTCTAAAGTTCAGCCCTCCCCTTGCTTTTTAAGCAATTGAGCTATTTCAGCAAGACGCCACTCATGAGGTATCCCAGGACCTTTAATAGAACGGTCAACTAGAGCCAGGAGGTCCTGAGGAGATTCATTGAACAAAATTTTGGTCACAGATGAAGTAAGCTTATCGGGGCCAGGAGCTGCTGGGAATAAGCGCGGAACAATTTGCGACAGTTCAGGCTTAGAGACCTCAGTGCAATCACTTGAGGTGCATGTGAATATAGCAGGAGAAGGTAGAGTAGATGTAAAGCGAAGCCCTAGGTCACACGCAATATCCTCTAAGGCCTTTGCGATGTCAGCAGGGGACTAAACGAGGAATTCAATGTTGACAGCCAGTGGAATCATCTTGTTGCGTCTCATGAAATTAAACAAAGCTCGTTTATTTCCTTATTGCGAAAGGAAACCATAATGCTATGCTTTGTATTATACTCCTCCTTCGCACGGGCGACAGTGATTTTAAATGTTGCTGCAACATAACTATAATCCAACCAATTTTTTGGGCATGATTGATGAGAAGTTTCTTCCAAGCTGCTTTCCGTCGTCTATATGCACGCGTGCACTCAGCATTCCACCAATTGTTCGCTATTGCACCCTTGGTTCCCTTAACCAAAAATTCAGACTTGCTTTGCATGATCCAGTACTGAACATAGATGCGTAGCCTGGCTTTCGGCACCTGTCTCAGAGCAAGGGTCTGAAGTGATTTTGAGAACTGATTTTAGAGTCTCTTTAATGCAACTGTAAATTATTAATGTGCGCTGATGTCGCCCAGGAAGAGTTAATTTACACGCAAACTTGAAACTAATCGGTAGATGATCACTGTTGCACAGTCAACAGGCGCCCTAGACATATTAGAGATTCCTGGGTAGGATAAAGTTAAATCCAAGGCAGAGCAGCATTGACTCCGAGCAAACGTAGGCAATCCAGTATTGTTGCAGATCAAGTAGTTGTCAGAAGCCCAATCAAATAGTCTAGAACCAAAGCTGTCTGTTTTAAACCCCCACGTAACATGATGCGAATTGAAGTCTCCAAGTAATAAAACCTGAGAACGACTACTAGACATGAGTGAGGCAAGGGGCCGAGTGCCATGCACAGCAGACGGGAAATATGCATTAGCTACCGTAAAGGGCTGTTGACCTGGGATACTGAGGTCATCCGCAAGAATTTCACATTCATTGTCCGCATATTGGAAAGAAATGCATGCCCTGTGGCAAAACTTTGTAGAGATGAGCACTAACAACCCTTTCCCTTGCGATGACTGGTCAAGCCGGAACGGACGGTAATTCTTGAGATGATCATTGAAATTTGTAGTTAGCCATGTTTCCTGTAATGTAACTAAATCTGGTAGAAGCTGATTGCATCAGCAATTTAAATCTGTTTAAGGTGAGAACATAGATAGGCAATTCCACTGGAGTACACTTAAGAACCCTATCTTGGCGGGAGTGTCGCAGCCGCGACTGCCTTTTCTAGAATTTTGGTCTTAGAATCTTGACTTGCGTTGCTTTTCTTTGGCTTTGACTGGGGGCAAGATGGACCAGCAATATTCAAAGGAGACCCACTTAATTTCTGCGCGCAAAGATCAGACTCCATATCCACACAGTCCATAGAGGATGCGTCCATACCGCGGTTCTAAGGAGGGGCTGGAGAGGTCTTTTGTTGCTGACATTGGTCTTGGCCCTGTGGAGCGGAATTGATTACCCCAGAAGGAGGAGCAGCTTCCGAAGCAGAAAAGGCAAGAGCGGAGCGGTCGGCACCTGCAGCATATTGGTTATCTGGGTAGCTATTACCTGCGAAATGCACGCGGAAACGGTTTCCATAATGCGATCCATTGCATTTGCCACAGCGTTCTCAACTTCCGCTGTAATAGCATGGGACCAACTGGCATCCATTATGGGTGGGAATTTAGCGGCCCAACTAGAGTAGCCTGAGGCTCTCTCCTTGACTGCGGCAAAAGCTTCTGTGACGTTCCTTGTGTGTGCTACGAGGTTCCGCGTTCGACGGCGCGGCGTAGACGGAGCCCCCAGTGGCGGCGAAAGCACAACCGGACCCCCTTTCATGTTTCTACTGTATATGGCTGCAAGCAACTTGAGTGAGATTGCTTTTGGGCCTGCCGCCGTGGACCGCACGGAGACGACCCAGATGACAGCGGCATCATCAATTACCCAGCCATACTCGTTGAGAGTGACGACCAGAACGAAGGGGTTTAAGCCCAACCGGACCCCCTTTCCATAGTGTCGGCACGAGACGAACGCCGCCGCCGCCGCCGCCGCCGCCGCCGCCGCCGCCGCGGGGAGACGGGCGTTATCTTCCCCAATTGCCGTGGCCGTTCCAGGGGAGGCCTCGTTTCGGCGGGCCTGGCCCCGTGGCAAGACGGCGGGCATCATCAATCAACCCTCCCGAGCACATCCCTGGACAAGGGACCACTTTCGCGGCCTTTTAGTGACCTCGCGTTCCGGCCTTGAGGGGCGAGGGTCATTTGATGGAGAACGGAGGCCGGTGACCCGCGGGAATCGACAGCGGGCCAGAGCGCGCCTTACCACAGCCGACGCTATGCGCTACCTCGAAGACAACCTTCTTTCCCTCGGACTCAACACGTGAGAGGGGCGAGACCATAAGTGCGGTGGGGTGTTTGTGCTCCCAAGTGAAAGCCCTAGGCCCCCCCCCCCTCCGGCGTGGGCATCCTCACCCTAGGCAGTGTGGGGATAAGAGGATATAAAAATCGACAAGGAGTACCGAAGAAGGACGCTCAGGACGACATCGTTCGCCAAGGGGGCCTTCAGCACCGAAGCCCGACGGCGTGCAGCTTCTGCCAGCAACCGTTCGAGCTCAACTCCGGAACCGCTCCATCGTCTCCATGAAGTCGTCGGCACGTAAGCTCGGACGCCCCAGCCTCTGATGTATAATCATAATCATGTGTAATTATTGAATATATCTGTTTGTTTAAACTGAGCCATACGGTGTCTCTTTGCCTCTCTGTCCCGTGTGGACCTGCGCATTATGGGGGGTCATCACACTGGTGTCAGAAGTGGGGTCTCAAAAGCAAATGTCCTCTGAATGCTGCGACATTCATGACTTCAAAATTGTAATCAAAAGGGAATCACGGGACTGATTGTGGGACTTTTACCCCCATTTGAGAGGCTTGAGGCACCGGAGGGCTTGAAAAAAAAAATGTCTGTATCCGAGGAAGCTCCCACTCCACAGCCATCGCTCGGAGCAAGCATGCTGGCATTAGGAAGCGTCATTCCGGCGTTTACAGGAGACAAGACAGGGGTTCCAATATGAGATTTCTTTTCCATGCTAGAAGAGATTGGGAAAATGGGGGGATGGTCCGATGCTCAAATGCTGGGAATGGCGAGGTGTAAGATGGCAGGAGCTGCTCATGATTTTGCATGGCGAGACGAAGAAGTAAAATCCACAAAATCATTTGCGGAATTTAAGAAGCTCGCGTTTGAGCATTTCGACACTGAACCACGTCACGTGCGGGTACAGAGGTTCCGTGACGCCGGACCGATGGTAGGGGAGGACGTGCGAACGTTTGCGTCGTGGCTTCAGCGCCTAGCACGCGATACGTTAAGCAGGGAGGAGGAAGGAGACCAGCTAAGGAAGAAATACGCGGAGGATGTACTTAAAGAGGAAATGACCGCTTTGTTCGTGGCTGGTCTGCAAGACCCCGTGCGCCGGTTCGTGCTCTCGCGCAAGCCGAGCAATTTCGACCAAGCCGTGGCGGCCGCATTGGATGAGGAACGAAATGAGGCGTTAACGACGGCCGCAGCGAGAGTACGCGTCATAGAGAGAGCGGCGCTCAACCCTGAGGTTGCTCTCTTGACAGAGCGGTTAGATCGCTTAGAACAGCTGCTATCTCAGCAGGTGGAACGCCAGGTGGAAGCGCGCGCTCAACAGCGCCCATTAGCTGGAAACCGGAGACCGCCACAAAGTTACAGGCGCGGTATGCGAGATTTTGAAGAAATCGTATGCTTCGCTTGCCAGGGTCGCGGACACACCGCCAGGTTTTGCCAAAACGTGCGCCGTGGGGAGCCACAAAGAGAAGCAGGCGAGACACGCCCTAAGCAAGCCTACAGCGGGGCTCCAGATACCGAGACAAAAAGCTAGATAGTCCTCCCCAGCCTGAGGGGCGTGGGGAGGGAGCAGTGAATGATGAGGTGGTGGTAGTTTGTGTGGCCGACGAGGCATGCCCTGTTGTGCGTTGCAAGTTAAATGGTTGTTGCATGGAATTGTTGATAGATACGGGGTCAAAGGTGACATTGCTTAAGGAGAGCAGTTTTAACACGCTTCGAAGGAAGGGGGACCGCGAGGTGTTGGAAGCGTCTGGTGGTATGGCAACCAAATTTGTAGGCATAACGGGGGATCCTCTTGGCATAAGTGGACTCTACCGGTTACACTTCTCTCTCGGCGGAATTGCATTGGAGCACCCCTGCTACGTATGCCCGGACACGGTGCCTCTGCCAAACGGAGTGTCAGGTATATTAGGGCAGGATTTTTTTAGAAAAGGGAAGGTAGTAGTCTCATTCTCTGAGGAAGAGGTTAATGCGGGCGGCTCAAAAGTTCCGTTTTTGAACAGGAGAGGGGCGGAGATTCGCATTACCGATATTGACACCCGTCAAAGAGTGGGATCATTGGAGAAGGTATATTCGCGGGTTGCCGTCAGGCTGGTCGATGAGGCGGTCGTCCTTCCTTGGTCGGAGCACATTTTGTACGCGTTTGTGCCTTCAGATGTAGAGAGCGGCGCCGTGGGAGTGCTTGAGCCGGTCGACTCTCTCAGCAATGGCCTGAAGGCAGCCGCTTGCCTCGTGACAGTTAATGACGCCCACAGAGTGCCCCTACGGGTGGTTAACTGTAGCCAGCAGCCAATGAGCCTTCCCAAGAACAAAACATTGGCTTTCTTCACCTCTGCGATAGAGAAACGTGAGCCCATCGATACGGTACTCGCAACTGTAGAGTATGCTAGTCCTTCGGCTGCTCCAAAGGTGTCGTTCGATCTTTCTCACGTAAAATCCAGGGAGAGGGAGGCTCTGGCTGGTTTGCTGAACTACTCGGAGGTATTCGCCGCGCCCAACCTGGATTTGGGCTGCTGTGTCGTTATAAAGCACAGGATAGAAACCGGCACTTCATCGCCCGTTTACCAGCGTGCGTACAGGATTCCTTACTCCCAACGTGAGGAGATGGAGCGGCAGGTGCAGGACCTGACTGATCGCGGCATTGTCGAACACTCAAAGTCACCCTGGGGAGCACCAGCACTATTAATGGAAATGCCAGATGTCTCGTATCGATTGGTAGTGGACTACCGCAAAATAAATGCCGTAACTCGTATCGATCCATACCCCATCCCCAATATACAGGAGACGCTTTCTCAGCTGGGCTCTGCCAGACACTTCACGGTAGTGGACATGGCGGCGGGATTCTGGCAGATAGCAATGGATCCGGCAGATGCCGAGAAAACGGCATTCTACACGCCCTCAGGGCACTATGAATGGAAAAGAATGCCGATGGGTCTGGCCAACAGCCCTGCTGTCTGGCAGAGAACCGCTGAAGTTATCCTGGCAGGTCTTCTGGGGAGGCTGTGCTTCGTGTATATGGATGACATAATCATATACAGTGACAGTTTTGAGAACCATTTGCGCGATATTGAGCAGGTTTTGGTGCGACTAAGAGCAGCGGGTCTCAAGCTGAAGCCCTCTAAGTGCCAATTCCTCAAAAACGAGGTGAAATACCTCGGGCACGTTGTTTCAGCTGACGGCGTGCGACCGGACCCTGAGAAACTAAGGTGTGTCTCGGATTTTCCATCCCCGACTAGCGTCCGCCAGGTCCGGCAAATTCTCGGCCTGATCGGTTACTACCGATTGCACATAGAGGAGTTCGCCAAGCTCGCTAAGCCGCTCACCGCCTTAAAAGCCAAAAATGTCGCCTTTCGCTGGGAAGAAAACGCGGAGGATGCTTTTGGGGCCCTGAAAAGGAAGCTAATGAGTGCACCGCTGTTGCGCCACCCGGATTTTAATTTGCCCTTCGTTATGGCCACAGATGCGTCAAAGTTCGCAGTTGGTGCCGTGCTATCTCAGGTTATCGAGGGCAAAGAACATCATGTTGCTTTTGCTAGCCGACAGCTGAGCCCCACAGAGCAAAAGTACGGAGCTACGGAAAGGGAGTGCCTCGCCGTTGTCTGGGCAGTAAAGCACTTCAGATGCTACCTTTACGGCCGCAAATTCAAGCTAGTCACAGACTGCCATCCTCTGAAATGGGTGATGAGTGTCAGGGACCCTAGCTCGCGACTCGCTAGATGGAATCTACACCTGCAGGAATACTGCTTTGAAGTTGAGCACAAGTCAGGAAAGACACATCTGAATGCTGATGCACTCAGCCGCACAGCTGCCGTGGCAGCTATAGATGAGTTTGTCCCCGTAGTCGACCCCGCCGAATTACGCACAGAGCAGTGCAAAGATCCTGACCTGAAGCGAATAATCGAAAGCTTAGAGGGCGCACCGTCTCACCCCGAACAGCTAGGTTATTTCATTGGCAAAGACGGCACCCTGTGTCGGCGCACGAGGCCAACCAGGAAAGGGAGACCAGAGAAAACCGCTTGGGAGAAAGTCGTCATACCTCGGTCGTGGACAGAAAGGGTTCTTCGCGCGTTTCACGATGCGCCATGCGCCGGTCATTTTGGCGTAGCGAAGACACGCAGGCGTGTGGAGCGTTTGTACTTTTGGAGTGGCATGCGACAGGATGTTAGAGACTACTGTGTGAAGTGTCATTCCTGTCTCGAAAGAAAAACACCCAAGGGACGAAGACCAGCTCCAATTCAGCCGTTCCCTGAGGTTTCGGCTCCCTTCGAGCGGACAGGTATGGACATAATGGGCCCATTGCCCACGACTACTTCCGGAAACAAGTACATTTTAGTATTTGTCGATCACCTTTCAAAATACGCGGAAGTGGTAGCACTCCCAGATCAGAAGGCAGACACGGTTGCAAGAGCATTTGTCGAACAGATCGTGCTCCGACATGGACCCCCGAGGCAACTCTTGACAGATCGGGGAACGAACTTCGTGTCGAAGCTAATGAGGAGAGTTTGCGAGCTGCTTAAGATCGCTAAGAAGCAGACAACACCGTACCATCCGGCTTGCAACGGCGCGGAGGAGCGACTGAACCAAACCGTGGCCGGGTTCCTGTCGCATTTTGTTTCGCGCGACCAGCGGGACTGGGACTTGTGGCTCCCGTATGCAATGTTTGCCTACAATTCCGCAGCACACGAGAGCACGGGCGAATCGCCATTCTTTCTTCTCTACGGCCGAGACCCGGAACAGCCTAGTGAAGTGCCAGAGGGCCCCCGTCGTGTCCCATACGCTTCACTGGACGACTATAAGGTTGAGCTAGAATCGCGCTTGCAAGTGGCGAGGGATATCGCAAAGGAGGCCTTAAAGTAAGCGGCGAAGCGCAGGAAGGAGGTGCATGATCGCAGTGCTAGAGACGCGCCGTTTGATGTGGGGGACAGCGTGTACATTGAAAACTGCCAAAGGCAGATTGGGCTAGCTCGTAAGTTCCAGACGAAGTGGAAAGGACCGCGCGAGGTTGTCGAGAAGCTTTCTCCGGTAAACTTCAGAGTCCGAGACGTGAACCGGCGCTTGATAAGGATACACGCAAATCGCCTCAAGTCGGCACCGGTTCAGTATTCACGAAATGAGGAAAAAGAAAGCGCGGATTTTGATGGGGACAGAAGTGAAGCGGAGCGCGCAGATAGTTCGCAAGAAACGCCCTCTCCTGCATTTGTTCGGCAGGCGCCAGAGGTGACGGCCGGAATGCCACCGGATTTACTTCATGCATTGTTAGAAGAAGAAGCGCGCCAGGTTGCCGCGCAGATAGCGCCAGGAGAGGCTCCTGCCACGAGCCCTCGCGAGTCCCAAAGCAGACAAAGGGTCACAGACTTACTTAGTATGACTCATGAATGCCGATATTCGCTGCGAAATCGGAAAGCTAAGTCGGACTAATGGCGTAAACAGAGCGGAGTTGTGAACTGGTTAGAATTGTGTAATGCCGCAGCTCATAACATTGCTATGTGCTTATGCGTTAAGTTATCGGAGTTGGTAGTTAAACCTTTCTGTCATTAAGTAACACCTTCACAGGAGAGCATGCGGAGCGCATGCAGAACCTGCCCTACTTCCTTTCGTTATCTATATTTTTGTCTGTGCCGCGATCGTGCTAGAAGTGGGAGCTCCTTTGTAACTGTAATAAATTTATTTCGTCCAGTTTGGACTAGAAAGGAGAGGCTTGGGTGCTGAGTTTCATGTTTATCTGTAAAAGAAGATCAGTGCTGCCCCTGGAGACACCAGTTATGACAGCGGAGGCATATGGTGTTGTGCAGTGGTGTTGAGTGCAGCGAAAAGTGTTTTGTCGGACGCACTGTGCGAGGCGATTCAGAAAGACAAGGGGAGCTGCATGGACTCAAATGTTCGGAGAACATTCTTCTGGAGGGTGAGCGAGTGTGACGTTCCTTGTGTGTGCTACGAGGTTCCGCGTTCGACGGCGCGGCGTAGACGGAGCCCCCAGTGCGGCGACAGCACAACCGGACCCCCTTTCATGTTTCTACTGTATATGGCTGCAAGCAACTTGAGTGAGATTGCTTTTGGGCCTGCCGCCGTGGACCGCACGGAGACGACCCAGATGACAGCGGCATCATCAATTACCCAGCCATACTCGTTGAGAGTGACGACCAGAACGAAGGGGTTTAAGCCCAACCGGACCCCCTTTCCATAGTGTCGGCACGAGACGAACGCCGCCGCCGCTGCCGCCGCGGGGAGACGGGCGTTATCTTCCCCAATTGCCGTGGCCGTTCCAGGGTAGGCCTCGTTTCGGCGGGCCTGGCCCCGTGGCAAGACGGCGGGCATCATCAATCAACCCTCCCGAGCACATCCCCGGACAAGGGACCACTTTCGCGGCCTTTTAGTGACCTCGCGTTCCGGCCTTGAGGGGCGAGTGTCATTTGATAGAGAACGGAGGCCGGTGACCCGCGGGAATCGACAGCGGGCCAGAGCGCGCCTTACCACAGCCGACGCTATGCGCTACCTCGAAGACAACCTTCTTTCCCTCGGACTCAACACGTGAGGGGGGCGAGACCATAAGTGCGGTGGGGTGTTTGTGCGCCCAAGTGAAAGCCCTAGCCCCCCCCCACTCCGGCGTGGGCGTCCTCACCCTAGGGAGTGTGGGGATAAGAGGATATAAAAATCGACAAGGAGTACCGAAGAAGGACGCTCAGGACGACATCGTTCGCCAAGGGGGCCTTCAGCACCGAAGCCCGACGGCGTGCAGCTTCTGCCAGCAACCGTTCGAGCTCAACTCCGGAGCCGCTCCATCGTCTCCATGAAGTCGTCGGCACGTAAGCTCGGACGCCCCAGCCTCTGATGTATAATCATAATCATGTGTAATTATTGAATATATCTGTTTGTTTAAACTGAGCCATACGGTGTCTCTTTGCCTCTCCGTCCCGTGTGGACCTGCGCATTATGGGGGGTGATCACACTTCTCTTCTTGTGCATCTGCGCTTGTCTATAAGCTCGAGCCCCTGAACTTCTTGTGCTCGTGGAAGACAGTCAGGCGAATCAACAGGCTGAGCACCACTACACAATCAACATTTCTCTTGGTGTTCGGGACATTCCTCTCTGCGATGACATTCCCCAAAAGCACAGCAGCGTAAGGTCGATTTGCAGGCTTTGCCGCTGTGGCCAATTCGCCAGCAGTTTTGACAGTGAAGGGCCGAGAGTTGATGGCATCTACTCGAAATACCAATGGCAACACCTTAATCTCTGACGGGCAGAATATTCCTGCAAATGTGGCAATGACGGACTCCGTAGGAAATTTTAATCCGTCAATGATCCTGCTGCATCAATGAACAGCAATCGCTCTTGCAGGCGAGAGGTTCTCAAGCGTTTGCATAGGGCTCAATCGAGAGTCGACCCCTCGGACCAAGCCCTTGGAACACGCTAGATGAGGCGGAATGAATGCGCTCACCGGGTGGTTGGCGAAGGACATACACTTCAGACGTACAATACAGTCCTTATCCGGTGACCTGCACAAAATACCACCCCTGCTGAACTGCCGGACATCAGTAATGCGCATGAAGTGCTTCGATGTGCATTGAAGAGCCGCCTGTACTGCCTGCGGGTTGTTCAGTCGGATAGCGCCTCCATCGGAAGGCACTAAAGCGTTCGGAATGCTCGAAACTCCACAGCGAAAAAAGAGGTCAATTGTGAGGTGGTCTTGAAGAAGAGATGCCGACCAACGGGAAAACCCCTGGCTGCGAGAAGTAGTAGACATTAAGCTCTCGTCCTGCGCCCAATCACCCCAGAACAGGAGCGAGCAGGCACAGACAAAAAGGAGAAATTTAGCAAGCTAGCGCAACACCGCCAGGTACTTAGCCGCTACCCGCAGCGCAGAAGGCACAGTTGGGAGCTTCTTTGACTCGTGTTCCTTTTTCCTCGCTTCTCGATCCTTCCGATGACTTATGAGAACTTCTTCCTACTTACCCCACTGATGATCATATATCGTCTCTTACGCAGTGTTCCTAATGTTCAACGGCTCACCTACGTGCATCTAAACCTCCACAAGAAGTAAGGACTACGCTGGGTCCAACACATGTGCATTTAACAGATGAAGACACTGCTTTAGACAATGCCTTTGCAGATGCTCGTCGAAAATGGAAGAACTTACTCAGCGACGAGAGCAGCGTCGATCTCATTCTTGTGAAGAATTCAACACGACGGGTACCGTCGGAGGAGCCAACCCCAATAAGCACTGGGCCAGTTCTCACTAACGATTTCCTATTAACCGTGGACACCCCGACAGAGTACAAAATATTCGCTTTCATGAAGGAGGTGACAAGCCCCATTTTCAAATTTCTGCGGCCTTGCAATGGATAGTGTATCTTCCTTAATCGTGCTATGAAACCACCGAGGCGTTGCTATTAAGGCTTCTGTGCTGAAAAACCAGCGGTGCGGAGGCAAACTGAATGCATGAGGAGTAAAGCTGAAATTTAGGCGAGTTGGTATGTATTCATATTGCCCCCATAGCGCGACCGCGACGGCACAAAACGGAAACAGGCACTGACTATCAGTTGATTTATTGCGGGAACAACACCAAGTATATATACAGTAAAAAAATAAAACCAAACAAGGCCGGAACAATCAAACCGATGATATGTAGGAAGCGAGATATCTCCCTTCCTTGGGTGATAGGGCCATGGAAGGCCTGCTGATGCAAGCAGCACCTTGTTCGTTGATATAAAATGCTTCCATGGTTTCGCGCACCAGCCTATCTTTGCGGCGGAACAAAATGCGTGTGTTCCTATACATCGCTGTGTATTAGCACTTTTTCCAAAGGAATGTTCTACGGCAAGGCGTATCACCTTTTTTTATGTTTCGTTCGTATATACTCCTTTTCATGCTCACATTTGTATTTTTTTCAAATCAACAGCTGTGCGCGAAAGAGGATCATTTCTCCTAGTCTTTTCATACTCCCTCAGCCGCTTGTTAATGCATTCTCCGGTCTGACCAATGTACACTGTGTCACATGCAAAGGGCATATAATATACCATGCCCACATCGCAAAATATGGCTCGGGAAACGGAACCCCAGGGCTTCGGTTTTTAACCCAAATTATTTAATGCGGTTCTTATTCCCCTCATTCGGGCTCTGGAGAACGTCCCTTCTATCTGTATTCGTGGTACGCAGATGACATCTGTTTGTTGTCTTGCCACCCAGGCGAGTCGTGCAACAGTCGGCCTCCGAACACGCACCGTATGACAAACATCTCGCCTTCCTCCCCTCGGCATGACCCTGTCGCCTACGAACTGATGCTTTAGTTGCAGTGGACAAAGAGCTTTTTAAATTTTAACGACTGATAATTATCCGATCCTCCAGCTATAGGCAGAAACGGTTCGGATTTTTGGTCTTCATCATAAATCTGGGCTCGGCACCCCGTTGCTAGCAGCCATCTCTAAATTAGCCCACGCTACGCTCTGACTTATCGGCCGTATAGCTAAGCGTTCTGGTGGCGCCCGAGCTCATAAGACTCGCCAGCATATGCGTTCTATTCTAGAGCCAATGGTAGCGTCCCAGACACAATATTTTCGCCTCACCACTCGGTAGTGGGACTGCTTTCAAGCAATTAATTGTGAGGGTAAATCTGCCGTAACTCCGCCCCTCTTATACCCATACCCGTTCGTCGGAAGTACCCATCAATTGATACCCTCACTGAACTCATCGGCCAGCTTAAGGTAAACCGAGCTCTGTAAACAGTCTCTCAAACTCCACCGTTTAAAATCACTGTTCCACCTGTCGTATCTCTCAGCTTTCTGACAATCGATCCACAGTTGCCCCACCAGCATCAGCCTGACCTCTATCTAGAGGGTGGACACTTCATAGCGATGCACCACCCACAACACATTGAAGAATTTCCGCTGTCTACGGTCCCTACCAGTCTAATCTTGATGCTGATTAGGTAATTTTTTTAATTATGCAAAGGCAGCTTAGTCTGAAGAGCGCCATGGCACAAGGTATGTTGGTCTACTCAAAGTGGGATCAAAGATTCATTTCCAAAGCATTTCACCGCAAAGAAGCCCAGAACCAGGCCGTATATTTAGTAGGTAAACAAGTTGAGTTGAGTTGAGGTGTTGAATGGTACAGGTGGGGTTAGCCTTGCTTTATCTGCCGGCAATTGTTCCACCGTAGCGTCCCTTCTATATCAACAATGCCCTAAAGCCTGTCGCATCTACCCCGCTATGCGCACAGTCTCTTATAATAGCACACATTCTATCCGCAGTCACCATCTATGCGCACAATCAATCCACACAATCCACATCACAGTCCACTCCAGAAGTCACCATATATGCACATATTCAGTCACAGTAGAACATACGCCATTGTAGTGCGACAATCCATACACACATTCACTCACAGTATAACGTAATCCACTCCGAAAGACACCACCTACGCACACATTCAACCACAGTAGGCCATAGTCCGTTCCTGCTGTCACCATTTAATAACAAGATCCGTGTCCTGCAGAAATGTTAACAGAAGGCGTGCAGCCTCCCTTCTGCATGTCTGGTTTCCTCTCGGGTAGACAATGTCCGGAACTGTACTGTAACGTGTTCCTGTCTTCTTGAAGGAAGCGAACATCACATACCTTTCCACGTTGTACTCTGGGCAGTACCTAATATAATGTTCGATATCCCCGCACACACCACATAAAGAACAGAGCGGAGACGATGCTATGCCCGTCTTATGCATCCAGGCAGGAGTGCGAGCAGAGGCCGTGCGAATTCGATGTAGTAAGGTCGCCTGAGATCTTCTCAGTCCCTTGGTCACACATGGCTTGTGGGGCGCAGTCCCCAGGGTACTGAAATGATCAAGCACCGCTTTCCTGTAGAGACTTTTCCCATCTTGAGATACTTTTTTTGATGGAATCCTTGAGAGAACTTTATGGGCGAGATTGTCTGCCACCTCATTACCGTTGACTCCTATGAGAGAGGGCACCCATTGGAAATATACAGTAAAGCCTCTGCTGCGCAGATTCTGCACCAAGCGCAGAGAGCTTATAGATAAGGCGTCAGTAGGGAATCAGCGCTCTAACCTCTGAAGGGCAGATTTTGAATCAGGATGACAACAGGTTGAGCCGGACATGACCCTAACTTCCGTAAAGCCACCTCAATAGCAACACTTTCAGCCGTTGTGGAGGATACGACAGCAGTAAAGCGCACGGACCACTTACAGTCCAAAGAAGGAATGTAAAAAGCCGCTGCCCTAGCTTGTTTGACCTTGTCCACAGAAGCATCAGTGAAGATTTGAAGATGGTGGGCATACTCTGTTTCCAAGTGTTCAAGTACAACCGAACGCGTTGCTGCCAAAGGACAGCTGCGCTTCGCGCTCACATGGGGAATTGTGACCTTACAGTCGAGGGTCGGAAAAGACCAGGGGGGTTTCAACCGTTTCCTTTGCCTTCGGACATTAATGCCAAAAGAACTAAGAGTATTGAGTGCCAAGTAAGCCTTCGACTCATATCTCTTGCAGAGCCGCAGGAGAAGGGATCGCCCAGCTACCGTCTCTCCTAGGCGGTCAAGATGCATTAGTAGTGTCTGAGAAGCGATAAGGCTAAGAGGTTTCGATAGAGACTCGTGAAGTACTGCCTTATTCGCAGCCGCCTGAGGAACTCCAATGGCTCTTCTTAGGCCCTTTCTGTGGACAACTTCGAGACGTTCATGTTGTGATGCTGAGGGGGAAATTAAAGGTAAGTGATACATTATGCGACTGACCACCAGTGCTTCATGAAGTCTGCCCATTGAAGAAGGATGGTTTCCCCATTACTCACGTGCAATTCTACGGATCACATGGAGACGCGAAGATATAGACGAAACAATCGCGTCTACAGCTTTTCGCCACTGTAGACGGGAGTCAATAATGACGTGCAGGAAACGCGTGTGGTTGAGTTGACGGATGCAAGAGTGACCGAGGTCTATCTTCAACCGCGCTTGACGTCTTTCTACACCTGGAAACAGAACAAAGCCGGATTTTTCCACTGACAGAGACAATCCCACACCTTGAAGGTAAGTTTGTGCCGAAAGTAGAGCCTGTCGAATTATCAGGGCTAATTACTTGTGTTGGTAGCCAGTAATCCAAATACAGATGTTGTCAGCATATATTGACATACGCACTTGCCTGCAACTTTTGTTTTAACGAATCGGGAAGGCCAGCCATTACGATGAAAAAGAGCGTGGGCGAAAGAACACTTCCTTGAGGCACACCACGTGATAGAATCCTTTCGGTGCTTAACGTAATCCCTAACCGTAAACGAACCACGCGATCACTTATAAACTTGTAAAGGAATCTTAACATATGGCCCTGTATGCCCATGCCTTGCAAACTGTTTTGAATTGAGCTCTGAAGCACGTTGTAGTAAGCTTTCGCAACGTCAAGAAAAATGGCTAAGATGGAAAGGCCGAACGCTCTCTGATCTTCAGTTTGACTCACCAAGTCTAAGACGCTATCTTGGGCACTAAGACTTCGGCGGAATCATGTCATACGTGTTGGCAGTGCCTTGCTGTCCTCAAGCCACCACGATAAGCGTTCATTTATCAGCTTCTCCATCAATTTAGCTACACAGGAGATCAATGAGGCAGGGCGATACGAGGCAAGGTCTGTCATGTCTTTGCCAGGCTTCAGTACTGGAACTACATGTGCCACCTTCCATGACGGAGGAACATCGCCAGTCTCCCAAACTCGATTTCTGATGTTGAGGAGCTCCTTCCTGAGTTGCAAGGGCAGATTATTCAGCATTTGATTGGTGATGCCGTCGAGACCTGGTGCACGCCGGCGCCTCAGGCCACTGAGCGCAGTCTGATGTTCACGAAGCGTGAACGGGAAGTCCATGATTGACATGGAAGAAGCAGGTGGTGTATATGTCCAGAATTAGCACGTACGAGTGCGTCAGCAAATTCCTCTGCCAAGCACGCAATAGGTTTTTCCTTGCGTATTGCAAGAGCTTCAAAAGGCTTCGAAGGCGAGATTCTACAGCAAGGCCGCCAGCAACTCGCCATATTCTCGTCATCGGTGAGAACACAGTCAAACTAGCGCAGAATGAGGCCCACTGCGACCTGTACAGCTTATTCGTGTGCCGTCTAATGGCAGAATTCAGCCTATTAAAGGTCGTCTTCAGCTGCCTGTCGCCCTGCTTCCGCACGAGTTGGCGCTCCGCCCTTCTTCTCGTTGCGCAGATTCCTGAGTTTTAAATCCGGGGCCGGAAAGTGATCAGGTAACTTGACCGACGTAGTTGCTGCTAGCTTACTAGAAATCATTTTGTCAACAACATCGCCAGAAACACGTTCTAGGTGCTCTCTGTACTTGTCCCAGTTGACCACATTGTTAATTTTTGAACCATGCATACGAAAGTCGGCAGCAAACACATAATTCGGATTGTGATCACTTCCCACGCGGTCAGGCGCTGTTAACCACCTCACGCGGACGTCAGGTGAATGCAGTGTGAGGTCTGTAGCTGTTGCTGAGGCTGGAGGCCGCAAGGAAGTGGGGCTTCCGTCATTGGCAACACACAGGTCCAAACTGTCAATAACGTTGCGAGTTTGCGTCCACGGGAATCTGTGTTTCTGTCACCCCAGACTTCGTGATGGGCGTTGAAATCACCGCAGATGGTTCGAGGAGCTGGGCAGCGGTCGCAGAGCTGCTGTAGAAACAAATCCAATGCTACCGTTTTCCGCGGGGATACGTACACGGAGGCAATAGAAAGGGTTCGAGAGCCGAGCTGTATTCTCACCGCCGCTACCTGAATGTCATCCGTGCAAAGATCGGCAACGCTTAGAGAAACATGTGGAATTTCTCTTCTTATGTAATGCGCGGCACTTCCTGCAGGACATGACTTTATGCTGCAGTTTTTATGGGCGATATATCCAGTCAAACAACTCCCGCTTGGCAAGTCAGCTTCTGATAGGGCCAATACTGGAATACAAGCCTCTTTCAAGAATAGTTTTTGTAGCTAACCGACTTAAAATCCCAGCATAGTTCTACTGCAATATAAACGGCACTTTTCGGTGCATATGAGATCCACGAGGTTTAACCCCATCCATATTAGATCGCAAGGAAGTTCGCTGCAAATGTGGTAATTAGGGACTCAAAAGAAAGCACCAGCTGTAGGAAGTTCTTCAGGTTACCAGGCGCCATCGCTGGAACATGTGAACCCAGGGCCCCAAACCAAACATGAAGAAGGTCAGACATACCTTGATTTTCGAGCTCCTTATCTAGCGCAACGCACTCACTTACAATATCGACAAAAGATGCTGACGAGGACACACTCTTGGCCGCAGTAGCTAGTTTTTTTGTCACTTGTCCATATGAGAGTCCCCCTTGCCGTTGAGTCTGGCAGTGATCCGCCCGCTCAGGAACATAGACACTTTTTGCTGGAGGTCGAAGAACCGACTCGCGCGCACTGGACCTCGGCGTCTTGCTGGACTCAGGTCTCTTAGGGACATTGTTGGGTAACGCAACAACAGCAGACTCCAACACTGGGGACTTGTCTAATCCTGGGACAGGCGTTTCAGTCCGTTGGGTTTTAGGACCAACAATAAAGGATATTCGACGGTGCAGAGCGCTCACACGGAAGGGGCAGCCTCAGAATCTCGCTGGATGATCACCACCGCAATTGGCGCAAGCAAAATCGGCCTTGCAGGTTTTAAATTCGTGATTGCCTCCGCACCGCTTACAGCGTCGATCCTTCGTGAAAACTTTGGCCACGTGCCCAAAACGTTGGCATCTAAAACACCGTGGAGGAGCTTCAGTGAAATCTGCAACTGCGTGTTTTGTGAATCCCTGATCAATTTTTTTCGGGGCGCTGTGAGTTGGAAGCGAATGTCAACACGATAGAGTTGGTAGGTTTCGCAGCCCATTCTTTTCCTGGAGACTCCACACGACGCACAAGTCGCTTCATGTGCAGAACACCTTGTGGTTTCAGATAATCAAGTAGGTCGCGTTCTGAATACCACTTTGGTACACCCTTAATAGCACAGGTGTTCTTCATGTAGGAATGGGGCAACCGAACGTTAACTTTGATGACAAAAATCTGAGATCTCTGCAGGAGTTTGTGAACCTGCTCTTCTATCGAGACATCCAGCTGAAGAGCCCCGTGCATGGTGAACCGACTACGAATCGGAGCTGATCCCAGCAGTGATTGAATGGCCGCAAAAAGTAAGATGGGATTCTTCTCTCTTAAATCAACCCCTTTCTCTGTGGGCTCAACCACTACCGGGATCCCGACCGTTAGCTGCTTGCGATGACTCACCAACTTGCAGCCCTCGTTGTCCACGTCAGCCATATCGGCCACTGACTCGTCACCGTCCACGATCGTTGACTCATCCCTACTAAGCGATGAGGTCTCGCTGGACGGGTGGTCGTCTCCATGTTCTGGTGGCTCCAACGCCTGGGAAGCCATGGCCGCCTCTTTCGAGACAGCCTCCTTAGATTGGCGTGGTCCCTTTAGGCTTGCCGGCGCCGGAGCAGCCGTACTCTTCCCATAGGGACAGTACCGCCTTGAAGATGCTGCCGTCTCGAATATTCAAATAATACTAGGTAAATTAGGCAAAATTAGGTAAAGAAACAGAGCTGAGGCGACAGTAGATTGAACAACGTCTTCGTCTTCCCGTAGGTGAACAAGTGTGTTGCCCTTAGAATGGAAAGCGGCGAAGTTGTGCCGGTGCATAAAGCGGGTCGTCGCTGCCTTGCTCCGAATTGTAGACTGATTTTCTTTACCCTCTGTGTGCTACAAACCCTTAGAACACACCATCTCTTCCAATGTTGTTCATCCCTTCAACAATCTTTACTTAATGCTCGACATAGGTTCACGGCAGGTTCTTCCTGCGCCACTCAACTTTTGGAATTTTCTCACGACATAATTTCTTCACTTGAGTCCGGCATGCAAGCTGACTGTGTATTGTTAGATTTAAAAAAATATATTTTGATACGTACCTCACTCTCTTCTGCTTCTTAAATTTTCATATTTTGTTGTGCCTTTCTGAGTTCTCAGATGGGCTGAACAACATTTGACTGATCTTGCCCAGAAAGTTTCCATCAACGGCTCTGAATATAACTTATCATTTGTAACGTCTGGTGTACTTCAAGGCTTAGTATTATGACCACTACTCCTTTTAATTTACATAAATTACATACGCACAAACGTCACCTAACACATCAGGTAGTACGCTGATGCTGCTAATCTACAAACATGTTAATCGTATCACGTGATGGTGCCACTAATAGAAAATGAAACTAAAATTTTCAAAATGTATTTATATCCGGTTCAGTTGAAAGCGCACAAATTTGGAGGCTAGGTATCACTTGGGTAGATAAAATGTAGTCCTCCCTGATAACGTTAAATACCTAGGCATTATTTTTCTTCATAACTAACATGCAGCAAACATGTAGAATATATAGCCATAAAAGCAGAGCCAGCACGTAATATCACAAAACGAAATTTCAGGACTGCCCCTCACGACATTAACGAAACATCATATTTTACTTATGTTCGTTCCATCTTAAAGTAGGCTGCCTCAGTTTGGGATCCTAATTTCATTAGACTGGTAAAAAATTTCAATCTTTTTAAAATAAGGCCGCTCTTTCGTTACTAATTGTTACAGGCATGTTGCCAGAGTGACCGCACTAAAGAAAGCCCTTTCATGGTAAGCTTTTTAAACATGCCACTCTTTATCCTGGCTCAAATTGCTGAAGCAAGTTGTACGAGTAAAAGTTTTTGTTGATCGCAATCTTTACCTAAAGCCGCCTACGTTTATCTCAGCCAGAAAAGAGCACAGCAGCAAAATACGTGAAATAGCTTGCCGCACATCTGAGTACCAATCGTCGTTTTTCCCGTGCACAATAAAACAATAGAACCTGCTACCAGAATGTGTCGTTTCAGCCGCTGACGGCACTTTTCCATTTCTGCTGATGCAGCACCTACGCGGTCCAGTGTGAAAATTGTATTCATGTGTTCCTTTTATTTCTTCCTTAATTTTTATGGCACCTACTATACTGTTGGTTTTTGCCTTGACAGCTGTACACATTGTTTCGCATGATCACATGTCTCTGTTTTGTAAAAGAAAAAAACCCCTACTGTAATTCCCTCATGATGAAATGTCGGCATACATGACAAATACATGTAAAATTGGAGGGGACACTTAAGGGTATGACGCGAACGCTTAGTGGGTTAATGCCCGTATATGGAGCATTGGTCATTCTCTACTTAACATTCATAGATCCCTGGTGGTCCTCATACCCATTTAAATCAATCAATCAATCAATCAATCAATCAATCAATCAATCAATCAATCAATCAATCATGTTTTATTTCACACCAAGGATGTGAGGAGAAGGGACAAAAAGCCCCGCCCTCTAGAGCTGCTGCATTGTGCGCAAAAACCCACAATTACACAACGGTACAGCACATCGTATGCCTGTGACATATTTAAATAAAGAGAAATTGCATCAAAATATATTTGCGCAGGGCATCAATAAGGACATAACCATCAAACATTCATGTCAAGAGGGAAGGCACAACAGCAGGTTGACTTAGTACAGTAAAGAAAGAATGGATATATTTTTACTCTTCTCTATTTACAATTCATCACAATTGTTTAAAATTAACGGCTGGCACGATGCCACTGGTGGGACTTGTGCTAACCTCTAGCGGCCGATCATTAGGTCAACTGCCACGTGCCACGGTGCGCAGTTTGCTCATTATCCGGAGGGCAGATTGTGATGACGCCACAAGGTCACGTGGCCATGTGGCTGTACGATCGTTTTTTAGCCGCATGCGGACGCGTCCTTGCGACCGTGCGCACGGTCCGAACAATGGGGCGCATGAACGCAAACGCCCGGGCGCACCAAGTTGGTCAACTCCAACTTATTGACGCACGAGAGGATGGTGGCATCACAGCTATTGGTTGCTGTCCCGTGACGTGCCAGGCCGCGCCTTTTAAGCAAAATGGCCGCCCGCGAAGCGGAGTAAGAAACCAGACCTAGTAGGTGGTAGCTGTGCCGAGAAAAACATAATATTGGTCGCATGTAATTATTATGGGCGTTGACAGCGAATTCGAGCTTCGCTCTGTGCAACAGCGGCAAGCGGCAGTTTCTCTGAACTTGTTTTCTCGCCGTCTTTACCGAGTTGACCGAGCGGCCTTCAAACCTACGCTGTCTACACAAGACGTAACAGTGCCGGTGTCGCGAAGTGTTCATTTGGAACCGTTTGTGATATTTACAAGTGTTCTTTATTCGCGCGAGGATCTTCACGAACAGCAGCGAGAAGCAGCTCCCCAGGGTGAATTTCCTGTGCATACAGCAAGCTTCACAGCGCAGTGACAAGTGTCAGTGTAGTGCAGCAGGAACGAGTGCTTTTGGGTCAGTCACTGATATCGCCTGCAAGTATAATTACATTTGAAAAGCTCACTAAGCACGACTTGTTTTCCGAAGGCTGAAATGAACTTCGAGCTGTACAGCAGGTCGTGGTTCGGGTACACGCGTGTGTACTGAATTTGGAAACTTCCGTGATTGCGACATGATGAAATGAACTTCGATCTCTACAGCTAGTCGCATTCGTTGCCGCGGTTGCAGTGATCGGGAGCACAAGCCGTTGTGCTGCGGCGTAGCCATCACCGATATCCATCGTAATTAATGTGTACTGCGTTGGACAACCGCCGTAGTGCGACGAGACCAATCTGAAACTTTGGTTTTGCGTATGCAAAACGATCTCGGCTGCACGGCCGTTGAGCTGTTTTCTGCCGGGACTACAGATGCGTTGCCAGCATTCTGAGGTTGCGCTCCATAAAGTGCAATTTGCGACTATGACTGGCCGGATTCCGATGGTATGCCGGCGGCACTGTGAAATATCTGTGACAATATCGCTGGGCATGGCAGCTCTCACATCTGGAGCGTCTGTTTTTATTTCCAGCTGGCTGAGCGGGCCCATATCTGCAATAAATATTTGGGTGACAAATTGAATGAATCCAACTTCCCCTGAATGTGATCATCGTCTGAGCCACAGCAGTTGTGTTAAGTTTGGGTTGTAATATGTTGTCACCAGATCTGGAACACATATGTTTGAAGAAAAACCATTGTCACAAGTCTTTTACGGGTGTTCCAAAATGTCAAAATCTTTAATATGTGCCGAGTGTTACAGAAAAAAAATTATAGCAAAAAACGGCAGAGGCTTTGCCTCGCGTTGACCAAGCGTCGCCTGTATAAATTTGTTCAGGTGATCTTGATTCCGTACTTATTACTGAGTACTATAGGCGTCAAATGAAATGCGAACAGGTGAACGCATGGATAAAGGTCCATTTTATACCTTGTCTGCCTGTCGCCATCAGATAAAGGCGTGCTCACCCGGCTTGCGATAGTTTTACTTCTGTGTTCTTTGACGTTAATTTTATCGCTTTGCCACCGGGGCGCCACATTCACTTTCCATCGATCTTCACTTGCGCAGCGCGGTTCCGTCGGCGGCACCGGCTGTGGACCGCGTAGGTGAAGCGAGCGCTGTTAGCTCCCTGGCCTGCCGCGCTCTGATTTTGCTTCCATCATCGTCGTGTAATCAGCGTCTGGTTGCAATAGGAACAGTGAATAAGGCCGATCGGGTTGAGGACAGGGCCCAAAGCGACATTTCCTAGATCGCTTGAATGTGGTAGTGAGCGCGACTTTATCGCCACCAGAAAAGCTAAAATACACTGGAATAGAACATTCACATGTCAGCGTTGGGCCGGGAAAAAAGAGAGCACGAATCATTTCTCATAACCGTCACGGTGCGCAGCAACCCGTCATTGCAAAGAGAACAGGTCGTCCAGTGTCGGCATTCTGTGGTGTGGGACGGCTTCGAAACATGCCCCGTGGTCGCAGACAGCGGTTTACCGGCAAGAAACAGGGTCGCTGCAGCAGGAACACTCAACATTAGGGCTGCTGAGGTATACGCGGTATTGTCGAACGTTTCTGGCGCTAGCAACACTGTAATTTAGCCCCAGAACACTTCATGTTTGGAGAGAAGCATCGAAAACTGGCGCGTCACCTGAGCAGGTGTCTTATCAAACACTGAGCGGAATGGTTCGCTTGCCGCGCTGCCTTATTAAAACCAGGGCGACACGCGTCGTCTGCATCGGCGCTTTTTCAATCTAAGCGCGACACGCGTCGCCTGCAGCAGCGCGAACGTTTTCGAATCCCGCGGCATTGATTCGGAAGCGCTTTGGGGCTAGCGTCATCATCAGAACCCGTGTTTGTTAACGAACGCCAATACCCTTGTATAGGTCACTTTTAATTTGTGTTCCAGCACGTCAACCAGTAGACGTGTTTGTTAACGAACGCCAATACCCTGTATAGGTCACTTTTCATTTGTGTTCCAGCACGTCAACCAGTAGACGTCCTATACACGAGGCTGTTCTGCGAAGCCGTGTACCGTCGCTGAAGCCAATGGTCTCTGAAACAAATAGGAAAGCAAGGCTTCTGTTTGCCCAAGCCCATGCATCATGGGCTGTGAAGAATTGGCTTGGTTTGGTTTATGGGGGTTTAACGTCCCAAAACGACTCCAGCTGTGAGGGACGTCGTAATGAAGGGCTCCGGAAGTTTCAGCCCCCTATGGTTATTTAACGTGCACTGACATTGCACAGTAGACAGGCCTCTAGAATTTTGCCTCCATCGAAATTCGACTTTTTTTTTAACGTCCCAAAGCGACTCGGGCTATGAGGGACGCCTTAGTAGAGGGCTCCGGAAATTGCGTTCACCTGGGGTTCGCTAACGAGCACTGACAACGCACAGTACACGGGCCTCTAGAATTTCGCGTCCATCGAAGTTCGACCGCCGCGGCCGGGATCGAACCCGCGTCTTTCGGGTCAGCAGACGAACGCCATAACCACTGAGCCACCGTGGCGGCGGACTGTGAGGAACTGGCGCTGCATGATGCTTCTCTAACAAGTGAACTTTTTCAACTAATTGGGACCAGCGACAGCGAATTTGGAGAGCCGAGAACCCCAGATGCGATTTTTCTGCAATATTTGCATGCCGACCTTGCCATATATGAGGCCAGATTGCTTTAACGCAATGGCCACTGTAGTGAGTCTTCTTAATTCACGCAAGCGGCCGACCTTTTTTTGTTCACGGCGCAACCAGACGCTGAAAAGATGCCAAGAATAGAAGCAAAATCAAACCGCTGCAGGCCAGGGAGCTAAGAGAGCTCGTTTCACTCACGCGGTCCACTGACGTGGACACCGCGATACCGAGCTGCGCAAGTTTCATCGGTGGAAAGAATGCACGTGCCACTCAAGTGGCAAAGCGAGGAAACGAATGTCAAAGCAAACAGAAGCAAAACTAACGCAAACCGGATGAGCGCGCCTATCTCTGATGGCGACAGACAGACAGCGTAAAATGGATCTTTTGCCATGCGCTCCGCTGTTCGCGTTTCAGTTTTCGCTGATAGCACATTCGAGCGACACAAGCGCGCTGTGTCGTTGCCCGCTCTTTGCCTCCCCATGTTCGCTGAAGTCTACAGATTTGGCATTCTGATTGGCATTCTGATTGGCAATCTACAGTGGATTTATTAAGAATGTCATCCGCCGGTACACTGGGAATACATTGTACACGCACGTGTTAAAAAATACAACTATTAATGCGCATCTGCGAACGATTTTGAAGTTTATGACATGGATTCATGCTAACGTGATTTCCAAAGACCATTTGAAGCAACTGATAGATTTAAATGAAGACGAGACCGATGACAGTGATTCGGATGCCGAAATTAACACGGATGATATTGACTGTGAATCATGCCTGTCAGATGGTAATGAGAGTGACGTTCGCGACATTTCTGATTTTATTGACGACAACGGAAATGAACATTGTAAACCGGTGCACATTGAAAACGCCGAAAAAGCAGCCAAAACGACCAAGGGCGCCCTTGTATCAGAAGAAATTCACTGAAGTATTACGAGTGTAGTATAAATTAATAATAAAGGTAAATTGCTCCTTCACAGTTTGCGTACGTGTGTGTTCTCGTGCTGTATCAACTGGGGGGTGTAATCCATATGTCGCGGTGACGCTAACGTGATTTCCAAAGACCATTTGAAGCAACTGCTAGATTTAAATGAAGACGAGACCGATGACAGTGATGCCGAAATTAACACGGATGATATTGACTGTGAAGCATGCCTGTCAGTCTGATTTTATTGACGAAAACGGAGAGAAATGGCCTACACCGATGCACATTAAAAATACCGAAAAAGCAGCCAAAACAACCAAGGGCGACCTTGTATCAGAAGACATGCACAGAAGTATTACGAGTGTAGTATAAATTAGTAATAAAGGTAAATTGTTCCTTCACATTTGCGTACATGCGTGTTCTCGTGCTGTATCAACTGGGGGGCGTAATCCATACCAACTGGGGGGCGTAATCCACATGTCGCGGTCTATCGAGATAAGACCCCGTTGAGGCCTATAAGAGTGGCAGCCGGCGGGCAGCAGCCGGTCACAATCGGCTCGATTGCGCAACGCACACGCTCTGCTAGACCACGCTCGGCGGCTCTGCCCGACCACACGTGCTTCACCGAGTCTCTGCGACGCTTCAGCGAGGCTAAAAAATGTAAGTGTTTGAAACATTTTTCCTTCCTTTTACACATGCTCCAATGTGTTTAAAACGTCAACTTAAAGTTTGTAGTGTTTTCTATGTGTGCAGGAGAATCATTTACCCCGCAAAGAAGGGCCAGGGGTCGTCCCGGGAAGGCTCACCCCCGGAACTATTTGGGGAATCACCGCAAGACAATTTTCACATTGGAATTTCCGAAGGTATTACTCTATTGTTCCATAGGGCATAAGTTGAATAATATTGTTATTGTGCTTTAGAAATTAAGACAGACATTTACATTACAGGTGCATCAATGTTGGATGCATACGCGAAACGTATTCAGGAGGCCTCCGTGGCAATAGATGGGTTTCTTCATGGAACCCATCGTTTAACTATCGGTTGCGGAGGCGTCTTTGGGACGTGCTGTTTGAAAAACCGCTTGATGGAAATCAACGAACAGTTGAATCCCTTCCTGGAGCTGGACGTGGACCCCGTGGTGACGCCGTCCGTCGAGGAGGTGCCGGCAAGTCAAGTTACCGGGTGTCATCGATTGCCAGTCTCTACATCGACGACGGACCGAAAGGTACCAGCCCTTTCTGAAGAACAAGACTGCTCTGCCGGGGATTATGGCATTGTTTTGAGGCTAAACAATGACAAACCGAGCAAATACTATGCTTTCGTGAATGCACTTTCAAAAGTGCATACATGTATAACAGAAATTTGCCTAATTGATAAATGTGAGGTTACCGACAAAGTGAACAAAGTGCAATTTCACACCCCACTACCATCGTTAAAGAGTTTGCAAATGACAAGATGCGAGGCATCAGTCACGGGCATGAATGAATGCAACCTTGCATCGGGCATCAATGTCCAATATGCAAATTTAAAGGATGATGTGTATCGATACACAAAGGAGGTGAATTTGCATTACTGTGCGAACACAGTTGACAGTGACATGGATGCTTTGGTGCTGAATGGGGTGAAGAATACAAGTATTAAGCTAACAACAAACATTTTGGCAGGGCGCGCCACGACACTTGCAGGCCTTCTAAAGGGTGCAGCAAGCGTGGAGCTGCAGCATTGTCCATGTGCACACTACGTGGCATGGCAAAATGAAGAATTAAAAGCTTTTGTAAGTCAGTTAAAAGCCCACATTCAAGATGGGTCCCATGCCCTTCAGTCTTTGGCAATATCAACAGTGCAACCCATGGAGTATAATTTGAAGAAAAGTTTAACGGACATGTTGGCATGCAGTCATGTCAGGGAACTGCACCTTGCATTGAATGAACTGGCAACCGATGACACTTTCGACTGTGCCATTCCAAATCTTTCTGGTACGACCAAGGATGGCGTGCAAAATGAGAAGGCATGCGAATCTGGGCATTTATTATTATGAAAGTGGACTGATTGGCACTACATATTGGCATTCTGTACAACGGTCGACCCGCTCTAGTGACTGGGACATCACATGTATTCTTTCATATCAGAGCAATCAACCCATACGATCCCTGCAAAAAGCTGACGTTATGTTTCTGCCAGTGGCGTTTGAAAACTGTTTCGGACAGCAAGAGAAAGGTGCGAAGGGAGGCGGGACTAGGCTTGAAAAACAGTCAATTGACTGGCGGCGGAAAAAAACGGACATTACGTTTTAGCTAACCATTACACGTCGCTTCAAATAATCTTCAGGCCACCTTGTTAGCAAGAACGCATTAGTTTGACAGGGAGGTCTCGCCTTTACACGCTAGGATACTTGCACATCATTTTTACCTACGTCCAGGTTGCAAGGCTTCGGTTAGGCAGCACTTCATGGTTGATTTCATGGACGCAGAAAAAAGGGTAAACAGATAACGCGCGTCTAATGTCTTCTGTCTATCCTTGGGCCCGTGCACATTGTGTTAATCCAAATAAGTTTTTACTGTTCGAAATCAACTGGTTGAAGGCTACTGTATTGAAGCGAGTAGACGACGACGACATTGAGCGATTGAACGAGTGGACGGAGACGAATACGACAACGAAGTTCTGGCTGTGTTGTCGGTGCCGCTCGCAGGTGTTGCATATGCTTGTGTAAATAACTGTAAATATATTCTTTCCTGCAACATATTTAGTGGAGGTGCGGGGTTAAGGTAGGCGAGAAAACCACAACAGCATCTAGGTAGCAGAGGCAGGTAGACCACTTAAAGCCGCGAAGAAGGGAGTCCATCATTCGTTCAAAGGTAGCCGGCGCGTTACAGAGTCCGAATGGCATGACATTAAATTTGTATAAGCCACCAGGCGTCAGGAAGGCGGTCTTTTCGTGGTCCTTTTCATAAACGGCAATTTGCCAGTTCCCCGATCGAAGATCAATTCAAGAGAAATAATTGGTGCCGTGGAGGCAATCTAATGCATAATCTATCCTAGGGAGAGTATATACGTCCTTTTTTTCTGATTCGGTTGAGGTAGCGGTAATCAACGCAGAAGCGCCAGCTGTCGCCTTTTTTTTTACCAGGACAACTGGTGACGCCCAAGGGCTTGACGACGGCTCGATGATGTCTTTTGCGAGCATCTTGTTCACCTCTTGATTGATGACGGTGCGTTCAGCACTGGACATGCGGTACGGATGTCTGTGGAGAGGAGCGGCATCACCAGTGCTTATGCGATGCGTCACCACAGAGGTACGAGCCAAAACACGGGCATCAAAGTCGAAGATGTCGCAAAAAGATAAGAGGTACCTAAGATCGTGAGCTTGCATCGGCGGTAGGTCAGAAGCGATCATGTCGGCGTAGTCGTCCGTTGGTTTCTCTGTTGATGTGGCCGCAGGCAACATGCATTGATGAGTGGAAGGTAAGCAGCTGTCCACCACTGATATGACACATTCGGCAGCAGGGCACAGTGTGGCGAGTGAGATGCCTTGCGGGAGCGGTTGGATAGACGAGCCAAAGTTCAGGACCGGAAGGTACGCTTGGCTTGTCGACATTGTAAAGACAGTGTGTGCAAGCGAAATGCTTCGCGTGAGGGCGACGTCAAGGTCCGGAGTGACTACGTAGTGACCATCAGGGACAGGGGGAACAGATGAGAAAGAAATGCTAGTGGCGGGTTGAGGCGGTAGACGGACAAAGTCGACAGCACAAAGGCGAGGTACAACTGGGGACAGTAACTTATCAGAAAGGGGAAGGTCAAGCTGCACAACATTGGTGGCGCAGTTGATAAGGGCTGAATGCTCAGACAGGAAGATGAGGCCAAGAATGACGTCATGAGGGCACTTGTCCAGAACAGAGAGTAAAATGGATGTATGGCGGCCGGATATGACCACACGGGCTGTGCATATTCCAACCACAGAAGGCTTTCCGCCGTCGGCAACGCGGAGAACGGCTGTGGGTGCAGGGGTCAGTACTTTTCTGAGGCGGCGTCGTAGGGTTGAACTCATTACGGACACGTGTGCGTCCGCATTGATCAGGCTCTCACTGGGACTCCATCGACATGAATAGCGAGCAAATTGTGGTGTGAAGGAGGGTTAAGCGAGGATTTTGGGACTGGGGTTTTACCGCAAAATCCTCTAGACACTACAGCGTCTAGTTTTCCGCCTGCGAGCGTCCGTAGGGGTCACGAGAGGAGCGACGGCGTAGGGTCTAAAGAGACTGTCGACGAAGGACGGGGAGCGGATGGAGCGGGGAATCTGGCCGTCGACGGTAGCAATGTGCTGGGCTGGAGGGGGCGTGAAGTGGCTGGGCTGTTGGTCGTTGTGGTGAGAGCTTAGAGGACTGTATGTGCTACGACGGGACCAATAATTGCGACAGTGACGGGAGATGTGGCCAATGTGGTGACAGAGGAAACAAATTGGCCTTTTGTCGGGTGTCCACCAGTCGTTAGGGTTACGTCGATGTGGAGTGAAGTACGAAGGTCGTTCAGGAGCAATCGCAGTGATTTCTGGGGGTGATGAAGGACGCACGGGGCTGACGGGCTGGAGACCAAGGTTTGCAAACTCTTGACGGACGATGGCTTGTACCAGAGATTACCAGAGAGATGGTGGGCAAGTGGTTGTCGCCATCGCGTAGATGCAGGGGGCAGGGGACATAGCTTCGAGTTCGCGTCGAATGATGCGGGTCACATTTTCTGGAGGCACAGGAGTTTGCCGGTGCAGCAGGTTTTACACGTGGAAGTCGCAGCCGTGTTGGGGAGGCGTGTGTACGGCTGGCTAATACGCCTACTTTTAGCTTCCTCAAAGCGGCGACATGCCTTAATAATGCCGTCAACTGTAGTGCAGTTCTTGTATACGAGAAAGTTGAAGGCATCGTCGATCCCCTTCAACACGTGACCCATTTTGTAATATTCGGGCATGTTATTGTCAACTTTGTGGCAGGGGGCCAACACGTCCTAAATGTACGAAACGTAGGATTGCGTAGACGCTGGAGCTCGGAATGCAAGGTGCCTCTTAGCGGCAAATGTTCGGCCGAGCGGCCGTCCAAAGAGTTCGCGTAGTTTCTGCTTGCAGACGTCCCAGATGGTCAAATCATCTTCGTGAGTTGAACGAGTTGAGCGATTGAACGAGTGGACCGAGACGAAAACGACAACGAAGTTCTGGCTGTGGTCTCGGTGCCGCTCGCAGCTGTTCCCTACGCTTGTGTAAATAACTGTAAATATATTCTTTCCTGAAACAATATGACAGGAAGGGCTACCATGAGGGTTCTGTGCCAAAGCGCTGTCTCTTCGGTCTGATGTATTCACCGAATAGTCGCGTAAATTGCTTTTATGTACGATATTTCAATACGTGTAACTTGCCGGGAAAGCTTCGCAGAGCACACATGTTGCGCTGACTGGCGGTTCCGTGGCACATCGGAAGACTCCATCACTACCACGCTAAGCTGATACAAGTACCAAAGAATAGCACCGAACGTTAGGAAAGTTATACAGCTTCTTTCTTGCCTAAGTTTAAATAGTGTTTATTTTCACCCTTTTGACGGATATGGGAGAAGGAAGTTAGAATAAATTATAAAGAAATAGCGTGATAAATGTGGTCATGTGAAAAAAGCATATTAGTGTAAAGCACCGTAGTGATGTGAAGTTATAACACATTCAACATGAACTGGGCTTCATTTGAAAAGTGCGAAAACTGAGTGGATGCGATCCTGGTCAAGCAGTTAGAAGGCAGGCAGTGTTTTATGCAGCTTTCTTGGTCAAATGACGTTGTTATATGATTCGGATGACGATATGTTGCATACTAACAATATAGTTACGGGCGTGGGGAAGCGAAATGAACCTTGGCTGACACATACAGTACGAGGACATAGTAGCATTTCAATTTCATGACAATATCAGGCACGAAAGATTATTTCGGTTGTTGGCGCCAATGGAATCTTCTTAGTTACTAGCTCTTCTAGTATGTTTGTGAGGAGCTAGTAGAACGGCTTGTGGAATAGTACGGAGAGGAGTTTTTAACCCAGAAAAGTAAGAGATTGCTCTACGACTTAAGAAAAATGAAAGTTTAAAGCAGTTCACGTCTCTGCTGCACAGTGTTTTCGAAGATAACGGTTTACATTTATCTTCTTTTTAGAGCTTTATTTAATAACTCAGTTTGATATGAATGTCAAGCTGACGACGTGCCTCGCAGTTGGCAGCGTGCCATCCTGAGGGAAATTCAGCAAGCCTTTTGTCCCTCACCTTGTGCAAGCTGAATTTCCACCCTTTCCAACGAAGCTTTTCAAAAATTCGACTTTGTAACTTCTCAAGCAAAATTATACAGAGTGTTCCAGTTAACTAGCACCAGGCTTAGGTAGAACAATGATCCCTGCGAAGAATCAAATAGTGTCGCGTTATAGACAGTCGGCATAAAAATTTTAATGTGCCTAATTTGTCAATCACAAACGATAAACGATGTAAAATTTTATTGTTAACTTCTCCGCACTATTTTTAATGTGAAAGTTGTGAAGCATATTGAAAAACGGCGATTTCACAGACCGTATTTTATAGGCTGTCCATTTCCTATTATCCATTTCGCGGCCATTTTGTCCATGTTCATTGGTCACTCAGACATGACAACGGCTTTCAATCATCTCTGGGAAGTGGCCGGGCCATTTGGTGGTTGGCGACCGGACCTCACCATTGGCTGTCATTGACTGGAATATGCAGCCAATGAACAGGTGCACCGCAGCGCTCTGTCAACAGCAGGCAACCGGACCTGACAACTGGCTTCCATTGACTGCGAAATGCAGCCAAGTGGTGAGTTCCGGTCGCCAACCACCGAATGGCCGGGTCGCTTCCTGGAGACGCTTGAAAGCCGATGGTACGTCTTAGTGATCAGTGACAGGGGGCCAAATGGACTCGAAATGCACAATGAACAATGGTCAGCTTGTAGAAAACGGCCCTTGTAGTTTTCTCCAAAGCATATCCAGCGTGGTTCCTCTTTGAATCTTCAAATCGAGCCCAGGAGATTGCAAAATTATACACACAGAAAGCTGGGCAAGTTGGTCGGGATCGATAGTATCACAGCGCGGACAACGCTGGTTTTTCGTTTGTCCTCGTCTTACTCGCTGTTATACTCTGTATAATCATTATGTGGCTGCGTTCTAACGCTGCGCAGTTTTATATCCCTCGAAAGCGTCCTGGCAGAAGGAACTCGGTTACACAAATCCGTAAAGAATGAAAGGGACACCAGCCGAGGCTATGGTTCTTCGATTAGTGTGGGCAGTTCGTTTTGCCATAATCAAATGCTGCAGCGGGAGGGCCATGAAAACCTTTAAACCTGCATGTGATCATTTTCATGACCTATAGGGGGCGCCTCAGCCGGTCCAACATAGCGATGCTACGGAAGACCGCTTCTTGTGTCAGCCTAGGTAGAAGGGCGCGTGTTTAAAAATATCAGGATAAACTCACGCTTGATTTTCGTTAGTAGCAGCCTTCTGTGAGCTGAGCTGTCTCATTCCTCCACAAGAGAGATGAGGACGAAATCGCTGTCTGCACTTAAAAAAAAATGGTAGTAAAAAGGTGGGAAGTGCAGCAGTTACTAACTGCATTTTACGACTCAATTTTACTACGTTTTTACTACATATATACTACCGTCTTCGAGGTAGGTAGTGAAAGTCGGCCCTTACTACCTTTTTACGACCTATGTTCGTTAGTTAGTAGCTGGTTAGTAACCGTTCCTTCCACCCTAAAACAAAATCGTAGAAGATGACTGACACAGGCTGTTGTGTGAATAAAATGGTTTTGTAATTAAGCATTTCTGCAGCGTAATGCGGTTTAGTACACTAACACTTTTCTCAAATAGCTGGTATTTACGCGTGCAACGCGTAGAGCGCGTGTTGCGCTTGTTTGACTCTTTCTGATACGTGCTTTTCTTCTTGCACTTCACGGTTTTCGGCCACGTTACCGTACTTTCGAAGTGGCACCTCTGATTTCTCGCAGAGCTCCATTTGAAATGCATCATAGAAATGACGTAATTGTGCTCATTTTCGCAGGTTTTTTGAATGTTGAAGGGTTCGGGACTTTCATTCGCGATTTTCTCAGCAACGCAGCCACCTTTCCGCGCTGAAAAAGAAAACCGTTGGTAGCGTTCCTGACGAATAATCTATCCGTCTTGCTCAGCTTGATATTTTCCTTCAGTGCCCCTTTAAAGCTGAGTGTTAAATGGACGATGCGCATTGAATACATTTCAAATATGTGCCATTGGCGATGAGGAGTCATGCACAATGGAGAAATGGGAAAACTATAGATTAGTACTTTTTCGCGTTAAGCATCCCATGCAGGAGAGCAAGACCCAGCGGCTGTCATGCTGCTTACGCGGAGAACGAGCTACTTGCAAAGGAACTGTCACTTCAGTTTTATCTGATTAAGCTGCGCCCTTTTTCCTTTAATATTGCTCGTGAATTGTATTAATTAGGTGTTACTTTAAACATGAGTATAAATTTGTAATTGTATGTAGAAGTGGAAAGCGAGACCAATGGAACGGCCTTTCCCGACGCGCTCTTTCTCCGGAGCAATCAATGTTTTGAACGCCGCACTGCGAAAGAATGTTTCAAAGACGAAAATTCCTACTGACAATTCACATATGTCTTCCAGAATATCCATAAGAAAAAAAATTAGCCAGATTCACAATAAATAAGGATGATTTTTTCCATGGTCCAATCTTCGAACGTTGGCGTTTTTCATACACAGAATTTTAATATCGTTTGAAACAGCTTTTATGATCGATGCATTGCAAAATTATTCATCTTGCTTTCTGATAACAACCTTAAAGCTGCATGCATTATCCTCGCAAATGATAGAGAAAACCGCGATGCATCATATTGTTTTCTGTCACCCTGTGAGCTTGATTGCATTCAGTGCTGGACAAGCCTTGAGAGGCGGGAAAAGATTATTTGATTAATGGCGTTTACAGATAAGTTATCTTAGGCACGCATCACGACCCGCACATGACTCCATTCCATGATGACGTCACCCCCCCCCCCCCCCCCTACTCGTGCCTTGCGCCACCTTCGTCGTCTTCAGGTGGGGTGCGCGCTATGGGTAAATAGGGGAGGGGGCTTGACCGCACCCTGCATGCATCCCGCCGCTTCTCCGTGCGTGTAATCTGAGCCGTCATTGGGTGGGGCGCGTGGTCGTGAAGACACCCCAAACGCTTCGAAACATGCACAGAAGAGGACAGCGTTTACGCCACCCGGCGTAAAACGGCAAACTGTAAGATAGGAATATATTCTGTCTTTGAATTTTGCTAGTCGCAATTTCCAAATGCCAGTGTTCAAAAAGGGGACATTTGTGTAAAGCTTGCTGCCAGTGAAAGACACACAAGCTTTCGTTCTTTAATTTTCTTTCAAAAAATCGCCAACTATTTGTCATTTTTGTTTAATTTTGTAGATTTCAGGATTTTTTTTTTCCTGAGAAACAACACCACAAACACCCGGCTGTGAACAGGCGTAAAATATGTCCTTTTGCCTGTAATAATTCAGTCTTTATCAAATATCCACAAATGTTACATTTATTATCCAATTTTTTAAAGTATAAAAATTTCGAAGAAAGTTGCGTTGGGAGGAAAATAATGAAGGAATGAATGAATCCTTTCTTCGAACGAAGAGATAATAAAAAGTGTGGTTCATAGGTCCTTATTTTGGGACATTTGCTAGTAAAACGTTTACTGCGCCGTGCGCTCTCAGTTTCTCAGTTCGTTGGCAAGCCTGTACGGAAGGTACAGCCTTTGCCAAAAGTAACCAGGCTGCATGTTTTGCTTGTCGTACGAATAGTAGAGCATTTACGGCTTCCCTAAAGATAAAAAAGTTCTCGGAAGGTGAGGACAAGGGTTCTTTACCATACAGAGATTTAGAGCTTGAGGGCTGGCATAGTAGCTTCAATATACGACTTAGAAACAAACCGTGTAGCCTGGTTGCTTTTGACAAATACTGTACATAATATAATAATCTGTACTCCTCCAAACAAAAACAAAACTTTAATTTCAAACCCAACGTTTCAAAGCCGGCTCGGCTCCTTAATCAGGAGTGACCTTGGGGTGGCCCTCAGTCACCTCTGACGAAGGAGCCGAGCCGGCTTCGAAACGTTGGGATTGAAATGAAAGTTTTTGGTTGGAGATTTGCAGTTTATTATAAGTCTTCTTAACCTACCAGACAGGCAAATCTGTCGAAACGCTTAGTTTTCACTGTACATAATGCATGTAAACCCGCTCTAATGAAATTCTGTTCTTCTGATTCTATCCTGATTCTACGGAACTGTGGAAGGTAGTCACTCCGCGTGCCAATTATTCTACGCAAAAGATATCATACACACTACCAACACTTTTAAATTTGTTTCTGAAATCAAGTCTTGATATTTATATAACTGATGTACGAGCTTTACGTCAACACTTTGTCACTCAATCTTTCTTAAATAATTGAAGAGCGTTTTTCGGGTAATTTGTGGTTTTGCGTTTATTTTTTGTGCAAATTTCACATGTGGTCAATTGCTATTTATATCTCCTGCTCAATCGCTGTTTGCCTTGTAAAGGAGGCTGCGGGCTCTAGTCAAGTCGCTTGCCTCTAAAGCGACTTTTACTCGCAGTCTCCTCCATCACTGATGGAAATAAAGAAGTTATTATTATTATTATTCCAGTAACAGTTAGCAAGTGTATGGGCTGCAGGATATCAACCCCTCGCATTTGCAAAAAACATATCTAGTTCAAGGAAAATATCTTTTTTTTTTGGCTCGGTGACTGATGTCAGCTGCGCTGTCACGGTCCTACAAACGTTCCACTGCAGTATGCAATGCTGCTATTCCCATTTTCACTGCGTATTGCTGCCGCCACAAAATTCACGCAGTGGCACATAGCGGCTATTATATCCCTCTGTAGGGGAAAGAGCCCTCTTAAAAATATATTTTTAAAACAACAATCTCACACTGTGGCGGGGAACCGCTTGCCCAACGGAGCAAAACGCGATTCCGGGCACGCCGACCATTCTCAGACTTATTCGCGGTTCCGCCTCACTATGGCGTCGATTTCGTAAAAACTGCCAATGGCTTTTTTTTTTGTTATCACAGAATAAACACCCCGCGCTAGAAGATCAGAGTGAAACGATGCAGGTGGTTCTCGTCCCCGCACGTTGTCACATTTTTTTTTGCGTCTCTGGACCTATTTGGAGTTGCGAGAGGCTCCTCTCATGAGTCAATACAAGAGACTGCAGCAGACAAGGCCAGGACGCCGTCTACTCAGTCACCTCAACATACGCATACCTTGTGTCCCGGAGGAACCACTCCTTATCCAGGAGATTTGACGGCGCAGGCTATGCTTCGAAACCGTGCCACACATGACTCTACACACACACGAAGGCCGGAGAACAGCGCGTGCTTGGGCGCTGGATGCAGAACATAGTTGCAAACCCGGCGGGTTCTACTTTGACGCCGCAGGTCAGAATCCATCGGGCCACTACATGGCAGCCGTAGTCCAGCTCGGTGGGCATTCTCAGCGCGGAAAGCAAGCCCATTGGTTTGCCACTTCTGATGAAGAATTCGCTACCTCCCTCGCGGCCGCAGACCCCGATGCAAGGTCAACATTTCAGACTCTCGTTTCACTTGCGAGAGCTATGTCAAAGGCGAGGTATGTTCTCTAGCCTATCACATACTCTACAACGTCGCTAGAAACGCCGAACCCACGCCTAGACTCATCATGTGGGCTCTGGCCCACCAGGCTTGGGTCTCAGTGGTAACGAAGCTGCGAATGCGGCTTCCGGAGCCCTTATCCTCCGGGCACCTACTTCCGCCTCCTCTTCTGCGGTTTCGAGAAATCGTCGACTATTACAAAGACAGACATCGCCAGTTCCCTCCACCGGCAAACGGGCTGTTGAAGGCAGACGAACGCATTCTGCGACAGCTACAGACGAACACCTACTGGCGTCCCGCCATGGCCGCTCGCTATGACCCGAAAGTGAATCCTTTGTGCCCACACTGTGACGAGCTTTGTTCTCTATCCCACACGGTGTGGGCCTGTCAACACAGTCCCCACTTACCTCCCAACCCCACCCCCACTAAAGAGGCTTTGGAGACCTTTCTCATTCAGTGCTTGAGTGCGATGGCACAAGCTGCCCTCGCACGCCAGGCTCGCGAGGCGGCGGGATCTTGTGGCATTCCGGACTAGAGACGCGGTCCGAGAACGTGCCGGCATTCACCACCTGCGCCGGCTCATCTTCTCTGTTTACATCATAAAAGTTTTCTCTCTCTCTCTCTCTGGTAAGGCAGTGTTTGTGCGTCGTCGTTTTTTTTTCTGGATTACAAGGTCGCGCCTTTCCTGCCGAATAATGATCCACGTTATATTTGAAGGTTAAAAAAAAACATGCACATTTTCGCCAATGTTCCACAACTTTTCCATTAAATGATTCTTTGCTAAGGTTGGCGATAAAACGTAAGGATATCTGTCTTTATTAATTACCAAATTAGCCAATTTAAAACAGTATTCTGACCAGATCAAAAAGACTGCCTACGACCCTGCGTTAGTTGCACCTTCGTAGAGCGCCTAGGGTTTTTTTTTACCTTTTACAGCTTGCCCCGGCTTAGTTGAACGCCCTCTGTATGTTCCTCGGTAACATTAGCTATTGGTGTGTGCGTACTTGTGCGTTCTAAAAAGGAGATGATAGACTTTGAAGCTAATAAGCGTTCTATTCATCCGTCACTTACCGCAAGCTTTGGGCAATATATGAAAGATTTCAAGCATTTGTTTGCATCTGATGTGTAGTACTTGATCAGTATGTTTGCCTAATGTGTAATGACAAAAAGGCTACTTTTGACTGGCGGTTTCTTGACATGCGGAAGTTTCATTGCGTAACCAAATCTTTTGCGAGGTAGTATAACCAGAAACGAAATGCAGATATGATCACCATTACTAAATTTTCCAAGCAATCTGAGATGATTTGAAGTAATTTCTTCTTTACTGATCTCCGAGGCCAGACGGCACCCCGTGTACTTGTGTCCACGATCACGGTGTTGCTAACGCACTTGACGTGATCACCGTCATGAGTTTGAATTGAATGACAGAGAAAACGTTTTCTTTTTGTGTTTAAATGAGACTCCGCCGCAATAAATACGTCCTCTGCTGCCGAACCAACATCGACAGAGCGGCAAAAATCCAAACAAGTGCATTTATCTCAGGTCAAAAGATACAAAGAATTGCACTCCGTGTTTGCTTACATGTACTGCCCTTTAAATTTATTGATAAATTTTTATTGACAGTCATCCAACTCCAGTTTTTTAGTGACTGGGTGCTTGTTTCCCGATTTTGGAACACTAGAGTTATGGCCTTAATCAGCGTAGACTGTTTGGTGCGAACACCTTGTAAATCAAAACAAGCCAGTAGTCAACCAGAGTTGGGTGCGTGAGTCACTTGACGACCTGTTTATTTCTATTCAGCCGCTCTGCGGGGGTGCAGCCGTATCCTGATGGGCCTCCTGGTGCGAAGCAGAATGTCGGCATCGAACAGCAGGTCGTCGCGGTGGTTGCAACTGGATACGCTGAAGCTCCTCAGCACTTTGGCCAGCAGCACCTTGAGCTCCAGCATGGCGAACTTTTGCCCTGGGAATTTCGGAAGGAAGTTGAGATATGCAATTACTCACGATTTTTCCGGAAAAAATGACTTGCGTCATGACGTTTCCTACCACATTCTTTGTAACGCAGCTTTACAGCCCAGGGGTAAGCCACTGGAGCTCTCTCTGTACTCTAGAGCTCTGCATGTGCTGTAGTGAATGTACTGTAGGGCAGAAAATTCTCCAGAGTGCACGAGCGGCAACACAGCTGAGTAGCTGCGTAATTGGCCGACATCTCAAGACCCCCGTTGCAGGAGCGCAAGTCCAACTCGTGTGTTCACGTGTGCAGTAGGGAAACCAGACGATTGCCGACGCACATTGCGCCCATTCCGCGCGTTCTGGAGACGTTTGTCTGTGGTAGCGCACATTACCTGTCGGAATGTCACTCGTCTGCTCAACCAGGCTTATGCGACTGCTGCCTATAGGCACAGTCATTGCACGTTGTTTCATTTTAACAGAAAACAGAAGGTCAGTCTTTTGTTTCACAACAACAAGCAAAATAAAGCGACTCAAACAGAAAATAAGTTGTTTTTTGGTTTGGGGTGGGGGGGGGGGGGGGAGCTACACGTAGGGAAAGGAGGAGCTTCATGTAGAGAAGGGCTCTAGAATAGTCTCGATAAACGCGCGCCAGAATTTCAGCCCACAGGCCATTTTTGTAGTTCTGCTTAGCGTCAATAATATTGCCGCCGCGGCCATTAAAAAAAAATACTCGGGAAAAGTTTACTGAGCAGCAGAACAGGAATCATTTATATGCGATCCACACGGTATGACGAATATCATGTGCCGTCAGGCGTTTGTGTAGAGTCAAACTTCTGTGGTAGTTCAATATTCATGATAGCGAAAAAAAATATGCCGCCATCGTCTGGAAGACGTTGAAGTAACGACCGTTAGCTGTTTGGTTGCGCAATTTATCGTCCATGTGACGTATCACCACGTGATTAGGCTACTTTTCATACCTCAGGGAGAGGGGGTGCCTACCGCCTTGAGGTCGGATATTTTTTACAAATTTGGGCCGGAAAAGTTTTTCGACTCTTTGGAGGACCATTTTTCCTTACTTCAAGGCGGTAGGTGCCCGACCGCCATGAGGTATGAAATTGTGAGCTGCCGAGTGCTGACTTCACGGCCGCCATGTTAAGCCTAACCATAACTAAATGTTAGCCTAATTAGGCGATATTGCTGTCTAACATGTTCTACTCATCGAGGGCGTTATGAATATTGCATTAGATCATGATGTAATAGGTTAATTAATTTTAAGCAATTAAATTTGAGCCTTATCATAACAAAATGTCAACTTCATTATTTCATATTGGTGTCAAACGTGTTCTACTTATCTAGATGACTCCAAATATCTAATTCGTTTTATGATGACCTCATTAATTACTGAGTTATAAGCGATTAAACATAGTCACGTGACTCGTTAATTATGCCGTCACAAAATCAGTGACGTAACCAATGAATCACCAATTCGATATGATAATGACGTCACCAATCAATCACCAATTGGGTTGCTATATTGATTTACTATAAGGGTCGCCATCTTGAATACAACATTTCTCGCCGAAGGGAGGTGGTAGCCGACCCCAGGAAATCGAGAAACGTAATGAATAAGAACTAACGCTCTTAAAAATGCACGCGTGTAGACGTGCTCTGCGTCCTTGCATGACGAACGGTTCGTACAAAACACTAGGAATATTATCGGATTCTATCGTTTCGATAACATTTTGCGTCTGTTGCATCTCAGCGCTTCATTTGTACTGTTTTGAGCAAAAAGTGAAAGCCATCCAAATACTGGGTATGTCAAGGACACAAGCGTAACCGAACATGCAACGTTAAAAAAAAAGACGCGATGTTTACTATTCATTCTCTCGGTCCGCCACAAAGCTGTGTGTCCCTCCTCGACTGCACCCGAGTTGAGCCGAAATCTTGTCTTCAATTCTTTCCAGCGACGGACCAGCATTATCTCCACTTTGGGCCACTGAGTGGAGCGCTGGCGGAAAGCCACGTGTCATCTGGTGGAAACACTGAGCCCGGCGGTGGCCATGGACGGCCGTGCTAGAAAGCACACTTTTCGCATTTCCTCCGGCGAACGGGCACGATGGTGGAGGGAAGGCGAAACGATGCGAGAGAGCGAGCGGACAAAGTTCGCGAATTCGAGGAGCCGCTGTCGGAGGGAATGCTATAATCCTACGCCTTGAGTAGCGTTCCGGTCGCCTGCCCATCTTGCTGCGCTGCCAAGAAAGACCTCCGGTTTTGAAGATGCCAAATAAACCTTTTCCAGGTTGGCTATCATTCGGTCCTGCATATGTAGTTCAGTGTGGTCGGAGGTGTGGTCGGAGCTAGGAAAGCGGCCTTAACCCTGAATGCGGGTCGTATGGCGGTAACAACTTTGGACTGTATTCAAAATAGCTGCCCGTTTTAAATGGCATCTATTAGTTTGAATTGTCGTTTTTCATATAAGTCCTTTCAGAGACCCAGGATGCTCTACAGAATAGCGACTAAGCATACCACAGAGTTTGCAGACACACTGACGACCTCGCCGCCGCGGTGGTCGAATTTCGATGGAGGCGAAATCCTAGAGGTCCGTGCACTTTGCGATGTGAGTGCACGTTAAGGAACGCCAGGTGGTCGAAATTTCCGAAACCTTTCACTACGGCGTCCCTCATAGCCTGAGTCGCTTTGGGACGTTAAGCGCCCATAAACCACAAACCAAACATTGAGGAGCTCCTCTTGTCCTCATGCCCGGAAACAGGCACATTCTCACCCGGACCTGAATTTTTCTTATGAATGTTCAAAACCGGTGTACAATTCCCTTACGAAACGCTTTAGACATGACCTGACATGACAACGACGTGATGGCCAACTGAGTAGAAGGGGAAAGGTTTAGGTTTTATTTGGCAAACGTGCTCCGCAAACACTCTACTACCGCGGTTCGTTTTCAAAACATTCGGCGCCATTTCACCTAAACATCAAAGAAGTAGGCCTCCAGACACCTGTGTCACGCTTGCGCGCTGTTCGAACTCATTCCGCTGTCTGTAATTGGTTTTGCCAGCCAAAATCCTTTTTTTCTTTTCCTTCCTTGTAAACGTGAGAGTGCTCTACATGCTTTATTTTACTCGTCTTTCAGTATTTCGCGCATGATGGCTTTAGTTGTTCATGTGCCATGAAACCCAAAGCAACCGAACATTTAATGAGCCCATGCCAGCGTGGCCAATAAAACCTCGGGCGACACTTAAGCTTCACCATATGGGTATGACGCGACAGCGTTAATGGCTTCCTCCAGCGGCCTGGTATCCTCTTTGCATATCACTTGGCAGACACGTGCAACGTTAGACAAGATACACAAGACCACCCTTAAACCAAGTCGAGCGAAATGGCCTGGTGACCCAGGCAATAAAGAAAAAAAAAGCATGGCGGCCTAGGAGTAGCGTATCTGAATCGGTACCCAAGTGGCATGGGTTCGATTTCGATATCACCACATTTTCCTTTTTTGAGTGAAATTAATTTGCGTTGCATTCTTACATCTCATACGCTCGTTTGAGCCATTCTGCGACCTTCTATTCACAGTTTAAGTAATGTGTTCATCACTTTTGAAGTCCGCCGCTTCACGTGTGACGTCACTGCCATTTCTACCAATCCGCATTTTCACGCACGCCACCGGCGCCGGGGCTGCCGGGTTCTTCGCTGAACGGGAGCCTTGACGCTAGCGCGTTAATACGCCTTTGCTGCTTACTGTTTTTTTTTTTGCGAGGAAGGGTAGCGCGTCAGCGATTTCAAAGCGCTCATTTCACAAAAATAGGATGGTCTCTGTATAGAAGTAAGAAACTAACTAAACTCACAGCGTCTAGATAATAGGAATTCTAGAATAGTCCAAAAACGCTACGACGTTAAATGGCATTTAGTACTGAATTCGTAAAGTACCGAGGTCATTTTAAGCCAGAATTGATCTACAGAGAGAGAGAGAAAGACGAACGGAGAGGCAGGGAGATTAACTAGGCGACGCCCGGTATGCTTCCCAAAACGTGGGAAGGGGAACGGAGGGAGAGATAAAAAGGGGAGAGAGCAAAAGGAGATGACTTTTCAAGATGTCCGCTGGCCATCACTTGCAGGGTACACATGGCACACACTGATAGTTCACAACCTTACACTCAGTCCTCAGTCCTTTAAGAACTTGAAAAGTGCATTCAAAGCTGTCCTCTGCTATGAAGGCTAACTCCAAGGACCCAGAATCTTCGCTTCAGTAAGGGGCCGATGATCCATGTGGCGGAGTGTTACAGCCAGGAGGGCACGCTTACGCTGAAACCGAGGCCAGTTAAAATGTAGGTGTTCTATTGTTTCGTCGCACCCACAGATCTTACACGCATGAGAGTCTGTCACTGCGAATGAGTGGGAGAAGGCATTTGTAAACGCCACTCCCAGCCACAGGCGACACAACAGCGTAGCATCGCAGCGGGAGAAGCCGGACGGAGGACTGAGTTGAAGCAAGAGGTCTAGGCGGTGCAGACGCATGGGGAGTTTCCAGGAGAAGACGATGACGCCAAAAATCTCATTTCGGCCAACCATTCGCAGATATCTTGCTGCGTCGGCTCTTGTCAATGGTATCAGGACAATGCTGGCACTGCCGTGAGCCGATCGAGCTGCAGCGTCAGCTTCGTCGTTTCCGACAATGCGACAGTGTCCCGGTATCCACTGGAAAACGATGTTATGACCCTCTTCTTGCGCCTGGTGTTGATGATGTCTTAATTCAGCTACGAGTTGATCGTGATCGCCAAGGCGGAAAGCACAATTATGACATTGTAGGGCTGCTTTTGAGTCATAGAACACAGCCCATTATTGGGGTGTTTGTGCACCGATGTACTGCACAGCCACGTGAAGAGCGGAGAATTCTTACCCGGTGGAGGTTGTCCGATGGGAAATTTGCTGGTTAATACTGGTCTGTCTCGCAGGAATGACAACGGCGTAGGTTGAGCGTGTGCCTGAGACCGAACCATACACATACACATGAGTGTGGTCACTATATGCGGCGTGGAGTAGGTAGAGTGTCAACTGTTTTAATGGCCGGTGTCGATGAGTTCGATTTTTTCGTTATGCCCGCACGCATGGCTCCCGCAGACGCCACAGCGCAGAGGAAGGCCGTGCTGCCGGGGTGAACTGTGATGGTATGGACGAGTGGTGGGCTGCTATAACCTTTGAAAACGCAGCGTGCGGTCTTTGTACCACCAGTTACACAGGGTGGTCCTGGGGAATCCTTGTTAGATGACGTATGTGGATCCGCAGGGTGTCAAGGGTTATATACGTCGAGAGTGGGTAGTCCTGGGCGATAGCAATGGTAGCAACTGTTGATGCGCTGCGAGGGAGACCCAGGCATGTGCGAAGTGCCTGACCTTGTACAGCTTGCAGAGCACGCAAATTCGCCTTGCATGTGCTTGAAAGCACTGGTGTACTATACCGCAAAAATCCCCAAAAGAGTGCTCTGTACAGCTGCAGCACTGACAGAATCGACGAGGCCCATCATTTTCCGCCAAGAAATCTGGGCAGGTGCGTTATAGAGATTAGCTTTTTCTTTAGAAAGCCGCAATGCGGGCTCCTTTCTTTGCGCCGAAAGTGTTTTCGACTGTGTCTTTTCCACAGACTGTATCACCATAACCCTCTGTTAAAGGATCATCTTTTTTCGAGCCCTTCATACATTTCATCCCGTTCCTATCATATATTTAAAGTCGGTGTTCCATTTTCGAGAACAAAATTGTATTATGATTCTTTTATTCCTAGAACCAGCGTTGACTGGAACGACCTTCCTCCCTCCATCGCTGGCATTACCGATGTTGAGAACTTCAAGAAAACTGTGTTTTCTGCCATCATATAACTTGTTTTGTGTAACTATGCACTGTATTTTTTTGTTTTGTTGTACCACTCCTTTCTGTAATGCCTTCGGGCCCTGAAAGTATGTGAAATAAATAAATAAATAAATAAATAAATAAATAAATAAATAAATAAATAAATAAATAAATAAATTCTTGTCTACGATAATTCCTAAAAGACGATGAGAAGCACGATAGGCAATGGCATGGCCGTCAATAGTTAGCTGATAACGAGTCACACTTTTCCGCGTAAATGCCACTATAGTGCACTTCTCGGCTGACACGCTCATACCTTGCTCTCGGAGATAGGAGGAAGTTATGGTTGCTGCCCCCTGAAGTTTTGCTCGCACCTGGAGACGCGTCGCAGAGGAGGCCCAGATGAAGGTGTCATCGGCATAATAGAGATATGTATGGTATTAGGTAGGTACTCCGGGAGTCTTATAAGTGTTAGATTAAACAAAGTAGGACTGAACACTCCGCCCTGGGGCACGGCGCGGTAGCTTTATGCACGGGCGTGGAGCCATCTTCACACATAATCAAAAATGTCCTTTTCGTCAGATAGCTTTGGATCCACCTATATATCCGTCCACTGATTCCAACAGCCTCTGGCGCATCAAATATGGCCTCATGTGTCACGTTATCGTATGCACCTTTGACATCTAGAAAAAGGGCCGCACACATACGGTTCTGGCGTTTCTGTTGCTGAAGTGTGGACACAAGATCAATGACGTTGTCTATAGAGGAGCGACCCCGTCGTAAACCCGCCATGGCATTAGGATACACGTTACTGTGCTCGAGGTACCCCTCAAGACTAGCCAGAAGCATTCTTTCCATTACTTTTCCCACACAACTGGCTAAAGCTATTGGCCTGTATGATAACAGGTCGAGCGGGGATTTCTCTGGTTTTGGTAATGGTATCGTGTGACTGGATTTCCACTAGGGAGGAACAACTCCGTCTTGCCACGAGTGGTTGTAAAAGCTGAGTAGCTCTCTACGCGCGTCGTGGCCAAGGTGGCACAGCGCAGCATATGTAATGCCGTCTGGCCCTGATGCAAACGAACACTTACTTTCGGCAAGGGCAGCATCAAGTTCCTCACGAGTAAAGATAACATCCATCGCTGAATCCCGTGATGCAGGAGGAACACGCTGGGAACCTGAGGTAGGCACTGTACCAGCGATTGTCCTGCAGAAGTCAGTTGCAACTTCAATCTGGTGACGGTTTTGATGTAGAGCCAACGCATAGAAAGGCTGTCTTTGCTGTGGAAGCGCTCGAAGCTCCCACAGTGTCCGCTGAATGAGGGACATGGGCTTTCGAGGATCCAGAGAGTGACAGTTCTTCCAGCGCTGTTCCGCCAGCGTGTCCATTCGTCGCTTGATCTTCCTCTGCAAACGACGCGCCTCTCTGAGGTCCCTTAAACATTTGGTTCATTTAACGTCTTTCTGCACGCCGACGAATAGCACCTAGGTGGTCTAATTCGATATAAAATTTGGTGCGCATTATAGTTGACGTGAGGTAGCCTCTAGCAGCCTTCATTGCTGTTGCTATAATGTCCCACAAACTGGAAGTTAGGACTTCTTTGCACGTCTATTCCATTCTAGTTTTAAATGCCGTCCAATTGATGTACGCCTGTTTAGCTGGGCCGGATGCCCCAAGGCCTGGAATCTTCAGGTAGGTGGTTATGTGGTCACTCCCGTGGGTCTCCGCATCACAAAACCACTGGACACGCCGGTGCAGAGACCGCGAAACTAGCTTCAGGTACAGGCAATTGCGGTATGAACTGCCTCGCAGGTGTGTCGGGCAGCCGTCATTCATTCCGTAAGGTTCATTTTCTGAAGCAAATAAGTCCAGATTCCTCCCTATGGCGTTGGTTATAGGACTTCCCCACAGTTGGTGGCGGGCGTTGAAATCGCCGATAATAATCCAAGGAGCCCGGGTTGCCTCCATAATTGCCTTCAGCCTCTCGCAGTCGAACTGAGAGGAGGAAGAGACATACGCCGCTATCAGTGTGAACTCTATGGATCCTTTTTTGACTATGAAACACATGTACTGATTGTCATTGTGGGGTTGAACTGGGCAGCAAACGTACGTTATGTCGGTGCGGATGTAGACCAGAAGTTTGCTGCGCTCCCTGCATGTCGGAGCAAAGAAGGGCTCGTACCCGGAAAGCCTGATATCTTGGGATAAGTTAGGTTCGCAGGTGACTAATATCGGGAAGTGGTTGGTAAAAACATATTGCCGAAAATTTGCGATTCGTGACTTTAGGCCTTTTGCGTTCCACTGGAAGGTCGCAGTGACCCTGGCTTTCTCATGAAACGTAAGAAGCTGGCCAGTTATTCTGTTTTAAAAATCTTGTAGAGCTGGAACCAGGGAGTCCAGCACTAGTAAGACGCTTCGAGCGGTTGACGACTGCAGGGCCGCCTGTATCAGAGGGCGAATAGCGTTGACCACCGTCCTAAGGATCACGAGGGCTTATCGATCCTGCTCTGGGAGCCCTTCTCTAACGACAGATGAGCTCGGCGATGCAAGCTTGCGCAGAGGAGGCTCAGCAGGACGTAACGGCGAAAGCGCTGGCCAAGCATCCGCACATGAAGAGGTCTGATTATCCTAGGCGATATTTCGCTGACAGGACACACTTGGACGTGGTGGCACGGGAGTAGGTTGAGAAGGAGGTGCCGTGGGCGCGTCGCTGTGGATGTTTCTTGCAATAGATTTTCTTGAGTTCTTCTTGCGGCGAGAACGCCTTTTCTGAACAACCGCGGCACCTTCACGGTGCGTAGAATTGTCCCGAACCATTTGCTTTAGAACGGCACGATTGTATTTTATGCGCGGACAGTTCTTAGATGAGGCGTCATGAGGCCCGTTGCAGTTGGAACACTTAAGCACTTGTGCATTACAGGACTCAGCACCGTGAGCACCGGCACAACAAGAGCACACTCTCGTGTTGTCGCAGACCCCGCTCACATGACCCAGTTTTAAACATTTGTGGCATTGCAGGGGTTTTGGAATAAATGGCCGCACAGCATGACGGAAATGGCCCACCTTCACGTGTGATGGAAGGATGTGACCTTGGAATAGAATGTTCAGACAACGAGAATTGCCCAGAAGTGATACCCATAGAATTACCGGGGCTTCGTTTGCCTGCCTCATGAGTATGGGCCAATCATCTCGCGTGATAGCCTTGTCGACATCATAGATTACGCCGGTAGAAGACTCATACCCACCGAGCGGGATAAAAGTACTTACTGATAAACCGCCGAGTTGAGTTATGGCCCGCAGTGTTTCCAGTGCTGCCGCATGGTGGACGTCAACGGCTACAATGTTCTTCCGCGTATTCACCCGAGCGTCTTTGATTTCGTTAGGAACGAGGGCCTCGAGTTCTAGAGAGACGACTTGCCTGTTAAACCGCCTCATGTTGCCGGTTCGCTGCACAGGAAGGACGAGGATGGTGTGTGCCGGTGCGGGGCCATTTGTTTTTACAGTGGACTCATTGGAGGACGATCCGGCTCTTAGAAGTCTTCTCTTGGTCTTCCGGCTGAGGTAAGTCTCAAAGCCGTCCTCACTGCTGGCCTCGCTGAAGTATTCGATGGTGTCACCGCTGTCAGGGTCGCTCGGGCGGCTGCACCGCGCTTCCTCGACGAGCTCGAGGAGGAGGCCGCTAGGCTATTCGTATGCCCAGGAGGGTTCAGATCCATCGCCGTATGACGTGGGACAGCGTCCCCGCAGTATACACGCAAAACTGACATTTCATGAAGGAAAGGATGAGGCGCTGAGTTGCGCACAAATCGCTGTTATGGCTTGCAACGAAACTGTTCACTGTTTAGTTAGTTTAAACTACATGGCATATCTTCCCAACTTAAGCCCATAGAAGTCAGTACCGGGCCTTGAGCCTGGGCAGGTGTGACGATTCCCCAAGGCAGCAGACGCCAAGGACACCGCAGGCGCCTTCTCAGCGGCACCCAGCTGCACGGGGAAAAAGGGAGAGGGAAAAGATAATAAACGCTCCCCGCTTTTCAAGGAGAGGGGCCAGTCTGACTCCCGCCAGCAACGTGTACTGTCGTTTTACGGGGCGCTCTTCCCGCGCCCTCGTTAGGGCACGTCGGTGACCCGTTGCGGCATTCGCTTCTATGCTCACCCCCTTACAATACTATAACAATTCTGGCGACGAGGTAAAAGTTTTCCGGCATCGCATCATCTGCAACTATGCCGACCTACGGAGCATTGGAGCCATTCCACGGGGAAGGAGGAGCCTGGACGGAGTACCTTGAGCGAGTCAAGCTGTTCTTCGACGCCAACAGCGTTCCAGAAGAGAAGAAAAAGTCCGTGTTCCTGACTTGCTGCAGGTCCAGTACCTACTCCTTACTACGGAGCCTGCTGACGCCTAAAACTCCAGATCAAGTCTGTATCGACGAGATATTTTCCGTGCTTTCGGGTCACTACATTCCGAAGCCTTCCGTGGTGGTCTGCCGCTTCAGATTCAATAGTCGCTCTCGCCAACCGGAGGAGTCTCTCAGCGCCTACACCGCATCACTGAAAAAGCTTTCAGCAAACTGTGAATACGGCACCTTCCTTCCTGACATGCTGCGGGACAGACTCGTTTGCGGCATTAATGACGCGTCAATGCAACGACGCCTGCTTGAGGAGCCAAACCTGACGTTCGAGTCAGCAGTCAAGCTTCTATTGCAATGAAGACGGCTAAAGGAGACTCAAGCATGTTGATGCAAGCTCAGGGCATGACCAAAGCGCAGACAGTTCACAGTGCGATGAGCAAGCAAATAAAACAGACGATAAGTGGTTATCGCTGTGGAGAGCCGCACTACGCAACAGTATGCCAGCACGCCAAAACCCGGTGCAACGCATGCAGCAAGATGGGGCATTTGACCAGAGTATGCCGCTCAAAGGCTGCCGACATGAAGCAAAAGAACGTGTCAAGGAAGCACAGTACGCAAAGGCAAACAAAGCAGCCAGTTCACAGCCTTGAGGACAGTGGAAATCTTTTTGAAATCCAGTCACAGGTCTACGAGACGTGGCAGATGAACAGCGAGGAAACAATACCTCCGTTTGTAGCAGTTTTGCAAGTCGCAGGCAGACCTCTTAGAATGGAGCTAGACATGGGGGCCAGTGTCTCCGTAATAGGGGAGACCGCATTCCAACAGCGGTTTTCCGAGCTCTCAGTAGACCCATCAGACGTAATTCTGAAGAGTTATTGCGGAAGACGGACACCCGTGAGGGGCAAGGCTACCGTTTCAGTCCAGTTCGGACGAAGAGAGGCAACACTGCATTTGTTTGTAGCTCCGGACCAGTGTCCAACCCTTCTCGGACGAAACTGGATCAGTGCGCTTCAGCTCGACCAAAATAACGTCAGATCCGTTGACTCACTTACGAGCGTTGGCGAGCTGCTTACTTGCTACAAAGAAGTATTTTCGGACGGACTAGGAACATTCAAAGGTGTGAAAGCCAAAATTGTTGTCAAGGAAGATTCACCTCCAAAATTCTTCAAACCACAAACGATTCCTTTTGCATTGCAAGACAAAGTTGCAGAAGAATTGCAAAGAATGCAACGAGAAGGGGTACTTACACCCGTCAGAACATCTGAGTGGGCAGCCCCAATTGTTCCTGTGCTCAAGCAAGACGGCCGCGTGCGCATATGTGGCGACTTCAAGGTCACAATTAACGGTGCCATAGTGCTGGAAAAATATCCTGTGCCGCGAGTCGAGGACCTATGGGCGAAACTTTCAGGTGGCAAAAAGTTTACGAGGCTGGACCTGAAAGACGCTTACCAGCATGTAGAACTTGACACGAGCTCACAGAAGCTAGTGACCATAAATACGCCTCAGGGCCCCTTCCAGTACACCAGACTACCTTTCGGAGTAGCTTCAGCGCCGGCCATATTTCAGAGAGAACTGGAAAATTTGCTACAAGATATGCGCCATGTCATCGTGTACTTTGATGACATCTTGGTAACGGGATTGGACGACGCAGATCACTTAAGCAACGCAGCCAGTGTACTACAGCGTCTACAGGAAGCAGGCCTCAAGCTCAAGCTAAAAAAGTGTTCATTTCTAGCTACAGAAGTTGAGTACCTGGGCCATGTCATAAACGCGGACGGACTGAGGCCAACACCAAAGAAAATAGAAGCTGTCGTGAATGCTCCATGTCCCAAGGACGTCAAGCAACTTCAAAGCTGCCTTGGACTCATTAATTTTTACAGGCGTTTTCTGCCTAACCTTTCGACAGTTCTCCGGCCCTTGAATCTGCTACTTACAAAAGAAACTCCTTGGAAGTGGACAAGCGTAGAGGAACAAGATTTCAGAGAAAGTAAAGTTCTCCTGACTTCTGCGCCGGTACTGCATCATTTCGATTCTTCCAAGCAAATCGTTCTCAGTTGCGACGCTTCACCGTTCGGAATCGGAGCTGTTCTCGCACACCGAGATGAAACAGGGGCACGTCCCATTGCCTTCGCATCGAGAAGCCTTCTTCCAGCAGAAAAGAATTACAGTCAGCTGGACAAAGAAGCCCTTGCCTTAATTTTCGGCGTATCGAAGTTTCATAAGTATCTCTGAGGCCAAGATTTTGAAGTGGTGACTGATCACAAACCACTTCTAGGGCTTCTCGGACAGGACAAGCCTATTCCCGACAGATCATCACCGAGAATGATACGCTGGGCAATTACCCTGTCAGCGTACGAGTACACGCTTGTGTACCGCCCTGGCACCAGCATCAGCAACGCCGACGCGCTGAGCCGACTACCGCTTCCTACAGAGCCAGGCACAGTACCCAAGCCTGCTGATATCTCCATGATTGAAAGTGCATATCCTCGACTTCTTTCACCATCCGCCATCGCCAAAGCTACAGATCGTGATCCTGTTATGTCACGCCTACGACTGGCGCTCCTTACTGGTGAAGAGCTGCCAAGAGGAAGTGATTGGACACTGTTTCAGAAGAACCGTACAGAGTTTAGTGTTCATGAGAACTGCGTCCTGCGAGGAACACGAGTCGTCGTTCCTAAAGAACTACAAGCAGAAGTTCTTGATCTCCTTCATGAAACTCACCCAGGTGTGGAAAAGATGAAAGCAGTTGCATGGAGCCACATTTGGTGGGAAGGACTTGACAGCAGCATTGCACAGAAAGTGCAACTTTGCAAAATCTGTCAAGAACACCAGAGAATGGGACGGAAAGCACAGTATAATCCGTGGCCGTTTCCGAAGCAACCATGGTCTATACTGCATGTCGACTTTGGTGGTCCATTTCAAGGACACTACTTTTTCATCCTAGTCGATGCCTACTCTAAATGGGTAGAGGTGGTTCCCGTTCATGCACCTTCAGCGGACGCCACAATTCGATGCCTGCGAACCATATTTTCCACACATAGCATTCCAGACATCATTGTCTCCGACAACGGCACCGCATTCACCTCCGAGAAGTACGCTGATTTCTTGAGCAAGAACGGCATTCGGCGAATCCTGATACCACCATACCACCCAGCATCGAACGGAGCAGCGGAACGCGTCGTGCAAACAATTAAGGGGAAACTCGAGAAGGCGGCGCCTGGAGATGTCCAAACAAACATCGACAGGGTCCTGCTTTCCTACAGAACAAGGCCGCACGCGTTTACTGGGTCCCCTCCCGCTGAGCTCCTCATGGGCAGGCAGCTGCAAACGCCCATTCAGCGAATGCACCCCGGCCTAAGGGCGCATGCGGACTTCAAGCAATTGAAGCAAAAGATGCGCTGCGACAGTAACGCACGCAAAAGCTGTTTGCCTACGCCCGGCGAGCCCGTCTTTGTTAGGAACTTCCGACCAGGCCCAGCTTGAATTGCCGGAACGGTTCGCCATCCCGCAAGTTCTTCGTCGCTTCAAATAGAACTCGAAGACGGAACGCTGTGGAAGAGGCACGCGGACCACGCGCGACCGCGAAGGACACCCGGCGTTCTCTCAGTCGACGAGGAGCCTCTTCCTGCACTAGCAGCGACAACGGATACGGAACAGCTGTCCCCACCTCGCTGCTCATTAAGCACCGAGCCGTCTACAACATCCTCGGCGCGGCAACAGCAGTCAAGTGCGGCCCCTTTGCACCCCCAGCTTCGTCGGTCTACCCGGGTCCGGAAGCCTGTTATCTACTACGGACTGTAGAGGCGTAACCAAGACACGGCTCGTCCCCAGTGCCGTGCAGCAGGCTTCATAACAAAGGGAGGGGTGTGACGATTCCCCAAGGCAGCAGACGCCAAGGACACCGCAGGCGCCTTCTCAGCGGCACCCAGCTGCACGGGGAAAAAGGGAGAGGGAAAAGATAATAAATGCTCCCCCGCTTTTCAAGGAGAGGGGCCAGTCTGACTCTCGCCAGCAACGCGTACTGTCGTTTTACGGGGCGCTCTTCCCGCGCCCTCGTTAGGGCACGTCGGTGACCCGTTTCGGCATTCGCTTCTATGCTCTCCCCCTTACAATACTATAACAGCAGGTCACAGCAGATAGCAGACATACGCAATTCGTCTACAGCTAACGCATTGTCTTTGTCAAAAGTAAGCAGGCTGCTGTGTTGTGGAAAAAAGCCTGATGCTGGTCAAACGCTGAACCTGCAGTCGGCAGCCCTCACTGGCTACGAGGATAACCTATGTGGCATGCACTTGCGCCATCGCTGTTTTCCTTGGGATGGTAATAAGTTACGTCATGAGAAGCTACAAGGGCAGCCTGGTTACGTTAGGCAAACACGGTACCCTCTCTCTAGGAGAGATCGCTTTTCGTGCAAGGTTTCTATTAATCTATCATTGCCAGAGGGAAGGCTACTGCGACCGGAATTATCTGGGTAAAGGTAGTTCCGTTCTTCCAATATATATATATATATATATATATATATATATATATATATATATATATATATATATATATATATATATATATATATATATATATATATATATATATATACAAGCCAGCTGGCTCGCGATGGATTGCGTTGGCGTGAAAAATGCTGCTGTCAATTTTGGTCGACTTGAACAAGAGAAACAAACTAGGATTGCAGAGCTCCAGGAATCTGCTCATTTCACGAGCCGTAATGTGCACAGGAATGTGTCATGATCCAGAGAGGGTGAGAAGTTCTCAGTGAAGGTGTATCCTTGAGGCGCGTACGCACGCGCTGAACAGTAATTCAAAGCCGTTGTGATCCCTTCATCCAGGAAGTAAAGTGTAAATAGTGGGGTGCAACGCCCCGAAGCCACATATGGACTATGAGGGACGCCGTAGAGGAGGGCTCCGGATTAATTTAGGCCGCCTGAGGTTCTTTAATGTGCGCTTGCATCGCCCAGCACACGGCCGCCTTCGGCGTTTCGCCTGCATCGAAACGTGGCCGCCGCAGCCGGGATTGATCCCCGGGTCCACCGGCGGAGTATTCGAGTGCTCTACGAACTGTATCTCAATTAAGTTACAGAACTTGCCATTAATCACCGAATATTATCGGTAATACTTCGTTCAGGCGAAATTATAAGAGCAATTAATTATTGTTGTTATTTGCGTTCTGATCCACGGAAAGTTCCTGAGCAGTGAGGGTTTAATTTAGGTGTTTCAGAGCAGGCTTTCGGTAGGGGTTTTGCGCCGTTTGAATGTTCAAGCAGCCGTAGCAGGGCGATTATATTTACAGAATTGTTCGCCACGGACCTCACTGCAAATGACGATGATGGGAAAGCGTGCATCTGTTACGCAGATGCACTGTAAGGTTGCTGTCACTTGTGCTGCGAGAACGGTTGTGGCAGTAAGGCTTCTTTTGGAGGTTTCACAATGAGAGCGGTAAATAAAAGGAGCTAAAATCCGTGCGGTGGTTCTCGCTTCTGCGACATGACGTATGCATGGCCTTTGTAGCCTACATATGTGCGTAGCGTGCTTTTCTAGCACAGAACAACAAGCCTTGTCCAGGATTTCGTGGTTTTGTGACATGATTTTCAGACTTGGGTACCTGGGGCGCACATTTGGTCAAAAGTCTCCAGTTCACATAGTGTTTTTGTTGAAGCCCTGTATTGGAGTCTTGACGGCACGCATAGTGACCGAAAGGCCTCATAAGGTGAAGATGTGGGTTCTCCACAATCTGCAGAGATTGAGCTTCAAGGGTGCCACATGACTAAAATGGAAACCATGTGGCACGAAACCTTCTTACCGAAGGTGCACTACAGCTTGAAACTAAACCTTGTCTGCTGCTCCAGCAGGGAGCTCTCACATGTTCGTGCAAAATTCCACTGCGGTAAGCCAGGGACCGAAAGGCCTCATAAGGTGAAGACGTGGGTTCTCCACAATCTGCAGAGATTGAGCTTCAAGGGTGCCACATGACTAAAATGGAAACCATGTGGCACGAAACCTTCTTACCGAATGTGCACTACAGCTTGAAACTAAACCTTGTCTGCTGCTCCAGCAGGGAGCTCTCATATGTTCGTGCAAAATTCCACTGCGGGAAGCCACGCTCCTTTCTTACTTTCTGAAAGCAATCGCTTTATAACGGACGCTATTCTTGCGATTCGACAGGATAGCGAGATGATGTGCATTCAGCGTTCCACATCCTCTCCTTCAGTGCCTGTCGTCGTGATGTTTGCGCTCTAGAACTGGTAAACATGTTTGCGGTGATCAGTGTAGTGGGAATCCCTGTGAGGAAAGGGGTTGGTTGTGCTTGCATCATTTCCTGTTTACGCACAGCTGTCCTCGGCGGAATTCAATTTCATGGGATTCCGAGGTGTGCCGTGCATGTGAATATGTTGCGGCATTTAGTGAGAACCGAGTTTTTGCTGTATGCAGTCCTGGCAACAGCCACCACATTTACATCGCATGCATGTTTTTTTTGCAATTCTAGATATCGCTGAGTAAAGAAACTACGCTTAGCTTCATACAGTAATCGGCACGATCATTGCTACGGGCTAAGTGAGCTTGGCGACAGCGGCAACAACAGAATGCTCAGCAGATGCTTGTTTGTTATGCAATGCCTGGTATGCGCCACCGTACCGCTGTTCTTAGGCCAGGCTGCCCTGCCTGGCGACTCCATCGAAACGACTGCAGCTTCACCTTCGCTTACGCAAGGGGCACGTGCATGTAGGAACGTTTCTTCGCTTAGACTTTCCTATCCCCCCGTGCGCGATAATGAAGATATGCCCGCCTGCATGGCCATCGACCGTCAAGTTCCCTGGTGTTCGGTCATTATCGACCGCCCAATCGCCGCCGGCAGTAGTCCAGTGACGTCACTCGTCAAGGATTTAAAAGCACTGGACTCGGACGTCGCTTTCAGTGTGCTTGGTGGCAGTGGCAACAACATAATGCTTAGCAGGTGTTTGTTTCTTATGCAGGTATGTTATCTTCCTCGTGCTCATTGTGTCCGATCTGACGATCGCTTCCTGCTGCTGTCACCTTGGCCCATGTAGTCTTGCCTCACTTTCACATGCTTTGTTCTACCTGAGACACCTTTTGTTAATGTAGCTACGTCGAGCTCAACCCAGGACCCTCCGTGAAATATAACTCTTCGACCTCGTCAGGTTCATGCAGCCATTCGGCTGTTAAATTGCTCTTTCGACTCTGCGTCTGCAGGAAATGATGTTTTCGGCGCTGCTCAGAATACCTCAGTTGCTTCCGTATTTTCCGGACTGCTCGAAAGTAGAAGGAAATTGCTCGTGATGTATTTGATATCAATGAAGAGTTTTTGGAACGTGTTGAAGCTTTGGAATCAACCATATCAGCGCTAGAATTGTCTTTTGGACACGGTAGTTAAGAGCTGCTTCCTGAATTTTGTCTAACATGTGGTACAATCACAAACTTAATAAAATAATGATTCAGAAAACCGTTCGAAGTGTAATACCATTATAGTGCATGACCAGGCAGATGAAGAAAAAATGTCACTCTGCTTTCGAATGTTTCACAGTTACTTACGGAAAACCTGTGTATTGTATGCACTTAGATCGAACGCTGCCACGGGATAGGCAGAAGGCGCAACGGACGGGTTCTTCCAGTTCTGAAACTCCTTGATTTTCGCGAAAAAATCAATGTAATGAAAAATGTCTAAAAACTAAAAGGGTGTAAAGTTTATATTGCAGAGGATTTTTCGCCTAGGGTGCGGTCTGTTCGACAAAAGCTGTGGGGAGCTTTGGCTTCTTTTCACAGTAACGGTTCTCGTGTACCGCTGCATTTTGGCCATTTGGTTATTGTATAACGATCAGTACTATTGGGTCACGCTTCAGATTTCTTGTTGAAGCTGTCTTCTGCCACAAATAAACCAGCGAAACCTTGTGTGCAAGATGTGCAAGAGCCGGTCCGCCAAATTCATCCAAGTCCTTTCCACCCATCAGCCCTTCTGGGTGACTCGCTGTAATTAAGTGAAATATCTGACCACTTTGAATGTTAATGCAGGGAGCGTCGTCAATAAATTTGTCTGTCTACGCTCGCTCATTTCTGTCTCTTCACCTCATGTTGTTTGCTGCTGAAAATTGGCTGCATGATGGCATCTACGACTGTGCATTCACTCCCCCTGGTTATACTGCATTTCGGGCAGATAGGCAAACAGATAAAGGAGGAAGGCTTCGCTCTGCTTATCTGATCAGATCTTAAGGGTAGTCTTTTGCCTGACCCCCTGACATAAAATTTGTTTGGTGCAGAATCATCTACTCCAAGTGCTCCATCGTTATTTGTACGTTTTATGGCCCGCCAGCCTCTCCTATAGACAAACAGCTTAATCTGAATCGGTTTGTTTTGTAATAACTTCGGTGCCTTTAGCTTCGTGTGCATGGACGATCAGATATTCGCTGACTATCCCTAAGCGCTTCTGCAAACGACACTTCCATTTGAATTGAGGTATTAAATTGTTCTACAACCTTCTGTCGTGTAAATCGAAATGACACATTTCCTAGCTTTTCCTAGTTTTTCCCAGCATGACCTAGCTTTTCTAAGTTCCGATCTCGCAGAAAAAGGGCACAAACGTGAAATATGTATCTGTATTTGTATTTATGGGTGTTTAACGTCCCAAAGCGACTCAGGCTATGAGGGATGCCGTAGTGACGGGCTCCGGAAATTTCGACCACCTGGGGTTCTTTAACGTGCACTGACATCGCACAGTACATGGGCCACTAGAATTTCGCCGCTATCGAAATTCGACCACCGCAGCCGGAGATTTCAGTAGTGCCGACGATGCTTCTATCACTCTCTGTCTTGATGATCGTTTCGATGAATTTTCAGAGACGTTGATTCTTTAGTTGTTTCTTTAATTTACTGTTAAAAAATGCATTCATGGTTTTGTCTCTATTAAAACGAAGAAGGAAAACATAAACGTTGCCTGGATTCACCGGGATATTTTGCATCTATCACGTGGGATAAAAAGATCAAGGTCATCGAGGTCATGTTTCAATCCTGAAAGATTCAGTGAGGGCTATGTTGACGGTTGTCCCGCAGCGAAAGGCGCATTTTTTGCTGAGTAAATTTGTCTGAAACAATAAACGCTATTTTTCCAGCCACTTGAATCAAACTCTAGACGTCGCTGAGACGGGGAAAAATCTGCGTGATTACCATTTGGACGTGAATGACGGTGTTGCCTGGCCTCAGGGATAGTCGCCTAGAAAACTCTCTTGATGCATCGCGAAACAGCAGGGGGTGGCGGTGCCCTTATTTTGTTCTGAGACCGTTCCTGAAAACTAAGCATTTCGACAGATTTGCCTGTCTGGTTGCGTTTGAAAACTTATAGCAAATTTCACATCTCCAACCAAAAAACTTTAATTTCAAACCCAACGTTTCGAAACCGGCTCGACTCCTTCATCAGGGGTGACTCGGGCAGTAGCTAGCGTCTTTAAGTATTGCCGCGAATATTTGCAGTGGTGTTCGTTCTTCAAATCTGCCGCCACAACATTTTATCGCTTTGTTTGCGACGCAAGACGCGACTATATTTATCTCGATTGATCGCAGCCAGGCAGAGCTGATTATACGTTGTTCCGGAATGTTCTAAAAACTTTGCATGCTTTATCTCTAAAGTTCGCTATCAGCTTTAAATTGAGCACGGCCGACAGCGGCGGGCATTCTGCTCGACGACCGCCGAGCGCGCTTGTCGCTTCGCCGCCGACGAGTGATTCAGTCCATTGTGGGCGCAAATCAGCCCAATAAACAGTTTTTTTTAGATCTTTTGTCCGTCTTCATCGCTCCTTCGACTGCCGTCACTACTACGTGACAGTTCGGAGAGGAGGATGGGGCGAAACGAACGAAAGCTGTGATGTGAAAGGTGTGGGAGAGGGGGAGGATAGGCGATTAAGGCTGTGAGTCACGTTGTGGCACTGTGGTGACCCCCTCCTCCCCTCCATACTTAAAGACGCTAGCTACTTCCCCCAATCACCCCTGAAGAAAGAGCCGAGCCGGCTTCGAAACGTTGGGTTCGAAGTTTTTTGGTTGGAGATGTGCAGTTTATTATGAGACCATTCCTAGAAATTATCCAAAAAAGCTCAATTTTCAACGAAAGTGTCGCACCTTTTGATGGAACGCGGAAACGTATCTATACAGGTCAGCTGCAATCTGTCCTCAGTGTCTCTTTAAGAAAGGAGGGAGGGTAGGCCATTTATAGATCTTTTGCCTGATTTTTTGTATTTTTTTCTCTTTTGGAGACCATGAACGCTACTTTCATTAAGTAAAAACGAGCTTTCTACTGTTGCTGAAATTGCTGCCTGTGTTTTCTTTTACGGCGGGGGTCCTGATATGGTAATTGTCGACATACTGAAAATCTCAAAATAAACGCGATTTAAAAAAAAAACAGGCAATTAAAATGCATCAGATAATTGCCGGCACATTTCTGTCTTACTGTTTTTTTTTTAAGGTCACAAAACAAGCTCACAATACACGACTCCTGAACCTCTGCTACCCAACGTCGCCATAAAAAAGAAACAATGTGGCTCGAAGAAAAAATCTTCTATTAAAAAAAAAAGACCGCACGAGGTGGATTTAAGTTCAAAAGCACAAACTGATGTGCGAGGTGGTTTTGATTTGCAGACCACATACGAGCGCAAAAGGACGAAGGCAGAGAAAGACGCTGACATGACAAGCGGATATGAGTTGTTTGACGGCGAAGGGGAATCACTAGCTGAGCCGTCAACGCAATGGTTTGATACAAGGCCCTTTTCCCAAGCATTTCAACCCAAAAAAGCCGAGCACCAGGTCGGAGAATATCTCGTGCCCATTTGAAAGCCGCTGGGTACCAGGCGAAACTGGGGATGAACCCAGTACCTCCCGAATACGAGTAGGCCACCACGAGGCCACCGCTTGCAAAATATAAAATAGCTGACGATTTTTAGCTGAAATCAAGTGAAGTAGAAATATTTATTAAATTTAGCAAAATAGTTGGTTCCATAAGGGGCTATACTACATTACAAGCACTCTCAGAATACGCAGGGTGTTTCACCTATGACTTTACACAATTTTTAAAACTAGCTTTTTCGAGATTGAAGAGCGCTTCTTTCGACACAGCAATGTCAGCGCTGCAGTACATCAGAATATAGCTAAGACGAGCTAACTAGCTGGCTGGTTAACTAATATCGAATAGTTAACTTATCTAATTGTTAACTATTACTGTTAGGCTCCTTAATTAATGAGAGGCGTGTAGCCCACTGTAAGTAATACCAACATCAGTTTTCAGAATTTCGATAACTCGGTTACTCTCGGCGTCGTGGCCCAATAAATTTTACATCGCGCTAAAATGCATGCGCCTTTGAGAAGTTTGTAGGCAAAGCAGTGTCTGTAGTGCACGTAACTCGACGAAATAGCCAAAATTTGTTGGGCCACGGCGCTGTGGATAACCTAGTCTTTGAAATTCTAAAAACTGATATAGATATTACTTACGGTGGCCTACAGGCCTCTCAATAATTAAGGAGATTAACAGTAACAGTTAAATAGTTAAATATCCTGCTAGTTAGCACGTCATAGCTGTGTTATGATGTACCAAACCGCTAAAAACGCCACGCTGAAAAAAGTACTTACGGTGGCCTACAGGCCTCTCAATAATTAAGGAGATTAACAGTAACAGTTAAATAGTTAAATATCCTGCTAGTTAGCACGTCATAGCTGTGTTATGATGTACCAAACCGCTAAAAACGCCACGCTGAAAAAAGCTCTCGTCTAACTCAAAAAGCCTATTTTTAACCTTGAAGGTGTATGAGAGAGCGCGAGTGTGGAACCTTTCTTCTGCGATGATTCTGGGAGGAAGATGAGGAACATTCAGGCCCGATGTACTGGAAATTAAAGTCAAAAGAGCTACAACTGGGGCTAGTTGGAAATGCATCCTTGAAGGTATTGGTGAGCGCTACCAAAATACGGAAAGGGACGAACACACAAGACAAACGCTTTCTAACAACTATTTATTATCTGAAGGAGCATGCCTATATACACATATTAACGTCAAGTCATACACAGAAGAGGGAAGAGCACACGACGCTGACAAGAGCGATATGAAGGAAAAATATATAATAATAAACTATCAACAGGTGCCTTTACAACAGCCGAAGATTGCTATTCCTGAGGTAGTTTAATTCGGTTCTCCCTAGCTTCACCGGAGCTGATGCATTGGTTATCTGGAGCAACGTGCATAGCGAAAGCTTCGATAATTTCGCGTTCCCGTCTGATTCTGGCCCGACCTATTACCTTGGTGTTGTTTAGCATCGGGGTGCATTTGCAGTGTGCGCAATGTGGTGCCAGGTTTCCTGATTTCGCTACTTGCTCGCATAACCTTTCGTGCTCTCTGAGCCTCTTGTTCAGGCATCTACCCGTTTGCCCTACATAGGTTCGTTGACAGCTAAGTGGAATGCTGTAAATGACGTTTTCTTCACACTCTCGATAGGTGATGTCGTGTTTGACGTTCCACCCAGGTTTCTTTTTGTGGTCTTCATTCTCGTTGACCTTTTTGCACATTCCAATGAGCTTATTGGGAGCTGAAAAAACCACCTCAACTCCGTACTTGTTCGCTGTCTTCCTTATTCTTCCTTATTCTTCCTTATTGTCTTCCTATTGTCTTCCTATTGTATTCCTTATTGTGCAATGTCTTCACCTAACAAATTGTGATCAATATACATGCATAAGCCAAGCTAAGTGAAGCATAGGGTGGCGTACATAGGGCAAAACGCTTGTCTAGAACACCCTCTGGGCGTGTCTCGGGCTGGACACGCGATATCTAGCCATGACATTTGGTTAAAAATGGTGTCTCGCCTTCTTCCGTCCCGTCCGTCAGCGCTGTTTTGCCTACCATTTCAACATGAACCAACCAGCCCGACTCAGCCCTCTCCTTGATTTCAACCAGCCCGACTCAGCCCTCTTCTGGATGTAAGCATGTGCAGTTGAACTCACAGAATTTCATCGTCATTTTTTGCCTTCCTGGTCGCAGCGGTTTTAGGAGCTCCGGAAGGCACATTTCGGTCGTTCTAGACAAGGGATTTGCCCTCTGTACCTTAAGGATTCACACTTGGGCAACTGTTATTTCTCATCCACATAAACGATACCATCAATGAGCCCCAGTACGACACGCATACGATGCCCCACTGCCGCATCACAAGCCCAGAATGCTTGGCATTTCTAATGCCAAGTGTGCATCGTCAACACGTTTTGGTACCGGTTACCATGGGATACCCAGATTCCGTGAACCAACGCAACCGCCACGGCCGCGTGCAGAGTCCCGCACGAATGGCTATGCTGGAAGCTCTATGCAGCTAAGCCTAGTTGGACCTGCATCTTTTTTTCTTAAAAAAATAAATATCCTCGAAATCAATGCAGACATACAGTTTACACAGCTCTGAGACTGATATTGGAGAGACAAACTCGACTGCGAAAAATCCTAAAATCCGGAATTGCCGGTTTCAATAGAAGTGTATTCAAAGAGAAATGGCAGTCCAGTTCGAAAGTGACAGAAACGAACATCTCAAATTGCATAAGTTCCTTGGAGTTTATGGGAAGAGAACCTAATTCTGCCCTCTCCATAATTGCGGTCTCCGTGCAGAGATCTCTCTAAATATTGGAGTCATTCTAGACAAAAGAAATTTTGACCTACCAGTTTAACTATCCACCTGAACAGCGGTCAGCAGCCCTGTCCAGAGCGCGCCGACGGTGCTCTGCGCAGCAAGTCAGTGCCATCTAACGTTAGGCTTCAGATTTGAGTTATGCGTCCCGTGCGCATGAGCGCCTAAAATAAAGTGGTGCCTGCTCGTGGGTTCTCGGCCTCATTTCCGATCAGTGCATGTGCTTCACGCCGTCAGGGCCGCCCTGAATTATTTGTCACAGCGGCTGGAAAACCAACGCGTTTCGCACGAATCACGAGGCGGCTATGCAAGCAAGTGCAAGTGATAGCGGATGATCGCGCGCTTCAAACAAGCAACAGGCTAAGAGTGCGAGCATTGGGCCTAGTTGGTTGGTTGGTGTCTCTCTTCGTCTTGTCGGTATAAGGTTAGCGCGTTACCACAACGCACCATGCATTGCAGGCGCATTGTTTGATGCCGTGTCTTTACGCTGTGTTATCAGCTACAAGGGACACTGCATTTCGCATCCGTACAGATCTAGGAACTTGGATTCTTCTTAGCGGAGTGCACAGGGGTGTGACAGTTTATGTCGCTACGAGTGTAGAAAAATAAATGACTCCTTCAAAATCGTTACAGTAGTGTCCATTGAACGTGAAAGGCTCTAAATTCAAGCGGTCTTTCTCGGAAACGATAAAAAAAACAGAGGTGCTATAAAAAAAAAGAACAGCACAGTTATTTAAACGATAGAAACATTTGCGATACCGGTGAACGAAAACAGAAGACAAAAAAAGTCAGGATGAATGAATGAGAAACAACGTAGGTGGGACAAATATAAAGCGGAACAAGAGCATAATGAAGCAGTTGGGAGCTGCAGGGAATTGTTTCAGAATCGCTGTAGTTCTAAGCGCCTAAATGACCGATCGCTTGACTTGATGATGGATAGGGCATTCTCACCTGCTTTACACTAGCTATTCTCCCCAGTGCGAATTTGCATCTTGAGTCTAGAGTTTAGCACGTCCCGCAGGATATTCCAGTCGTCTACACTTGGTTGCCACAGCTCTTCTGCGATGAAGCTGTCGAGGCTGCTCTGTGCCTATAACGTTCGGCATGCTGATTACAGGGCCTCAGATTTGATCCCAGGCGCGGAGGTTGTATTTAGATAGAGGCGAGATACAAGAACGCCTTAGTGCTGGGAGACATCAGCGCATGTAAAAAACCCCCAGGTGGCCTAAATGAATAAACAGGTTTCCAGTACCGCATCATTTATAGCTCGTGTGTCACTTCCGACGATAGGCAACTTGTTGTTTCACCATTCCCGCCCCAGGAGTATAAGTATGGGTGAAGACTGCATACAGGCCAATCCCGTCCATCATGGATTGCTCTAGCCACCTTAGAGGTGTGGATTGATGCTCCATCCAACTACAAACGCAGATAATTTGGGTAACGACCCTTGGCAAAAAGCAAGGCAGCAGCCCGGCGAAAACATTCTGGCGCTCTGGTCTAGTACTAGAAACCATTTTCGTGGCAACTTTTAGTTTCCCACGGGTCGTGTCTTGACACGGAAACACCTGCACAGAACTCCGCACGTATGTAGGAAGCAATGCTGAGAGGGCAGACAAAAGTTCATGAATGCCGGGCTGGAATGAAACTATAATTTCTGGCGTAAAAAAAATAGCACATGTGAACCCACTCAATCATTTGTCGTCCTGGTAGTCCATTTTATGAGCACAATTGCTTTGTGCCGACACGCTTTTCATTATCATATCGTGGATGTTTTTCGCTTTGACGGTAACTTTGTTGGGATGGACGCTTGCCCACGGCACGGCACGTAGAAGTGACGACCGAAAGTCGGACTGGTCAATGAGAAGATTGCAAGGTTTCGGTCCTCTTAGTGCAGTATAAAGTCTGCCTCATCTGAACATACCTTGTATTCCAAATGGCACCCCGTTTGACACCAGAAGAGCGGCGAGCTATAGGGGTGATGGGAAGGACAATGTCGCAACGAAGAATGTGAAAATTAATAGGGCGCCCAATAGCAAGTGCTAACAGCGTTTTACAAGCCTTATACAGTGAGGGTAGAATAGCTGACGCTCCCCGTGCCGCGAGTTGCAAAAAGACCACGGTTGAAGAGGACCAGCAGATTGTGGCGGCAGCTGCCTTGGATTGGTCCTTGAGTGTACGAGAAATTCGGTACTAGATGGGTTTGGATAATGTTAGCGACTCCGCTATAAGACGGCGCCTGCGCGAACCAATGCTCAATTCCTGCGTCGCCGCCCAAAATACACTTTTGGAGACACACCACATGGAGCAACGGATGGAATCTGCCTCTGTGGTTGATTGCTGGTCGCCTTCCAACTGGCGCGCCATGGTGTGCAGTGACGAGGCGTCCTTTTGCACCCGCTCGGGCAAACAAAGGCGAGTGTGGCGGCCAGAGAACTGCCGGTAAGAGCTGGGGGCTCATATACATCGGGAAGTTTGCGGATATTTGTCTTTCTCTACAGCTTGAACACATCACTGTGAACAACTATGATAGTTATTTCATCACTTATGAACACGTCAGCGATGAAATAGAATAGCTATTCATTCTCATGCTATAGTTATTTCATCGCTGATGAACACATCAGCGATGAAATAACTATCATAGTTGCAGGCCCAGCAGATCGTATTTGTGCTATCTGAAATGTTAGCTCTAATTATGCACATCTTTGAGGAAGGTCTGTCTGTAAAGATGCGAAATTCCATGATTATCATGTCTCCTGCAAGCTTGGAATCAATGCGATTCGTATGTTGTCAACTGATTCACATGGAGTGTGGCCTTCTAGGTCACCGTATTGCTAAATTCCTTATCGGTGAGTGCTCTCGTTGGCATGGAATAGAACATCCTACCACTAAATGTGGTGCTGCGGAGCGCTTAAATTCATAATTTATTAATTTCTAGCAAATTAAAGAATAAACAGAGTAATACCTCTAATATTGCTAATATTGCTAAACTAGAAAAAGTACAGAGAGGACCTGCGCGTTTCATTTATAACACATTCACGAGAACTTCTGTTACAGATCTTTTAAAGTGGAAGAATCTTCCTCCCTAGGCGCAAATAAATCGTTACTTGCGACTGAAGTTTTTAAACCAATTATGAATGGCCGCTATAAAACTGACATGAATCATATCTTCCCCCTTCGAATACGCTACTCGCCAAAGGCATAATCTAACTATAACTTCGTTTTCCTTGCGTAACAACGTTCTTTCCCCGCGCAATAGTTTACTGGAATCAGCTGAAAAAAAAAATGCCGTCTCTGCACTAACGTTAACTGCGTTTTTATAAAGTTTAGAATAATGCTATTTCAAGTATTATTTGCTAGTTTGCTTCTTTGCTGTAACCGAGTGTGTGATAATGTAACTTTTTATTTATTTGTTCTTGTTGAGCTTAGCTGTGCTTTGTGTATTTATTGCGCTTTTTATTGTATAATCAGAGCACAGCACATTTCTTTTCTGTACATGCCGTTGTTTTATATCCTGCTAAAATCACAATGCGGTGATTGCAGTAACTATAATTAAATAAATAAATACCATTTGTACTTCAAGACCATAATAACACCAGTATAGAAATGCGAAATCATATCACTGAAGTATTAGGTTTTTACTTCATTTGCATAAATTAGTTTCACCGTAGGAGTTTTCTCACTTCTTTCTCTGTGTCGACCGTAAATATATCTGGTTAGCACCTGTACCCACGCCTGTGAGCTCTCTGGATAGCGCAGTAATACTTGTAGGAATCTTTCTCGCACTGCAGGTGGTATCCACGCTACATGTGGAGTATTCGTTCAAGCGGCCGAACAACGGTCCACCTCTGAAGCGCTATTATTTTCAAGGTATGGGGCCGATACACAGATTCGAAAGAAGAATGACGTCATTGAGCTATTCATGAATGCTTGAAATGGTGCTCCTTCCATACGTTCCCGACGGGCCATTTGCCGATGTACTGTTCCATTTCCAGCAGGATGGAGCACCCGTTCATATGGCTAAAGCTGTGCGAGACTTCATGGATGAGCTGGATTGGCCAGCGCGCCGCCGCACCGCCGCGCCAGCGCGCGCGCGCTCCCGATTCGTTATCCGCGGTCACGTGGTCATTCCCCGCAATAAATGGTCCGCTCGCTTCTTTCTCGCGGCCGCCGACACACAGACCGTCTGGAGCATTACGTAGCATTTGCTCTTATGTGCAGAGATAAGCGTGCACAGCATTTCCTGTCGCGTATTGACGCTTGTGCATTTGATGCCTGCAAAAGACATCGACGAATGTCTGGGTGCTATGCTTTTGTTTGCAGCAATCGGCGGGAATCGGGCAAAACGCTGTTTTCCCTTCCCAGCGGAAAGAAAGAACCCTCAAGCGACGAGGTATATGGCTGCACAGAATCGACAGTTCATGTGCGTAGTTTTAGGCGCACTTTCTTTCTATAACTTCTGTCTACGCTGCTCATGAGGCAAGAAAGGCTTTCGCCTTAATAAATGCGAAGAGTGAAGAGCACATGCACCTCGCTGCTCGCATGTTTTCTTTCGCGACAGTACGCGTGATGCATACGCAAGCAAAAATTCAGGGGGGCAATTAGGTCTCCGTACGTGCGATAATGCGAAAGCATTTGTGCCTTCCTATGCGTTTTTTGTGATTCTTTTAAGCGGCCCAGGCCAAATTTGGAGGTCACCGTCGCGTTTTCCGCAGTCGAATTAGGTTGCACATCGATTTTGGCCCAAATCGGTCGTGGTCAAATTTCAGGGGTGGGTGGGCCAAATATCGGATTGGTCCGGGTCAAGTTTGGAGGTCACCATTGTGTTCCCCGTAGCGAATTAGGTCGACATCGATTTTGGTCTAATTCGGCCAAAGTCATTTTTTGGGGGTGAGGGCCAAATTTGGAAGTGGCTCAAACCAAATTTGGAGCTCACCATCGTGTTCGCTGTAGTGAAATTAGGTTGGACATCGGTTTTGGCCCATATCAGCCAAGATCAAATTTCCCTCCTTACATGCCTTCTATTGTACGAGTGACATATCCGGTCACAGAGCCGCGGACACATTTTCGTTCCTTGAGTCTAGAAAGGCCTCCGTCCTAATAATTGCAGCCTTTTTCCGCCTAATTAGCAAGTGAACAACGATATGCTTCATTCATTGCTGTAAAAGCACGCACAATTCGCAAAGCCTAATTTATTCTGTGTAAAAGGCACAACGCGCGGCCGTCGCTTCAGCGGCGCTGGACCAAATATGGCGGCGGGTCGGTGGCTCTGGCGATGGTTGCGGTAGTTTTCCCGTTCCAGTGACTTTAGCGAAACCGAGCTGCCACAGCTGTGCGCATGCGCCGTTTCTCAAGAGGGACGGAGATTAAGGAACGCCCAGCGAAACGGAGCGGCGAAAGACTGACTGCAATTGAACTGAGCAGGTTTCACTCGGTCAGCTGTAGCTATCGCGTCACTCCAGGTTTAGCCAGAGCTAAACCACTGCCAATTTTTTTAACCCTTTGCACAGCAGCAGGACGCATATGTCCCAAATGCTTCAAGTGCCGGGAAACGGGAAACAGTGCATCTGCGTACCATATTTTTGGATGCGGAATAATACCGAACTATCAAACAAGCCATTCAGCCTGTTTTATCTTTCACTAATAGGCCTCCTTGGTGTTTTGTGTGTTTTTACAAGCGCAGATGTAGAGTTAAATAAGACCTATCTAGGCGCGAAAATTTTTTTGAAAAATTGCTGAGCCTTTCAGCCTTCTCCAAAAGTAAGCTGCCTCGTAATACTTCTAGAAGCAATTTTCAATTCTAATACAACTTTTCTTACACGCCAACAAGAATAAGACGGAATTATGGGTAGGCGCCACATTTGATACATTTTACGAAGTTTTTAGTACAACTTCGCACTACTTTTTTCTGCAAAACCGGTAGTAGAGACGGCTTGAAGGGATGTCACTGAACTCCCACAGTATTCTGACTACAATTTTACCATCTGTATGCATGTGAAAGAAGAAAGATACAGCTTGCGCCTTATAAAGAGTTAAATCCGGTCTATGGTATCTCTACTTTGAGTTCCGAGTTTTTCAGCTCTAATATGTTGAGTGCTGTCGCTTCAAGAATCATATTCTCCATTTTTATGGAACGGTGCTTTTCTAGTAATGTTAAATTATTTTTTCAGTGCTATATTTTTCATCTTTTTTTATGAGATGTAGCACAAATTGAATTCTCTGGTTTATGCTATTTTTATTTGAAAGCGCTCATTAGTTTCTGTACTTAGTTTGAAATCGGTGCATTTATTCGTAGTAGGTCGAGTGCTGTGTCAAACGGGGAGTGGGCCGGGATCAGTGATGTCTAATTTAAAAATTGTCCCTAGTTAAGGGGTGAAATCTGACGAAACGGGTACTTTTACACAGTTACCGGAGGTATTAAGAACAAAATTTTCTCACTTACACAAATTTGACGGTGTTTTCAAGCTGCTGCAGAGAAAAGGGGCCTGAATTTGGGAATTTGGGGCCTATTTAGGGGAATTTTCGGTCACTGCGTGGAATATCTCTGGGGGGTATTGAGTAGCGAAGCATATCTAGTGTTCTAGGCAGCCTCTTCATGGACTGATACATTTGTTGTTGTTTTTTAACAAAGACTAAATTCGAATTTGGGATATAATCCTATCACAAAGCGCGCCTAAAGAAGCCAACCCCTCGAACAAACGTGCAAACATGGCCTTCAATATTACGCGGTCGGCGGTAAAGCCGGAGCGCAGCTAAGCAGGATGTCGTATAGCCGCTCCTGTGTGCGGCAGGAGGGAAGTGTGTTCCTCAAACGACTGTCAGGCCGCCGCAGGACCGTGAACAGTGGCAGCCTGAATGACAGAAACGTCACGATGACGGAAGGGTTGTTCCCCATTCCTCGTCGGTCGAGCATGTCCACCTGCGTCACTATCACCGCTCACAAATAAATGAGCTACACCCGGCATCTGACACGAAATGACGACGAATAGAAAAAATAAATTCAAAACTGATTCATTAGTGACGACCATCGGCCGTCGCCTATTTGCTGTCACGAGCGAAAGGTGCGATCTAAGAAAACCTCTATCGAAATACGTCTGAGGTGGATCTCGCCTGAACTGCCTGGTACTGGCCGTATCTTCACTTTATCTTTTTTAACATGTCTGCGAGCCCACTAAGGATTCCAATTGCACTGTGAGTAGTACTGTGAAGCTGGGCAACTTCTGCGTGAACACTGTTTTTATTCCAGTTCTATCTAAAACGCCGAAATGAACATTTGGCTGCTCAGTGCTGGACGGTACGACGCAAAAACGTGTAATGTGCTATCGAAGCATTTCAATGTGCATGTCTTGTCATTTCGCGTGTTCGTCCCCAAACCCACTTGCGTTGGCGTCATAAGACACGTAAAAGCCTGCGCTATGCTTCCCTGTTTTGGCCCCATGTGCTCGCACGGGGACTACCGATGCAATTTCTGAAGCTGATAAACAATGGCTACGGTCGTTCTTAGTGTATTTTTAAGGAGCTCCAGAGTGCACGTGATGTCCCGGCCATCTGCGGCAACAACTATAGCGCAAAAAAGACCGCACCTTTGACGAAAAAATCATTCCTCTCTTCTGTTCTCTTCCCTTCCCTTCTCTTCTCTTCCGTTCTCTTCTATACTGTTCCGTTCCGTTCTGTCGTACCGCCAGAGGACTTTCGCTTATGCTCAGCATGCGTGAGCGTTGTGCGTATAAGTAGTACTTTGTGAACATATATCGTTCACTCAAACACGTCAACGATTCTTTCGCCCTGCCATCAAATTTTTGCCAAGATAACGCCGACTGTGGAAACATCATTGTCGCCAAATGTATTCTAGGGCTTTCTGCCTTCAAAACATCATTGGCATCATTCTTTTTGAACATGAATAATATTTTCAGGTGCCTTAAAACAGGCCATTTCAGTTCGTTTCATCTCGACGCATGGCAAAAAATGTCCTTTTATCTTCTCCTCGTGAGAACTCATCGAATGACCCAAGTTACAAGCTGTTTAACTTTAACAATGTGCTACTCACTGAATACTTAAGTGTAACCGTTCGAGGCATCCGCGGTTGGAAGGCATTCAAGATTACTTGTTAACGTGGGTTAATTCGGGTTTTAGCTAGTTTATTCTCATTTATTCTCATTAGTACTTGAACACCACGAAACGCAAAATTATTGATTGTTCTTTAATCAAGATCGTGCTCTTGCATTAGCGATCTGACAACTTTATTATGCCAAGACGACATGTATTGCGCCTTTCTTCGGCTGGCCTGCCCCTGTGTGGAAGCCGGGACAACTGTCACGCATTCCACAAACTTGCTTCGGCCCAATGGCGCGAGACGATACCGGTAAGTCCAAAATGTAGCCAAAATGTGAATTTCTTTCTTGGTTTATGTTGCGGTGCTGAGCTAAAGCATGTTTTTCTTGATATAACCTTTTAGTTTTTCTGACTTGTCCAATTTTGTTCTACCATACTCAAGCTATACATTAACTTCTGTACCTATGTTTAATTCTCCGTCATGCTAGTTGACATAAAGGCGCCTCACTGGCTGCACTGTGAACTTGCTGATGTCGGTATCTAATTATGCTCCTTTCCAAAAATGGTCTTGAAATGAATAGCACTTAACGTACGAGCACTAGAATCTCGCTGACAACCCGATTTTCCTGAACTAATATCCTGTGTAAAGTCTCGTGGGATGTTTTAAAAGACTAAATAAAATGAAATAGCATGTCGGCTTAGGGTGGGGAAAACATTTGTGACGGCACGCCCTGAAAATCCTAGTTTAACAGCAAGAGACACACGACAGTGTTTAAACGTACTCGACTGTCTTATGATTCTTTATTTATACGTATGCATTTGCTGTTCAAGATATGAGCTCGATCTCTATAAGAAAAAAAAAAGTGATGTTGAGTTAACAGAGTTGATTGCAAAACTGCTACATACTTTTGAGAATGTTCCCTAACAAGAGGGAGGAACGCTACATAGACGAGGGATTTGCTGAAGTAGGGTTCTTTATGAGGGATTCATAGATCCCCTAATTTACCATCATGGCAATATTGGCTTCAGGTATGTATTATAATTTTTTAAAACAAGAACGTGGATGTTCTGTGTAAGAGTCTCAAAGATAAGTCATAACAACTGTAAATCAAATCTGAGTTGAATTAATCGTCAAAATACCGGAAAGTCAGTTCATTCACTATGTATCATACTGTGCAGCACGCAAATGATGCGTTCCTTTTATATCATGACCCCCCTTTTATTATTCGCTGCGCGACCGGACGATCCTAGCAGAGAAGGCGGGCACGGGACGATCCTATGGTTGAGTTATGACCAGAGCCAAGAGGAAGGAAGGATAGAACATTATCTGGCCGCAAGAGCGAAGAGCGAATGTCTTTGACCGGCAAGAAGGCAACATTTTGTCTAGAATGTTCAGCATAGCACCGTCAAAGCGCAGTGAACGAAAAGGAAAGCAGCGGCTGCTTCTAATTTGTGCGGCGAGGAGGGCAGGTTGTCACCGCAATTACTAATCCCAGTCACACTTGCCGTGCCACGCTGACGGCAGCAGACTAACGTCATAAAGACAGACGACATCAGATAAGGACATCTCGGCTAGAACAGTCCCCTCAAGTGAATGAAATCTAGCAATCTAAGAAGAAAAAGATACACCAGTTTGCGTAGGAGCTGCCTCGCTGGGCGTCTGGAAGAATAACTCATGGTACTAGACATACCGCCTGAGGTTGTCGACAAGGCGGGGACCGGTGTCAAGTGCAATGCACGGCTTTCGTTTTGCATCACGACGTGAGCTGTTGAGAGATGTCGCGGCAACATGCCAAATCTACTTTCAAGAGGGTTAACGTCCGTTTTAGTCGCGTAATGAAATTTTATACTGGAATGCACGACACCACTTTAACAATAAATGCTCTCGTGCCAGTACTCCATTTTGGAGCATGAGTCAAGGACTCCAAGTTTCGACGGCGTGAGGTTCATTATCATGCGCCGAAACGCAGTCTCAGTAGACGGGCATTATAGGGTTTAGTTGTCTCCTCAATGCGGCCGCCACGGCCGCGAATTGCAGACTCCACTTTGTGCCCGCAGCCGAACACAAAGCCACTATGCACAGCCACAGCGGAGGGTAAAAGTGGTTAGAGCGGAACGCTCCCGGGAATCGGGCGCAACATCAACAGCCTCAGTAACAACTGAACTGAGTGTAAGTTCAATTTATCAGCTCGGATACGAGCTAGAGGAAGGGAAACTAAGGCGATGAAAAGCAGGACGGCAGATTTGCTTCTATGTGAACGCATCTTTATTTCAAAAAATTATATGGATTAGCTCAGCTAATCCAGGATATACAAAGCGAAAAGATATCGGCGTTAACTGTGTTCTTTGGCATGGGCGTTGACAATGTTCTAGACGGCGATGGCTTTGAGCAAAGGAAGGGCGCATAACTGGCTCCCTGGATACGTGCACGCCTAATTTGTGCTTTGATTCGTGGTGAGAGAGAGATGTGGAATGAATGAATTAGCGCTGACAGCGTTGTGGCTGACATGCGGCACTGCAGCAAAACCTAGGCCGCAGCGTTCATTTGGTGATCAATCTCTCGCGATCAACCATTAACTACATGCGACCTCTCCCAGGGTGGCAGGGAGGGCGCGCTGCCTATCCAGTGCGCAGAACGCAATCAAAGTCGGCTTTTGACACCAACGCCATGTACATGAAATGAAATTGAGGTCTCCACTGGCCCTCGGAGCCGGTTGTGCGTCTTTCCTTTAGTGAAAATGAACAGCCTTTGCAAAGTTGTCAACACAAATGAATTCTTTGAACGCCGTCGGCTCACTTGTTTTGTTTGGTTTTTGAGGAAAGGAAATGGCACAGTAACCGTCTCACATATCTTGGTGGACACCCGAACCGTGCAGTAAAGGAAGGGATAAAGGAGGGAGGGAAAGAAGAAACAGAAAACTGAAAGTTGCATTTTGAGGAAAGGTGCGGCGCTGCGCAGTGGCGGAACACCTGTGGTTCGGTGTGACTAGGGAGCGAGAGAGAGAGAAAAGGCGACGGAATCGGCGGCGGCCACCTGCGCCGTGCGTGACGTCACTCGTGCTCCGAGATACGCTGGCTCGCGCGAAGCGCGGTGTTGACTAGCGTAGCCAAGCTTTTCGCTTCAAAAATTTCTTAAATTTAGTGTGCTTTCTTCATTAAACGTGGTAGAATATTCAGAAAAAAATGAAGTGGTAAACACGGGACGAAACGTAGGCTGGTGGAACAAATACTTCATCCAGTACGATTCACCTTCTTAAAAGAACAAAACACACCCTTCAGCGCAGTATCCGTGTTCGAAAGGATAGTAAACAAATTTATTTCAAACACGCACGTGTAACTCGTGTAGCACTCCGCAATGCTCTCCAGGAAGAGCGCAATTAAAAGTTAATTCTAGAACGACTCACAACTTTCAGCGCCAAGCTCAACCGAAAGATGTTGCAACAATCCGTAATACGACAAATGGAACAGAGAAACCTTTTGTCATCAGTAGTGGTTTTCATTGGTTTTCGAATTCCTCGTCCAACACCCCTATCAACTCTTGTCCGTCTGGTAAGCCCACGAATAGTAGTCTTCACATTCGAGACATGGCGTTTTATGGTATTGCTGTGGTCCTCAGAAATTCTGCAGTTGTTCTGTCGTTGCAAAAAGGACACCGCTACCATTACTATCATCAGTAGATAATTGCGCACCAAAATAAAGGGTGCTTTTATTATGCGCGTAGAGAAAAAGTGTACTTTTCGACTGCCAAAGCAGAGGGGGTGTCCATTATGCAACCGCGCTCATTATGCCATCAAATATGGTGCACAAACATTTCCCGAAACAAGAGCATAGACCGAAAACTGTTGTCCCTGTTGTCCCCAAACGCTGTGCGGACTATTTGGTTCGCTGACACAGGATGAGTGGAGCTTGCGTTTCAGTCGGTCTTCTGCAGCATTACTACGTGTAGTGTTCAGGATAAAGAAGTGACAAAGAGAGGCGCACAAGGAATAATACAATGTTATGCACTTAAAGTGAGCCAGAAGTTTGAAATATTGCGCAAGTTTAGGGAATTAAACTGTTGCAAAATTTTGATAGCAGGTGTCTGGGGCTACAAGGAAACCTTTTAATTTACAGTAATGCAACTAATTGGTCGCAATAAATTGATGGGCTTTTAAACCGCTGCAGATGTGGAAAATATCCTACTAGAGAGCTGTAGCGTCACTCAAGGGAAGCTACATAGAGTGCACTTTTTGAAGCAGTCGTTTTACTGGAATGCTTTCGTCCGCGCTCTAGAGAAAGCACGCAAAATTCAAAATGCCCGTGATGAGAGCCGGTATCTTAAGCATTCCACGCTTAGCAGTCCTCTCATGCTAACAGTGCGCACCCAAATTCATGCAGCCACAATCGGTATCAGAGCATGCGAGACCAGCGGAATTGTTAACACGAGAGCGTTCAAGGCCCCGTTACCCAGAAAATCCGGCACTGGCGTTGTCGGCGTTGGGAACGAAAATTAGGGTGGCGTAAGGTGGCCCAGGTGGCCACCCGCCGGAGAAGCAGCCTAGGTGGGCCCCATAAGTCACGTGACCTTGTGGCATCATCACAACCTACCCACGGGATTGTGAGAAAACTGATCATCGCGAAAAGTGGCTGCTAAATGAATGCTTGATCGCGACAGGTTGCTCGGGAAGAGCAACTTGGATCGCACAGGCCCCACCGGTCGCAGCGCCTAGCATCGCAGGACTGTGGCGCGTCCCCCAACCTTCGCACCAATGCGGAAGGAGTGGTGTGAGGACTCTCAGGGGCCTATTATGTAAAATTTAGAATGAGAAATTTCACTTATACGGGCATTAACTGTTTAACGCTATCGCGTCATATTCCTAAGGCGGACCTTAAGTGTCGCCTCGAATTTCCTGCTCTCCTGGGGGCGCTGGTGCTTTCGTGGATCTGTGGCGAAGGTGTGTAAAAAAATTTAAGATCAAGTTACGTTTTCAGAAACGGCAACATTTTGGGTGACTATAACGCGCCATAGCTTTCTGATTGCAAGCTGGCTCGTATACCACTTTTGGTTGAAAGGTAAACAAATAATTTCCGTTATTTAATTGGATAAGTCGAAAATAATAGAGCGACTTAGGACCTCTATGCAAACTCCAGCAATGCTCTTGCGGTTTCTCAGCTTACGCTAATAATAATTTCTAGATTCTTTCACTCACGTTTGTTTAGATAAGACTATACAGTTTTGCTGACCTGTGCTCAGGCGTTTCAGGTTTCGATGGCAGATGCCGCGGCTAGCAAAATATTTTCCTTCCATTGTTATTTTATTAATAAATAACCACTAACAACAATTCCTCCACACCTCGGGTTCTTCCATCTTCACTGCGGCTGTTTTCTTTATTTGCGTGGATAATTTCAGCTTTGCAGTAAAGCTCGCGTTGGGTTCACACCCGAAAAATTTACACCGTCACAAATTTTCAACAGCTACGAACAAAAATGCCTCATGAGTTGTTTTATTGTTCACTCGCTCTTCACAGCTTTCTGGCTGATATTTGTCAATCATTATGTTTCAAATCAGCGGCTCAGCTCAGCGCAAGAGTCGATGCTCATGGGGCAACTCAGTTCGGCGCACCGTAGACATTCTCCTGTTTGCAGGGCTGCCGCAGCGTTCATAGTACTCGTTACAGCTTGTCTCCGTGTAGTTTCTTCTCTCTCGAACACGAAGCAGTCCCTGCGCTTAACATTGGAATCCGAAAGCCTTCATTTGCCACTGCCAGGCTCCTTTCCTCGGGAGCGTCGGTTTACTAATGACAAAGTTGAGGCCATTATTTATTCGCGTGAACCAGCACAGGTGGGCTGCTCTCATATGTGTGTGTTGGAGAGGAAGGTATTATTTTGTTACTGGTATTAGTGGACATTGCTTTGCAGAACCTGCCGTGATATCTACAAGCTCGAAACAATAGTGAGTAGACGTAACAGATAAAGCGGGCATCGCCAATAGAACATCGTGGCGACACGAAAGATAGGTGAGGCACATTATATTAAGATTAAGTGGAAACCATTTGGCCACCAATCAGTCGGCTCATTCACCACCTTATGTTTATAGGTGTGCCAATATTTAAGCGGTACACTCTGTTAATGATGACCTTATGAAAATAGATGACTTCGGTGACTTGAACAATGGCGATTCCCAGCAAACTAACGCTCATGTTACAGCAAAAGCAATCGTTTTGCAGCTCGAGCAGCTGAACTGGTGTCGCTATAAAGCCACTGACACAGCAGCACGTTCTTGAGACAATTTAGGCGTAGCCGACTTCACTGAACATCATGCTCACCGATACAGTTTCGAGGACCAGCAGAGAATGGCATGAAGGCGAACGGGTGGCTGCGGCTGCACTTGTCGGGCAGGAAGCGGTCTGGGTCGAACACCTCGGGGTCTCGGTAATGGGTGGGGTCACGGTGGACGCCGTACATGAACACGTAACACGTGCAACCCTCCGGAACTGTGTAGTTTCCTGCGTGCGTTGACCCGAAAGAGCAAAACGCGCGTTAGTCGATGAAAAGGAACGGAATAGTCAATCGTACGATAGTTTTCAGTGGCGCCTGAAACGGTCTGCAGTGAGGGCAAGGAAGGCAAAAGGCTGATAGAAACTGAAGTAGACATTATGTTCTCACAAAAAAAAAATATCCATAACACTTACGTAGCACCATGATATTGGCCATTAAAAATCACCCTCTCCATTTTCTTTATAAAACCATGCATCAGAACAAACCAGAAAAAAAAAAGATCAGAAGCCAGGACTGCGCCCCGCACACAAATACTTCACTCGGCTGGTCTGTTAAGCTGCTATCGGCGCACTCGCTCCCCCAGCAATCGGACTGCGAGGAGAGTGACGCGTCGCTGCCTCTAGTCCATGCGTGCCTACGCGCACCTGTTTTGCCTGCTTCGTTTACAAACGTCGTTAAAGGTTTTCCCACAATTACAGGGTGCGAAAAATCATGGCAAGCTAATGGCGGCCCCTCACTACCGACTTTACTCGAGCCATACGGTGTCGTAATGCAGGATTCTCGCGAGCAGACGGCATCCGTACGTCTCCGGGAGCTGCGGCAATGGGAATTTTTGGAAGTAGCTTGTAAATTAGTGGCTCATTTTTGAGTAATTCTGCGTTGCAAGAACACTGAATAGCTCTTAGTTTACTTATTGTACGCATTCCATAGACACCTTTAAAATCAATTCAACGAACTTTCATGGACACCACAGAGGTGGGTGAGCGTTAAATTCTCATTTCTTCCTGCGTCACACGCATTCTTTTTCCTCATGTACAAATACTGTGATTGCGATGGAGTCCATCAGATGCACCGTCAAAAACTAAAACGTCGCATGAATTGGCATGAGGTCACCTATTGCTTATTAAGGACAGCAGCGTTGATTTGCAGGTCGTGATGCCGATGAAGTTCACACACATGATGCCAGCATCTTGCGAGGCTTGTTTCAAAAGGGAGGAGCCCAATGTAGGAGAAATAGCATCTGTTAATATCTTGGCGTGGGCTAGTTGGTGAATCACAATGGAAAGCGGCAGCGCGAAGCAACAAGGACGAAATAGAGACAGGAGAACACAGGACAAGCGCTGACACCAACTCCCATTTGAGGCAAAACCACAAGACCCTTGATTTTCAGGTCATGATGGCGATGAAGTTCACGCACATGATGCTAGCATTCGCCAACTAGCCCGCACCAAGGTATTAATAGGTGCCATTTCTCCTACATTGGGCTCCTTCCTTTCGAAACAGGCCTCGCAAGATGGTCGAATCGTGTTTGTGAATTTCATCGCCTTCACGACCTGCAAATCAAGGGTCCTGCCGTTTTACCTCAAACGGAAGTTCGTGTCAGCGCTTGTCCTGTGCTCTCGCGTCTCTCTTGCGGTTTATGGTTTATAGGGGTTTAACTTCTCAAAGCGACTCAGGCTATGAGGGACGCCGTAGTGAAGGGCTCAGGAAATTTTGCCTATCTAGGGTTCTTTAACGTGCACTGACATCGCACAGTACACGGCCCTCTAGAATCTGGCCTCCATCGAAATTTGACCGCCGAGGCCGGGATCGAACCCGTGTCTTTCATGTCAGCAGCCGGGCGCCATAACCACTGAGCCACCGCGGCAGCTCTCTCTCTTTCGCCCTTGTTGCTTCTCGCTGCCGCTTTCCATGATGATTCACCAACTATACCACACCAAGATATTAATAGATGCCATTTCTCCTACATTGGGCTCCTTCCTTTCGAAACCAACACTTCTTTTTTTTTCGTTGTACATATCAGGGGGTCCCCCGCCGCTTACAGGAGGCACTGAGTTTTATTTAGGCATCCAATAGCAACGCCGGTTGTCGGCATAGGTTCAAACGAGGACCTATCTTGTAGGGGTTGCGAATCCCCAGGAGACTTGTCCGCGCACTCTCAGCGGCCTTGTCAGCGTGACGTTGTCCACGATGCGCGCTGACACGGGCGGTGGCAGTTTTTCAGCGGTCCGGACAGGGCTCGTTCGAATCCGAGAACCAAAATGCGAAGAACATTCAGAAACCTAAATATTCTCATGCCGCAGGATCTCCCGCTCGATACGAAGGGCATACCAGCCATCCGCCGTGCGCTGGTTCGAGATTCCGAAGAAATCGGTGCATCGCGGTGGCTTGTGGCTAGTTGAACCATGCCTGGGTTCTGGAGAACTCACCTTTGGCTGGAGTCGGTTAAAAGAGTCGGTACTACTGCAGTGAGCCCCGAGGGCTAGCAATGCCAGAAATTTGGGAAGCATGCAATACCCAGGAGCGGTTAGTAGGTCTGGCCGAAACCTCATGTGGACCAAGCACTGGGTAGCAACTGTACGTCACCCATTTACTGAGGCATGCCTTGGGTAGTAAAATTTGTGTAAACTTTAGTAACGCATATTGTCACGTAATGGTGACGGCAGTCCAAGCATCGATGAAGACGGACAAAAGGGTCTTCTAAAAGAGAACTGTTTATTGGGCTGACTTGCACCCAAAATGGACTGAATCACTCGGCGGCGGCGAATGCGACAAGCGTGCTCGGCGGTCGTCGAACAGAATGCCCGCCGCTGTCGGCCGTGCTCGATTTAAAGCTGATAGCGAACTTTCGATATAAAGAGTGCAAAGTTACTAGAACATTCCGGAACAACGTAGAATCAGCTCCGGCTGGCTACGATAAATCGAGATAAATCTAGTCGCGTCTTGCGTCGCGAACAAAGCGATAAAGTGGTGTGGCGGCAGATTTGAAAAACGAACACTAAATATTCGCGGCATTACTCCCCTCTCAAAGAAGCATCGGCCCGATGCATTAAAACAAATAATGCGACTAGTAAGAGAAAAAAACGGCTCTTGGGAAAATAGAGCATGGAAATTCAGCGAAATGCAGCGGCCTTTAGCGCGCATAATACGGCTTCATACGGACTACATGGACAACTTCTGGTCGTACGCGGCGTCGCTGGGATGCAGTCATTGCGTCAGAGATGACTTCATAATCCAGTTCACCTAGCCGACGAAGAACCTTGTACGGGCCGAAATAGCGGCGCAAAAGCTTTTCACTCAATCCACGGCGGCGAATGGGCGTCCACACCCAGACTTGGTCTCCTGGCTTGTATTCCGCGTTGCGTCTTCGTAGGTTGTAGCGTCTGGCGTCGGACCGCTCCTGATTTTTGATCCGTAAGCGGGCAAGCCTTCGAGCTTCTGCGCGTTGAAGGTAGGCGGCAACGTCGACGTTCTCTTCTTCTGTAACGTTGGGCAGCATGGCGTCTAGCGTGGTCGTGGCCTCCCTGCCATGGACGAGCCTAAAAGGCGTCATCTGGGTGGTCTCCTGCACCGCGGTGTTGTAGGCGAAGACGACGTAAGGCAGGATGACATCCCAGGTTTTGTGTTCGGCATCAACATACATGGCGAGCATATCGGCGATGGTTTTGTTCAGGCGCTCGGTCAGTCCGTTGGTCTGCGGATGGTATGCAGTTGTCTTCCGGCGGCTGGTTTGGCTGTAACGCAGGATGGCTTGCGTTAGTTCCGCCGTTAATGCTGTTCCTCTGTCCGTGATGAGCACATTGGGGGCGCCGTGTCGAAGAAGAATGCACTCCACGAAAAATTTGGCGACTTCTGCTGCTGTTCCGTTCGGTAGGGCTTTCGCCTCGGCCTAGCGGGTCAGGTAGTCGGTCGCTATGATGATCCACTTATTTCCAGATGTTGACGTTGGAAAAGGGCCAAGCAAGTCCATGCCGATCTGCTGAAAGGGCCTTGAGGGAGGTTCAATGGGGTTCAGAAATCCTGCTGGTCGTGTGGGAGGGGTCTTTCGTCGCTGACAATCTCGGCAGGTTTTCACATAGCGTGCGACATAGGCAGACAGTCGGGGCCAGTAATACTTGTCTTGAATGCAGCGGAGGGTGCGAGTAAACCCGAGATGTCCAGCTGTCGGCTCGTCGTGTGAAGCTTGTAGAACTTCTTCGCGGAGACAAGCAGGTACAACAAGGAGGTAGGCTGTTTTGCTCGCTGTAAAGTTCTTCTTCACAAGGACCTCATTCTGCGTACAGAAGGAAGACAGTCCTCGCTCTCGTGAAGAAACCTTGCCTTCCAGGTACTCGATGAAGCCTTTCAGGTCGGGCTCCGAGCGTTGCTGCTGAGGAAAAGAGCTGGGGCAGATGTGTCCCAGAAAGGCGTCTTCATCGTCGTCCGGCGGCGGTGTATCTACAGGGGCTCGTGAGAGGCAATCGGCGTCAGAGTGCTTGCGTCCGGACTTGTAAACGACGGTGGCGTCAAACTCCTGGAGACGAAGACTCCATCGAGCGAGTAGGCTTCAAAGTGGCAAGCCAGCACAGCGCGTGGTGGTCGCTGACCACCTTGAACGGTCGTCCGTAGAGGTAGGGGCGGAATTTCGACGTAGCGCAGATGATGGCAAGGCACTCCTTCTCAGTTGTCGAATAGTTAGCCTCGGCCTTGGAAAGGTAACGGCTGGCTTATGCGATGACTATCTCCAGCCTGTCACTTTTTTGAACAAGGACGGCGCCTAGGCCCACGCTGCTTGCGTCGGTATGAACTTCAGTATCGGCGTTTTCATCAAAATGCGCAAGGATCGGTGGGGACTGTAAACGACGCTGAAGTTACTTGAAGGCTTCTGCTTGCGGTGCTTCCCATCTAAACGGCACGTCTGCCTTCGTCAGTTGGGTCAGGGGCTCGGCGATGCGCGAAAAGTTTTTCACAAATTGTCGGTAATATGCGCACAGTCCGAGAAATCTGCGCACTGCTTTCTTATCGGCCGGCGGTGGAAACTGTTCAATAGCAGCTGTCTTCTGCGGGTCTGGGCCTACTCCCTCCTTGCTAACGATGTAACCTAGAAACAGCAGCTCTTCTTAGGCAAAGTGGCATTTCTCTGCTTTCAAGGTTAGGCCAGACGACTTGATTGCGTCAAGTACTGTTCGAAGCCTTTTGAGGTGCTCTTCAAAGTTCGAGGCGAAGACAACGACGTCATCTAAATATACCAGATAAATTTGCCACTTCAGGCCTGCCAGCACTGTATCCATTACTAGCTGAAACATCGCTGGTGCGGAACAGAGACCAAATGGCATCACCTTGAACTCAAACAGCCCATCCGGAGTGATGAATGCTGTCTTCTCGCGATCTCTTTCGTCGACCTCAATTTGCTAGTAGCCGCTCTTGAGGTCCATTGATGAGAAACATTTGGCGTTGCAGAGCCGGTCCAGTGTGTCGTCGATGCGAGGGAGGGGGTAGACGTCCTTCTTTGTTATGTTGTTCAAGCGGCGGTAATCGACGCAGAATCGAAGTGCGCCGTCTTTCTTTCTCACTAGAACAACCGGTGCCGCCCATTTGCTGTTTGAAGGCTGGATGACGTCGTCGCGAAGCATTTCTTCGACTTGGCCCCAGATGGCTTGTCGTTCTCGCGGTGACAGACGGTAGGGGCTTTGACGGAGAGGTCGGACGTGTTGGTCCGTTATAATGCGATGCTTGGCAATTTGCGCTTGTCGCACCTTCGGCGATGTCGAGAAACACTCACTGTAGCTTTGAAGGAGATTGCGGATCTGGTCTTGTCTGTTCCGGTGAAGGGCTGGGTTGACGTCGAAAGTGGGCGAGTTCTCTTTGTCAGGCAAATCTTCTGCGGAGGGGTCGGAGAGGGCGAAGGAGTCTCGTACGTCAGATATTTCGTCGAAGAAAGCAATCGTCGTTCCTCTGTTAATGTGCCGGTATTCTGCGCTGAAGTTAGTCAGCAGTACTTCGGCCTGGCCATTGCGGAAATGTGCGATGCCTCTTGCGATTCTGATTCCTCGGTCTAGGAGCAACTGCATGTTCCCCTCGATGATGGCTTCAGCGTTAATGGCTTTCGTGGCGCCTACCGTCACGATAACGCTTGATCGGGGTGGGACGCTCACTTCTTCCTCCAGGACACTCAGGGCAACGTGATTTTCCCCAGTTTTCATTGAAGTGATGGCTTCGTTCGTCGAAAGCGTGATCAGCTTGGATCGCAGGTCGATGATCGCCTGATGCTCATTAAAGAAGTCCATACCGAAGATCACTTCGCGGGAGCATTGCGGTAGCACAACAAAGGTCGCAGGATAGGTATGTCCTTTGACAGTCACTTGCGCTGTGCATTGTGACATTCCGTGTATGCTACGAGGATCCACGTTCGACGGCGCGGCGTAGACAGAGACCCGTGACAGCGGCATCATCAATTACCCAGCCATGCTCTTTGAGTGACGACCAGAAAAACCGGACCCGCCGCCGCCCCGGGGAAACAGGCTTTATCCTCCCCAATTTCCGGGCCACTGGGACAACATTCTTCCCCCCCCCCCCCCCTTTGTCGTGGGCTATCGCCGGGAAGGCACCCACAGCTTCCCAGAAGGGCCGCGACGGACACCTGTCATGGCGGACAGGCAGTACTCGCCAAGAATGTGGAAAGACAGGCGCTAGTGAATTAGCTCCGAAGAGAGAGCCTGTGTATACTCTCACTTGAGAGAGAGTGGTGGCGTTTTTGTTGTTTATTTAGTTTGTATTGTTAACAGACTCTGGGTTCGAGGCTAAGCCCAACCCAAAGGGGTGGTCCCCATCTCGCATGTTATTTTGGATTGGAGAATTGATGCTTTGGGCGGGCCACTGGAAATGACCGCCCTTAGTCCTTTGTTAATCAAGTGCTTAAAAGCACATGTAAACGGATGCAGTCCAGTCTGAGCTGGGGCTCCATGCTTAGCATGTAATGTGATGCTACTTAGGCACTAACCTGCCCGGTCGATGAGTAAAGTAGTGCAAAGTTTGTTCTGTTAAAAAATTATGCTCTGCTGTCATCATCTACAAGCTCGCCTCCTGTTCATCTTCCAAGCCGAACGACACTAGAGGAAGGGTTTGGGAACCATCCTCGAAGAAACGGACGACTATTGAAATTCTACTGCATACACGCAAGCCGAGCAGGACGACATCGTTCGCGAAGAGGGCCTTCAGCGCCGAAGCCCGACGGCGTGCAGCTTCTGCCAGCAACCGCTCGAGCCCAACTCCGGAGCCACTCCATCGCCCCCATGAAGTCGTCGGCACGTAAGCTCGGACGCCCCAGCCTATGATGTATAATCCTAATCATGTGTAATTATTGAATATACCTGTTTGTTTAAACTGAGCCATACGGTGTCTCTTTGCCTCTCCGTCCCGTGTGGACCTGCGCATTATGGGGGTCATCACACTGGTGTCAGAAGTGGGGTCTCAAAAGCAAATGTCCTCTGAATGCTGTGACATTCATGACTTCAAAATTGTAATCAAAAGGGAATCACGGGACTGATTGTGGGACTTTTACCCCCATTTGAGAGGCTTGAGGCACTGGAGGGCTTGAAAAAAAAAATGACTGTATCTGAGGGAGCTCCCACTCCACAGCCGTCGCTCGGAGCAAGCATGCTGGCATTAGGGAGCGTCATTCCGACGTTTACGGGAGATAAGACAGGGGTTCCAATCTGCGATTTCTTTTCCATGCTAGAAGAGATTGGGAAAATGGGGGGATGGTCCGATGCTCAAATGCTGGGAATGGCGAGGTGTAAGATGGCAGGAGCTGCTCATGATTTTGCCTGGCGAGACGAAAAAGTAAAATCCACAAAATCATTTGCGGAATTTAAGAAGCTCGCGTTTGAGCATTTCGACACTGAACCACGTCACGTGCGGGTACAGAGGTTCCGTGACGCCGGACAGATGGTAGGGGAGGACGTGCGAACATTTGCGTCGCGGCTTCAGCGCCTAGCACGCGATACGTTAAGCAGGGAGGAGGAAGGAGACCAGTTAAGGAAGAAATACGCGGAGGATATACTTAAAGAGGAAATGACCGCTTTGTTCGTGGCTGGTCTGCAAGACCCCGTGCGCCGGTTCGTGCTCTCGCGCAAGCCGAGCAATTTCGACCAAGCCGTGGAGGCCGCATTGGATGAGGAACAAAATGAGGCGTTAACGACAGCCGCAGCGAGAGTACGCGTCATAGAGAGAGCGGTGCTCAACCCTGAGGTTGCTCTCTTGACAGAGCGGTTAGATCGCTTGGAACAGCTGCTAACTCAGCAGGTAGAACGCCAGGTTGAAGCGCGCGCTCAACAGCGCCCATTCGCTGGAAACCGGAGACCGCCACAAAGCTACAGGCGCGGTATGCGAGATTTTGAAGAAATCGTATGCTTCGCTTGCCAGGGTCGCGGACACATCGCCAGGTTCTGCCAAAACGTGCGCCGTGGGGAGCCACAAAGAGAAGCAGGCGAGACACGCCCTAAGCAAGCCGACAGCGGGACTCCAGATACCGAGTCAAAAAACTAGTTAGTACTCCCCAGCCTGAGGAGCGTGGGGAGGGAGCAGTAGATGATGAGGTGGTGGTAGTTTGTGTGGCCGACGAGGCATGCCCTGTTGTGCGTTGCAAGTTAAATGGTTGTTGTATGGAATTGTTGATAGACACGGGGTCAAAGGTGACATTGCGTAAGGAGAGCAGTTTTAACACGCTTCGAAGGAAGGGGGACCGCGAGGTGTTGGAAGCGTCTGGTGGTATGGCAACCAAATTTGTAGGCATAACGGGGGATCCTCTTGGCATAAGTGGACTCTACCGGTTACACTTCTCTCTCGGCGGAATTGCATTGGAGCACCCCTGCTACGTATGCCCGGACACGGTGTCTCTGCCAAACGGAGTGTCAGGTATATTAGGGCAGGATTTTTTGAGAAAAGGGAAGGTAGTAGTCTCATTCTCTGAGGAAGAGGTTAATGCGGGCGGCTCAAAAGTTCCGTTTTTGAACAGGAGAGGGGCTGAGATTCGCATTACCGATATTGACACCCGTCAAACAGTGGGATCATTGGAGAAGGTATATTCGCGGGTTGCCGTCAGGCTGGTCGATGAGGCGGTCGTCCTTCCTTGGTCGGAGCACATTTTGTACGCGTTTGTGCCTTCAGATGTAGAGAGCGGCGCCGTGGGAGTGCTTGAGCCGGTCGACTCTGTCAGCAATGGCCTGAAGGCAGCCGCGTGCCTCGTGACAGTTAATGACGCCCACAGAGTGCCCCTACGGGTGGTTAACTGTAGCCAGCAGCCACTGAGCCTTCCCAAGAACAAAACATTGGCTTTCTTCACCTCTGCGATAGAGCAACGTGAGCCCACCGATACGGTACTCGCAACTGTAGAGCATACTAGTCCTTCGGTTGCTCCAAAGGTGTCGTTCGATCTTTCTCACGTAAAATCCAGGGAGAGGGAGGCTCTGGCTGGTTTGCTGAACGACTACTCGGAGGTATTCGCCGCGTCCAACCTGGATTTGGGCTGCTGTGGCGTTATAAAGCACAGGATAGAAACCGGCACTTCATCGCCCGTTTACCAGCGTGCGTACAGGATTCCTTACTCCCAACGTGAGGAGATGGAGCGGCAGGTGCAGGACCTGATTGACCGCGGCATTGTCGAACACTGAAAGTCACCCTGGGGAGCACCAGCACTATTGGTGGAAAAGCCAGATGGCTCGTATCGATTGGTAGTGGACTACCGCAATCTAAATGCCGTAACTCGCATTGATCCATACCCCATCCCCAATATACAGGAGACGCTTTCTCAGCTGGGCTCTGCCAGGTACTTCACGGTAGTGGACATGGCGGCGGGATTCTGGCAGATAGCAATGGATCCGGCAGATGCCGAGAAAACGGCATTCAACACGCCCTCAGGGCACTATGAATGGAAAAGAATGCCGATGGGTCTGGCCAACAGCCCTGCTGTCTGGCAGAGAACCGCTGATGTTATCCTGGCAGGTCTTCTGGGGAGGCTGTGCTTCGTGTATATGGATGACATTATCATATACAGTGACAGTTTTGATAACCATTTGCGCGATATTGAGCAGGTTTTGGTGCGACTAAGAGCAGCGGGTCTCAAGCTGAAGCCCTCTAAGTGCCAATTCCTCAAAAACGAGGTGAAATACCTCGGGCACGTTGTTTCAGCTGACGGCGTGCGACCGGACCCTGAGAAACTAAGGTGTGTCTCGGATTTTCCATCCCCGACTAGCGTCCGCCAGGTCCGGCAGTTTCTCGGCCTGATCGGTTACTACCGAAGGCACATAGAAGAGTTCGCCAAGCTCGCTAAGCCGCTCACCGCCTTAACAGCCAAAAATGTCGCCTTTCGCTGGGACGAAAACGCGGAGAATGCTTTTGGGGCCCTGAAAAGGAAGCTAATGAGTGCACCGCTGTTGCGCCACCCGGATTTTAATTGGCCCTTCGTTATGGCCACAGATGCGTCAAAGTTCGCAGTTGGTGCCGTGCTATCTCAGGTTATCGAGGGCAAAGAACATCCCGTTGCTTTTGCTAGCCGACAGCTGAGCCCCACAGAGCAAAAGTACGGAGCTACGGAAAGGGAGTGCCTCGCCGTTGTCTGGGCAGTAAAGCACTTCAGATGCTACCTTTACGGCCGCAAATTCAAGCTAGTCACAGACTGCCATCCTCTGAAATGGGTGATGAGTGTCAGGGACCCTAGCTCGCGACTCGCTAGATGGAATCTACACCTGCAGGAATACTGCTTTGAAGTTGAGCACAAGTCAGGAAAGACACATCTGAATGCTGATGCACTCAGCCGCACAGCTGCCGTGGCAGCTATAGATGAGTTTGTCCCCGTAGTCGACCCCGCCGAATTACGCACAGAGCAGTGCAAAGATCCTGACCTGAAGCGAATAATCGAAAGCTTAGAGGGCGCACCGTCTCACCCCGAACAGCTACGTTATTTCATTGGCAAAGACGGCACCCTGTGTCGGCGCACGAGGCCAACCAGGAAAGGGAGACCCGAGAAAACCGCTTGGGAGAGAGTCGTCATACCTCGGTCGTGGACAGAAAGGGTTCTTCGCGCGTTTCACGATGCGCCATGCGCCGGTCATTTTGGCGTAGCGAAGACACGCAGGTGTGTGGAGCGTTTGTACTTTTGGAGTGGCATGCGACAGGATGTTAGAGACTACTGTGCGAAGTGTCATTCCTGTCTCGAAAGAAAAACACCCAAGGGACGAAGACCAGCTCCAATTCAGCCGTTCCCTGAGGTTTCGGCTCCCTTCGAGCGGACAGGTATGGACATAATGGGCCCATTGCCCACGACCACTCCCGGAAACAAGTACATTTTAGTATTTGTCGATCACCTTTCAAATACGCGGAAGCGGTAGCACTCCCAGATCAGAAGGCAGACACGGTTGCAAGAGCATTTGTCGAACAGATCATGCTCCGACATGGACCCCCGAGGCAACTCTTGACAGATCGGGGAACGAACTTCGTGTCGCAGCTAATGAGGAGAGTTTGCGAGCTGCTTAAGATCGCTAAGAAGCAGACAACACCGTACCATCCGGCTTGCAACGGCGCGGTGGAGCGACTGAACCAAACCGTGGCCGGGTTCCTGTCGCATTTTGTTTCGCGCGACCAGCGGGACTGGGACTTGTGGCTCCCGTATGCACTGTTTGCCTACAATTCCGCAGCACACGAGAGCACGGGCGAATCGCCATTCTTTCTTCTCTACGGCCGAGACCCGGACCAGCCTAGTGAAGTGCCAGAGGGCCCCCGTCGTGTCCCATACGCTTCACTGGACGACTATAAGGTTGAGCTAGAATCGCGCTTGCAAGAGGCGATGGACATCGCAAAGGAGTCCTTAAAGAAAGCGGCGAAGCGCAGGAAGGAGGTGCACGATCGCAGTGCTAGAGACGCGCCGTTTGATGTGGGGGACAGCGTGTACATTGAAAACTGCCAAAGGCAGATTGGGCTAGCTCGTAAGTTCCAGACGAAGTGGAGAGGACCGTGCGAGGTTGTCGAGAAGCTTTCTCCGGTAAACTTCAGAGTCCGAGACGTGAACCGGCGTTTGATAAGGATACACGCAAATCGCCTCAAGTCGGCACCGATTCAGTATTCACGAAATGAGGAAAGGGAAAGCGCGGATTTTGATGGGGACAGAAGTGAAGCGGAGCGCGCAGATAGTTCGCAAGAAACGCCCTCTCCTGCATTTGTTCGGCAGGCGCCCGAGGTGACGGCCGGAATGCCACCGGATTTACTTCATGCATTGCTAGAAGAAGAAGCGCGCGAGGTTGCCGCGCAGATAACGCCAGGAGAGGCTCCTGCCACGAGCCCTCGCGAGTCCCAAAGCAGACAAAGGGGCACAGACTTACTTAGTATGACTCATGAAGGCCGATATCCGCTGCGAAATCGGAAAGCTTAGTCGGACTAATGGCGTAAACAGAGCGGAGTTGTGAACTGGTTAGAATTGTGTGATGCCGCAGCTCATAACATTGCTATGTGCTTATGTGTTAAGTTATCGGAGTTGGTAGTTAAACCTTTCTGTCATTAAGTAACACCTTCACAGGAGAGCATGCGGAGCGCATGCAGAACCTGCCCTACTTCCTTTCGTTATCTATATTTTTGTCTGTGCCGTGATCGTGCTAGAAGTGGGAGCTCCTTTGTAACTGTGGTAAATTTATTTCATCCAGTTTGGACTAGAAAGGAGAGGCTTGGGTGCTGAGTTTCATGTTTATCTGTAAAAGATCAGTGCTGCCCCTGGAGACGCCAGTATTGACAGCGGAGGCATATGGTGTTGTGCAGTGGTGTTGAGTGCAGCGAAAAGTGTTTTGTCGGACGCACTGTGCGAGGCGATTCAGAAAGACAAGGGGAGCTGCGTGGACTCAAATGTTCGGAGAACATTCTTCTGGAGGGTGAGCGAGTGTGACATTTCGTGTATGCTACGAGGATCCACGTTCGACGGCGCGGCGTAGACGGAGACCCGTGACAGCGGCATCATCAATTACCCAGCCATGCTCTTTGAGTGACGACCAGAAAAACCGGACCCGCCGCCGCCCCGGGGAAACAGGCTTTATCCTCCCCAATTTCCGGGCCACTGGGACAACATTCTTCCCCCCCCCCCTTTGTCGTGGGCTATCGCCGGGAAGGCACCCACAGCTTCCCAGAAGGGCCGCGACGGACACCTGTCATGGCGGACAGGCAGTACTCGCCAAGAATGTGGAAAGACAGGCGCTAGTGAATTAGCTCCGAAGAGAGAGCCTGTGTATACTCTCACTTGAGAGAGAGTGGTGGCGTTTTTGTTGTTTATTTAGTTTGTATTGTTAACAGACTCTGGGTTCGAGGCTAAGCCCAACCCAAAGGGGTGGTCCCCATCTCGCATGTTATTTTGGATTGGAGAATTGATGCTTTGGGCGGGCCACTGGAAATGACCGCCCTTAGTCCTTTGTTAATCAAGTGCTTAAAAGCACATGTAAACGGATGCAGTCCAGTCTGAGCTGGGGCTCCATGCTTAGCATGTAATGTGATGCTACTTAGGCACTAACCTGCCCGGTCGATGAGTAAAGTAGTGCAAAGTTTGTTCTGTTAAAAAATTATGCTCTGCTGTCATCATCTACAAGCTCGCCTCCTGTTCATCTTCCAAGCCGAACGACACTAGAGGAAGGGTTTGGGAACCATCCTCGAAGAAACGGACGACTATTGAAATTCTACTGCATACACGCAAGCCGAGCAGGACGACATCGTTCGCGAAGAGGGCCTTCAGCGCCGAAGCCCGACGGCGTGCAGCTTCTGCCAGCAACCGCTCGAGCACAACTCCGGAGCCACTCCATCGCCCCCATGAAGTCGTCGGCACGTAAGCTCGGACGCCCCAGCCTCTGATGTATAATCCTAATCATGTGTAATTATTGAATATACCTGTTTGTTTAAACTGAGCCATACGGTGTCTCTTTGCCTCTCCGTCCCGTGTGGACCTGCGCATTATGGGGGTCATCACAGCATCTTCCTGATGGCGTAATGAGGTGGCCCCCTGCGGTGCGAATTTGTGGGCCGTCCCAAGCCGTTGTGACTTTTCTCAACAGCGCAGCGAATGCTCCATTCATCACCGAGTAATCGGCTCCTGTATCGACTAGAGCGGTAACTTTCAGGCCGTCGATAGTCACTTTTAAGTCGGAGGACCTGGATCTTGCATTGCATGTCGCTCTCGGCGTCGGGTCACGGCTTCGTCGCGTATGTGAGTCGCGGGTGTGGTGTGTGGTCGAAGCTTTTCTGGGTGGCGTCGTCGTTTTAAAGGCAGTTTGCGTCGTGGTTGGGGTTGTCATTTTGTGCGGCGTCGGTGCAGCGAGAGTAGGTTCTTCATGCGGCGTCGCGGGTTCAGCGTCTTCATGAGGCGTGGTCGGTGGAGGATTTTCAGCGTTTCGCTCGTGAGCAACCTCACCTCCAGAGGTTGCTGCCTTTAGTTTCCCCTACGGGGGTTGGGAGACCTTCCTCGTACAACGGCTGCGTAGCTGCGGCGTGGCGACGCAAAGCGCGAGGTTGACGGCGATGGTGAGCTCGAAAAGCGGTTCGGCGTGTACTCCTCGCGACACAGGTACTAGTCGATTTCCTGCGGACGTTATCCGAAGCGTGGTCGTAGGGCGTCAGCGGCAAATCCTCGAAGATCGATACGTCGATACGGGCAGTGACGAAGAATATGGCCGGCCTCACCGCAATGGAAGCACAACGGCCGGTTGTCGGAAGTCCTCCAGGCGTCGCATTTCCTGGGGATTGAGCGTCGGTCATAGGCTGGACGGGCGGGGGCTGGGAGGCGGCGTTGTGGAACAAGTGGCTCATCTCGTGGAGGACGTAGGGGTTGTCGTTGGGGCTGAGCAGTCCTTACGGCAGCGGCGTAGGTTTGGCCTGGGGTTCTGTGGCCATCGGGGTACCACATCCATCAGATTCGCTGCTTGTGGCTATGGGGAGGATGGCAGTAATCGGCGTAGCTCCTCTCAGACGATTTTGCGGATAACTTCCCGCAAGCTGTCGCTGGTGGTGGCCGTCGTGTCTGATCGGATTGCACAGGCAGAGGAAGGGCGATTGCACTGCCGAGCTCGGACGTCGAGGGTCTTCTCAATCGTACAGGCTTCTTGCATGAATTCCTCGACTGTTTTTGGCGGCTGGCGGACGAGGCTGCCAAAGAGTTGTTCTTTTACGCCGTGCATTCACAAACTGAACTTTCTTTTCCTCGGTCATCTCGGGGTCGGCGCGGCGAAATAGGCGCTTCATCTCCTCGACGTAACCGCGGACGGGCTCATTCGGAAGCTGGATCCTGGACTCCAGGAGTCGTTCGGCTCTTTCTTTCCTCACGACACTGGTGAATACCTTCAATAGTTCTCTCTTGAATAGCTCCCATGTAGTAAGGCACGACTCGTAGTTTTCGTACCACGTGCGTGCGGAGCCATCCAATGAGAAGAACACGTGTCCAATTTTCGCCACATCATCCCACTTGTTGAATGACGCCACGCGCTCAAATTGGTCCAACCATTCTTTAGGGTCTTTGCCTAGGGATTCATTGAAAGTTGGCGGCACCCGCGGCTGCTGCAGTATGATCGGTGTCGACATCTTCGGCGAGGTTGCGGTGCTCGTAGCTGCATCTTTTCGCTGTCTGGTGCGGTCCGGCAGTTTCCCGAACTCAGGCTCCTCTCCCTGGAGACGTCGGCTGGCTCGATGAGCTGCTGGCTAGTCCTCGGGTGCGAAGCGCTGAGGGCTGGCTTTACGACTTGAAGGGGGCGTCCGGAACATGGAAGGCTACCCCGCATCTCCACCAGACGGCAGTCGAAGCAGCGATGAAGACGGACAAAAGGGTCTTCTAAAAGAAAACTGTTTATTGGGATGACTTGCACCCAAAATGGACTGAATCACTCGGCGGCGGCGAATGCGACAAGCGTGCTCGCCGGTCGTCGAACGGAATGCCCGCCGCTGTCGGCCGTGCTCAATTTAAAGCTGATAGCGAACTTTCGAGATAAAGAGTGCAAAGTTACTAGACCATTCCGGAACAACGTAGAATCAGCTCTGCCTGGCTGCGAGCAATCGAGATAAATCTAGTCGCGTCTTGCGTCGCAAAGAAAGCGATAAAGTGGTGTGGCGGCAGATTTGAAAAACGAACAAAAACTGCAAATATTCGCGGCACTATTCAATAAGGGTGCCCGTACCTCTGTAGGTGCGTGAGAGCAGAAGTAAGGACATAAAAGGACTCCTGCAAAGTCCTTTTATGCCCCCACTCATGTCCTCAAAAAATCACTGTGAGCAGGTGAACATTCCGTGCTGGGTCTGAATACCGTCAAAAGTTCCCGCATGTGAACAAGCACCTTGGAGTATGAGCCGAAACACCCGAAGGTGAGTGAAAACACGGGTCTTTATTAGTCGAGGAGTTTGGAAGGCGGGAACGTGTCTTGGGCGAGGCGACCCGAGTTTGTTGCCTCTGCTAGGGTTCCCTGTCTCAAAGACTCGGAGACACCGGCGAACGTTGCGTGGTATGGAGGTACACTTGGAGGCCGCAGGCCACAAATCTGACGAACATTAATTGCTTGCCCTCTAGGGGGGCTTGAAGAGGAGCTGGACTCTATCAGTATAAATTACCAAATACCTCCCTGTCCCCAATCTCTACCTAATTCTCATAACCAATTCCATGCTTCCTAATTCCATTTCACTAAAACCCATTCATGCAAGCTACGTCCGTGGGGAGATCACGGGAGTCTCCCCGAGCCCGCATTTTCTTGCTCTACTGTCGTAAGGAACTCTCTCCCCAATATTTTACACCCTCGGGCAGGCAAAAACTTATTTGCCCGCTTTTCATTATAATTGGCTGTAAGTTCGTTACAATAAATGAATGCGGGTACATGCACTATTTCTCTCATTTCGTTTTAATTGCCTCAAAATATGGATTACGTGGGTTTAACGTCCTAGAGCGACTCAGTCTCTGAGGGACGCAGTAGTGAAGGGCTCCGGAAATTTTGACCACCTGCGGTTCTTTAACGTGCATGGACATCGCACAGTACACAGGCCTCCATTGAAATTCGACCACAGCGGCCGGAATCGAAATACCTCAAAATAAATTCTGTACATAACTGACCTTTCGCCCACAGAGAAGTGGAAGATGATTGCAAAACTGGCTACCTTCCAGGCCTGCGTGCTAGCATTGCGGGCGCATGACAAAAGCATACGGGAGGAATTCATCACCTCGCTCTCGCAGTTTCCACTGCGCTGCAAGCAAGTTGTGAGAGAGTGTGTGGGAATAAAAGATTTTGGCGCATTGGGCCGCTGGTGCTTTGGAATTGCTAACATATTTTTTGTTATGAATGCAAATTTATATGTACAGTGTGACGGTCCATCAACAAATTCTCATGGTACGTATACTTTAAAACTAGATTGCACTAATTTTCAACGCGCTGAATACCTTACGTTATACCAGATAAAAATTAATGGCTCTACAGTGCTCTATAGGGTTCACTTGTTTTACAGAAAACAGTCAGCGGCCCCAGCTAAGTTCTCCTGGGCTACTGCGACTCTCTAATAATATCAAGCGTCTGATTTCGGTCACGTCACCTTCAGTGTGCTGGCTTAAACAGTGGTCCATATCGTTAGCTAAGCCTACATAACTTTTCCAAGTGAACCATATGGTTTCTATCTCAGTTCGCACCATGCTTGGCGCGAAAACTTGCTTATAAAAACGTGATTAAAGAGGAGAGATTATGGGGTAGATGCTAAGCTCCAATTTCTCAAAGCATTTCGATAACAAAAATTTTTTAGACGCTCTATACAGACCATTGGCAGTCTCTGACCAGCCCTGTGAAATTTTCGATAGGGAAGGATGGTGCTTCATCTCATAAGGACTCCTATTAGTGGATTAGATAGCGCACGACAATTACGTGGATATGAAGTACCGATTTTCAAGGGCTCCGTCAGCGATCGTCCGACCCAAGGGACTATGGTGAAGATGCGCATGGTCTCCTGCAACAGAAAAAGCGAGGGCATAAAGAACTTTCATAGTACACATCGCGTGAGGGCTTCGAATCACCCACAAATCATTCACAACGTGAGACCCCCGGCGAGCACGATTGCGACAATAAACAGATTATTACCTGATCGCGAAGACGCGGTGTTATAAATTACTCCAATATCAATTCGCATGGAGAGCGAAACGCTTCAAAACTCCCCATTCTGAACCGAGGGCGAGAAATAAACTGGGAAAAGTGCAGCCTCCCTTGCAAGAGGGGCCACTCCAGCGACGAGGCCCATTAAGCTGACCCCATTTACGTGAACGCAGGGTGAATACCCTAATTAATCAGACAGCGAGCACGGCACTGCATTGCCTGTTGTTTTTGGGCAGTCGTCACGTAATCTGAGAGCTTTGGCATCGTCGAGCTTACTGCCACGACTAACGTGCAACAACTGATCAGGGGACGAAGACGGTGTCGTAATCCCCACGAAAACCTACACGATACAGCTGCCGCCGTGGAATACACCATAAGGAAAGTCATAGAACTCAAAGAACAAATCTAGTCTTTGCCGTGTTTAACGATAATTCTAAATGCGTCTATTACTATTATTTTAATTATTTACTTAAAGAGTTGCTTGAAATATTTTACGATTCAGCTGCTATTCTCGATCGTATTCGTCTTACGGCGTTACATTGATGACTGTGCTCGCTTTGAGGCTATTAATATCATAGAAAAATAACGCATCGCGTCAAATATACCTCTTTTAAAAAGGTTTCCATCTACCACAGGATGTGAAATCTAATCAAATTTCATGTTCTCACTTCAGTACTGCGTCCTGGTGACCCCTACTCAATCTGTAAATAAGGAGCGTCCACCTTCCAGCTGTTTTCATTTCTAAGCGTCAACACCAGTCCGAAACTAAATGGTGAGAACGTTCTGGTCAAGATAATGCGGCTAACTCGAAGTATACCCGGTGACGGATGGTGACGCGCTAGGTGCCTGTGTTCTACGTAGTGTTGCCGGAATTTACACACTAGAAATAGCCTTGGCGAAATGCCGGTTTTCTATCGATACCGCCGATCTGTGAAAGCAAGGACAAGGAACGGGGGAAGGGCTACATTATATGTATATTTGGTCCTTCCTTGCCGGGTGTGGCCAGCCTAACGAACCAGGAAAGCAGTCCGCGGGGAACCGTAGCAGCGTGACAAAGGCGAGGTTGGCTGGTTGGCCTCAAAAAAAGGTGGCATATAACCACTGCGGGGCAGTGGCCAAGACACGGGCGGCAAATAAGGCGAGGTTAATTTCACGAGGAAATGCTCTCGGCGCACGCTTTTTCATTGCCGGCGTGTCTTCCCCAAGTAACACGCACCTTTATGACGCGGTCCAGGTACGTCAGGCTAGCTACGTCGCTCTTCGTCATGTTTCTGGTTGACTGTTGCGCGAAGACGCTGTCCAGCTCCATGTGCACTTTTCGCTGAATTTCAGGGTTGATGGCCAGCGCGAACAGCGTCCAGGTGAGTGTCTGGGCCGACGTGTCGTGACCCTGAAGGGAGCGTGACGGCAGAACAGCTGTGGGAAGCGGCTTGTATCACGAAAGGAATTCCCACGGTACTGTTGTCAAAACATTGGTAGCAAATTCCTCCTTTCCTGAATTCGAGTTTGATTGATCGAGCGTGAAGCAAAGTTCTGATGCGAGCAGCATTTATTTATGTTTTCTTAATTCTATGCAGGGCGTGCGTTCGAAGGCATATTAGAAAGGCTGGTACCTTGTTCAGTCATTTTGCAGATATGTTAGCACTAAATGTGTGCTGGTTTTTTTGCAAGACATCTGTCCTCGTGTAAGGTTAGTTTACGTAAAAAATCCGAATGCACAGTACTCTTAAATGTAGGCACAATGCACATAATTAAATATCCCGGCGGATAAAAACTTTTCTCTGGCAATTATCAAAAATTCGAGACTCTAGCTGAAGTCAACAGAGGTCTTGATTTGTATTCTATTGTATAATTCCATGCATAACAGGAAAAAAAAAGAAGAAAAACACTTGCGCTGCGGCATATTATGAACAACGTGGTTGACGATGAAGTAGCACTGACGCTAACTGAACGTGTCGTGAAATTAGAAAAACGTGTTCAACATCTACCGTATACTCTGGCTAAGACCAAGAAAAGAAAGGGGAGAGGTCATATGAGCGCATTTATTATGGCCGAAGTTTTAACCCATGCTAGCCTTCTTTGCAAGCGCACTTATCTTAATCGAACGTGTAAGCCCATTCTCCCATCGTTTACGCTCTAGACGTGTCTGTTACATATAGAAAGAATTGTTGCACGTAGAAGAGCACGTTCAAAGTACGTATTTACAAGACAGAAGCAGCAGGGCAAGGCTGCGGACCGGGGCCACAACAGCACTCGCACTGGTTGACAGTGGAGTCATCCCACTCTTCTTTAGAAATAAAAATGTATTCGCATTAGCGTTAACGTTTTCATCTTGCAAATATTGCAAATACATAACCTGCACTTAATGGGTAACTGTACGATTTTTTTTGCAAGTGAAATTTCATTAGTGAATCCTGCAGGTTCTCTTCAGTCTCCTATTTTTTGATGGCTAATTTCGTAGCTGCGCCATGTTTCAGGCTTCCTATTTTCCCGCATTTGTAAAATCGCACAATTCACACGCCCATGGATACGCTCCCGGGCTTGCTGAGAGGGCAAATGTGAGGCTGCTTCTCCGCAATTTTAGACATTACATGACGGGTGTCTTCGCTTATACTCCCTGGTTTCGCCATTGAAACAGTCCGTGACATTCTTGCCGATATTTTAGACGCCACCTGTCTGCCATGCAGAGCACCGCTTCCGACGACGCAGCCCAACTTTGGCTTCCGATGCATCTTTTCCATCTTTTAAATTGCATGACTCATTACTGTGAGGAACGATTAATCGAAAGCTAGAAAGAAAAGGAGCTTGATTCCATAAACGTATACAAGGCTGCCATATACTCAACAAGTTCAAAATAAAAGGAGGTGGCTTTCCACCTTCCCCTCTTATCAGTATGAAAGTTCAAATTAAAATGGCCACAACACACGAGGCAACGAAAAACAATTGCCTGGGAAAATCTGCATGGAATGGCTCCTCTTAATAACAAATGAAAGCTTCAAAGATTTTCCGAACCTAAGGATTTTGAAGGATGGCCCGTGTAAACCATAGTTTGACTTCATTGCGCTGGAAAGCTTGCTCATTAAGTGTTAAAGAAGAATGAAGCATGAAGGAAAAAAAGCATGAGGTTCCAACTGGAGGTTGAACAGCACTCCTCAAAATTCATAGCAATTAAACGCTGTGCCCCAGCTTTCACTCAGTCCTCTAGCCTATTTTTTTTTACGCTCAACGTGAACACGCAACAAACCAACTGGCTTTGAAATAGACGGTCAGCGCGACGTAAAGGTGCGAAACTATTGAACCGTAGCGGAAGAACCATAACGGAACCAAAACGCTTCGAGTGTAGACGTATCCAAGCCTCGCTGCAAAAATTAGAGCAATAGCAGAGCTCCTGTAACATCGTTAAGCTCCCACCTTCACGCCTTCCTGAGAAAGCAGTCACTTGCCCCCCACGGGATGTTTATAAGTCATGGTACAGGAGTGCTACTACAACCGATGCGCCGGTTGACAATGAGGATGTGCCTGTTGAATGGCGGCTTCAAAGCCGCATTCCGGGAGAACGTATTCTCTCCAGATGGGCGTGTCTCAGTTTGCCCAGCTCCATGAAGAAGCAGACTTTTTAACTCAGTTTACTCGTGCTCTTTGACAATGGTAGCCAGCGCAAACCCAGGTATAAAACACAATTCTGTTATTTTACACTTCAGTACACCTTACTGAATCAACATTTCGACTCCCCCATAAAAAAACAACTGAAAGTTATGCTGATTGATTTGCTTGAAAATTCGTAACAATGGATTTTCAAAATTGTGTACGAATTAAAAATGCTCACGCAAACACGCCTTCACGGGACAACGTGAAGCTTTGTCTCTGAATTTTGGCGCAAGAGGAAGGCTTGAGCGGTCGTAGTAACATTGCGGTGTTTTGCACGCTGCGGACGGCGTAGTTTGCTAGTTAGTTTCGGTACAAGAGGTGCTGTTGCCTAGCAGCGCAGCCTCCTCTCAGCTGCCGCCTTCGACAGCCTTTATTCCTGCGCAGTGACGTGCAATAAGGCCACACTTAATTCCTGCGATGTTCACACTCATCGACTTCGGCACTCCTAACTTCAATCGTGTTCCCAGCGGCAAGCCGCGTCCTTGGTTCGCGTCGCTTGTGGCGCTCACCGCGAACATGAAGGTGTCCACCTCCTGCCTCATGTCTTCGATACTGAATACGCCCCGGCGGTAGTACTCTGACAGCAGGTCCAAGAAGGCCGGCCGCTCCGCGCCTCCAAGAGCTCCCTGGGCGTCAGCAACCGCCGGCGTCGACATCACCTTGCCAACCGAAGCGCGAAGGCCCGGTCGCTCCTCCTCCACGTCGCCAGACCGCGCCGCTGCACGCCTGGCCGCGTCGGCTTCCTGGCGATCCACGATCACCTGTTTGTGCAAGAGGCCGCAACCGCGGCGGTCACTTCACAATGATTCTGCCCGCGGGCGCTTCTGGGAAAAGCGCTGCTCAGTTCTTGCGCCAGGAGTCGTAATTGCGCGCCGAACAATCACAAGCCGATGGCACTTTAGAGGCGCAACTTTTTTTTTTCGAGGTTTTGATTTGCGCTTCTCGACAGTACTAAGTGCGACGGAGCATTTCATCAAGTAGAGAACAATGAAGGCTTTGGCGCTTACGCGACACCGCCTCTCTCTTCTATCGCCTCAACCGTGCTAGTGCTCGGGAGTGTCCCAATTATCATAACTGCAAAGTGGTCCTTGTTGAAACGCTGACGGCATAGCAGGTAAGTCTCCTCTGGTATAGGGAAATCGCCGTAATTTGCTGCGAATCAGCGCCTTTCGTGTACACATTTCGAGATCTTGATTGCGCCAATAGACGAGCTAGAGAATTCCGGGATTGTATGGAAAATAAAATCAAGGTTATGCGCAATAATGAAGCGTCACATTCAGCTGCGTTCTTTAAGCGAGGGGAAATGTGTGTCCGTCAACGTTCTAACACGTGCGAAGAAAACACAGGTCAATTAAAAGTCATCTTGAGAAAGCTGTGCGTATGTGAAATTCGTGTTTTTCCGGCGCCGTCCTTAGCTCCAGGTATGCGCGCTTCCAAAAATGAAAATAAATGGCGATCACACCCGTAGTGATGCGGAAGACTAGCACTGGTCATGCGCTGGATGACCAGGGCTATATAAGCATGAGCAGCTATAGCTGCTTGCGTTTTGCGACTGCTGCATTTGGTTTGGATGCTACTGCCACGCATAAGTGGACTGTGTTTCTGTTCTGGGAGGATTACAACGAGAACTTCATGGCGCGAGAAATGAGTTGGCGCGTCTTGTCGTGCAGCGCGTCGGCGGGCAGCGTCCCAACAGTGTTCGTTCCCTTATAGGGCGGCAGCCATTAATGGCTCATATACTCACGGCCATGGGCCTGTCCGGCGTCCGTTATATCCAGCAATTCGACAAAAAAAAAACCCTTGTGCACGGTGGGATTCGAACCACCTTTCCTCCGTTCCGCAGCTGAGCGTGCTAACGACTACGCTACTTCCTGCCAACAAGTATGCCGTTCTCCATTTCTATGACGCTAGGGAGTGTTTGCAGAAAGGCGCCGAAGCAGACGGATGCCTCCCAAACGCCCTCTAGTGTCTCCAACATTTAAGCTTCGTAAACCATTGTGTCCTTAATCAACATCTTAACCACACATCGGTGACACAAGCAGCAACACCGCGCTAAAGGCTTTCGCCTCACCGCACTTTAGGTCAACAAAGTGTCCCCCTGAATTTCTCAAGCAGCCGCACTCTTCTGCCTCTGGCCTCCCACACACGTGGAGCGTTCCGAGCAGGACTCATGCTTGACCTTCCTGCAGCGCGACTTATATCCGTGCGGCCGCTGGCGGCTGTATCGTAACTGCGGCAGCTGCCACACTCTAAACGTTTTTTCGTCCTTTTGGATCAAACGTTGGTACTTTCGGGAGAATGTCCGTGTTGGCAGAACCATTAGATCTTCTCGGGACTAAATTCAGAGAGCCTAATCGTTCGCCTGGCCACACTGGCCACAGGTCATTCCTATAGGGCTCAAATGTTTGTCCGCAGGGAGCAACAAAGGGGTGCAACCGTTCGTCCTAAAAGAGGAACAGCTCAACGAAGCAAAAAAGTTACGTGCCGAACCGCTGTCTCGTAGATTTGGGGCCGGGCGTGCTATCAACTTGAACACCAGCACATTTTTTTCAACTAGGTATTTATTACAGTGATGCAATGTACTGTCATGAGCAATATGAGCAGGTACACGGGAGCGCGTGGCCGATAGCCTCGAACCCTATTTGTAGCTATACGTGGCGGCCCTTTTCAGAAACAAAGTGGAAATGGAGGTGCGTTCTTCCATTTCTCAGAAGCAAGCGACGCAGCAACACCCTTTCCACAAAGTTTCGAAAAGTGACAGCCGTGCATCGCAACAAGTAGGGTGTGAGGCTATCTGCCACGCGCTCCCGTGTTCCTGCTCATATTGATCATGATAGTGCATAAACTAGGTGCAAACCATGAGGAATACATTGGAAAATCATCACTATGCATAATAAGACACACTTAAGCAACCCAGCACTAGAAAAAAAGGCAATGAAGAGCATAGGACTAAGAGTGACTGCCAGTCCTTTTCGAACTCGGTCTTGGCATACACTTCCTTTAGATGAACAACAATTCTACTTTAGGGGTCTTTTGCAGAGACAACAGATTTACAATGTCGGTCCATCGTGCGTGTTTTCTAGAGGCTGTTTAGTCCAATTAGAATATGTCTAAGGGTTCATCAACAGATGGCAGTGCATTCAGATATCGTATAGAATGCGGTGGCAAATTGTCTTTTTTTCAGTGTCTGTTGCAAGACATCCGGAAGAGTATCACATCCTTGCAATTAATGAAACGATACTCAATCATTTGTGGAGCATCACAAAGGCTGCAATTTAGCCTAGGCACAAAAATGCACTTTTTATTTAACCATGTTTTAACGGGTAATGTCTCGCAATGTATCTTGTATATCACTGCTACAACTGCGCCACCCTTCCTAATACGTGGGTTGTATGCAAATGTAGTATAGAATAGTTTAGTAGCCTTGAAAAAGCATAACTTGCTGGGCCTGTTGGGGCATGGTTACAAAAAAAACTAACAGAAAAGGACGCTGAGTTTTACTCGGGGAAATTGACACAACAGAGTAACGATTTCTAGCACGTATTGCTATTATTCCCACAATGTGTTTTATGCTCACGCTTCCACAGCAGGTTTTCTAGCGCTTATAACAGCGTTCTTCCTGCAAGCATAATGATGGAGCCATGTGCGTATTGACGCACAGTGCTTCGTAGCCGTGGTTGCCGTGACCGTGCTGAACTTCACTCGCTGCCTGTCGGGGGCACATCGGCGTGACCGCCTTTCCTCGCTGCTGCCGTCGCGGGTGTGTGGTGTCTTTCCGACGAATTACTGTACTCGGTGCGCTCGTCGCCGTCGAGAGCATGGAGCCTCGACGACGACCGGCCGCTTACCACTTTAGAGTTACGCCTCGCTGCCCAGCAGTACGAAGCAGTATACTTACAGCAACGAAACGAAATGAAATGGCGTATGCTATTGTCGCGCGCCACACAAATCACCCTCATACATGTTTCGAAAAGCGTCGTGTACGTATCGCCGCACTATCCCCTGCCTTTCTCGAAGCAGCAGTCTTTGCCTGCGCACGGATAGCGATGGTGTTCTTGTTCGCAAACAACCGCACCGCATTATTAACGCGACAGCGTTAGGGAGCTCGTGTCGCAAGAAAGCCGGTGTCGGCGTTGTAACACAAGAACCTCCAAACAAACAAAAAAACCTTCTGGAAATATGAAGCATCGAACCTATGTCTTTCAGACTGCAAGACGGTCACGCGCAGAACACCGCCATGAAGGCTGCTTTTTTTCTACTTTATTAAATGGAAAGCCATCAACACGTTACGAAGGCTCGTTGGTTAGAACTTAATAAAAATAGACCTAGTGAATGCGTTGTGGTGTTTGACATCGTTAAGTGCCTTTGTGTACTGATGCGCACAAGAGTAACACCCCGGCAGCGCTGCAACATACTGTCATGTTCCTCTCTGAAAGGCGAAGCTTAAGCGTCCTCCAATTTTTTTATTTATTGCGTTCTTTTGCTGAGTTCGATTAGAACGGTAACAATTTAATAAGCAGCAGATATGAAAGCTGGCGACTTACAGCGGAGCAGAGCATGACTGCGAGTGTCTGAAAATGATGTCGTTCGTTCCTTCGTCTCCCTGCTATCGGTCGCTTAACATTTAGTCCTTGAAATCTGCATATGGCTCCCTCGCCGCGCAGTTAGTCTTTTCGCTAGCCAAGCTTCGTTTCCGGGGGCCTAACGGTTGTCGTTGCTCCCGAAAGGACAGAAAATCGATTAGTGTGTACTGCGCAGGCGCGCAGGCTGGCGCACCGTCCAGTCATTTCAAGATGTTTTCGTTGCAGCCGTATTAAGGTGCTTGGTTGAGTTTTGGTTTTGTTTTGACCTCGCGCCCCTCCTGACGACGACGAAGTTAGCGCGAGGCAAGGGTGCGCACGGGACGGTCCCTCCGTCCCGGACGCGAAACGATTACGTACATAGGCATGCCTTACCTGAGAACCTTCACACTAACAAAAGTGAACGCCGGTCTACCAAAATGTAAATCCGCCTTCATAGGACTCTGCCAGTGTGCTGGTCCTCTTATCTTGAAAGCATTTCTCTAGGGAGTAATTTTCGTGGAACTAGCTTCGTTATCAAAGACTGCAACTTGTTCTTGCTTTACCGTTTGGTTTTACATCCTAGTCTTCTTGGCTTTAGAAGATGTCTTTACCAGTTATGTGTGTCTATTCATTGCAGAAAAGATCGCTTGTGCAGCTCTGCAGGCCTGTTATCGAAAACTGTATGCATTCACCTTGGTAGTGAAGCAGTGCAGCCTGTTTACCACCTTGTCAAACATGGCACCCTTTTCTGTGGCCCCGTACACCGCATCAATCCATGTCCATGGCTGCATCACGCGCTTCATGAACAGCTTGATGGCCCTGCAACGCATTTCAAAATGAAAATGAGCTGAAGCGAAAAAGCAGACTACTTCAGTGCTACAAAAATGATAAACCACTACCCCCTTCACTTCATTGGGCACGCTTCTCTGTACGAAGGAAATCACCAAACGGCTACTAAAGCTTAATAATAGTAAATCCCCACGTCACTAAAAATTTCTTGCAACCATAACCATGATCTTAAATATGAAGCCATGACAACACGATCATGTTTACGCCAAAATGTTTAGGTGTTTCTCTATATAGAGCACAAATGAGGTGTTGAACATGCCTTTAGTTAAGTACATCTGCGCTTAATCTACCGTGAACTGCAACATAAGCATGCCAAATTAGCAACGATGCCGTTTACCTTGAAAAAGTGTCCTAAGAATGTTTGTCGCATATGCTCGATTGCTTCTAGATGCGAATGCGCTGCAAGCTAGGCCAGGCACAGTGAACATGAGATGGCCTTGATGATGCAATGCTTTTTTAAAGTGACAGCTTCATGAAGGACTTTCACTGGGGTTTGTAGCGTGGTTATCTATTTTCCCGTATTGCTCTGGGGTAATGCGATCCAGACACACGGTCCTAGGCCATGAGTACCGTAAAGCGGATGCTCAAATAAACGGGGTCCCTATCGGAAAACACAAGAGAAACTTTTCTATGACAACAGATATTCTCTTAGTACTGTAGACCTGACCTTGTTGTAACGACAGATATTTTGTAACTAGAGAAATTCTGATGCTAACGGCCGCACCTTCACTAGTGCTGCGCAGTCAACTCTCGTCGAGACTTCGGCGGTTCTGTCATGGAGGCAGGCGACTGCTGCAGTGGAAGAGAAAATTTTATTGTGCCTACAGGATGGCAGAAAATTTGGCTTATTTTGCGACCGATTCTTTTGTCGTTTTCCACAGGGTGTAAGGGGGGGGGGAGAAAGTGGTAAAGCTATGGCATGCTGCTAGTTCTCTGCCCCAAGGCAGAAGACAAGTTCCAGGTATTAAGATCCAAAGGCGTCTTGCGACTAATTATTGTATGTTCTCACATAATCAGTAATTCTGTGCAAAAACATTTTTTAGCGGGAAATAATTTGTAAACGCAGTTTTTTCATATATTGTAAGATTTCACTATAACAATCAATACATCTGCAAAACACTCCACGGCAGGCTTGCATTTCTTTTTTTTGCTATAAACTTCTCGCTACCGTCAAAAACGTTCCACTTTGGTTTTCTATGACAGTCTTAACTACTCGGTGCAAGCGATAGAAAAAAAACATTAAAAGAAAGCTTTTGGTACTCGTTGGAAGAAGATACTACAATTACAGTCAATAATGAAAATTTTACTCCCAGAATGCTGGCCTTGTTTGCGTGGAATGTAAGGAAAGCTAACAAACCAGGGACAAAATATGTTGCGTGAAAATAAAGACACGCTCCTCGGGGTTAGGTTAATTATCGCATACAAGTGATTATTCTATGGCCTTAAAACATGGCAGCGAGCTCCCCGCGCTTTTGTGCGTCCTGCTGAGTGTGCTTATAGGACCTATAAGATCGAAAACCACTGCTGCAGCTGCCTTTACAGCCATGCTGATGTGACGTTCCTTGTGTGTGCTACGAGGGTCCGCGTTCGACGGCGCGGCGTAGACGGAGCCCCCAGTGGCGGCGAAAGCACTCAAAGGAAAACAATTCAGCTGGAAGAGAGGAGAACGGCGACAACCGGACCCCTTACATGTTTCTACTGTATATGGCTGCAAGCAACTTGAGTGGGATTGCTTTCGGGCCTGCCGCCATGGACCGCACGGAGACGACCAGAACGAAGGGGTTTAAGCACAACCGGACCCCCTTCCTTAGTGTCGGCACGAGACGAACGCCGCCGCCGCCGCCGCCGCGGGGAGACGGGCGTTATCTTCCCCAATTGCCGTGGCCGTTCCAAGGGGGCCTCGTTTCGGCGGGCCTGGCCCCGTGGCAAGACGGCGGGCATCATCAATCAACCCTCCCGAGCACATCCCAGGACAAGGGACCACTTTCCCGGCCTTTTAGTGACCTCGCGTTCCGGCCTTGAGGGGCGAGTGTGATTTGATGGAGAACGGAGGCCGGTCACCCGCGGGAACAGTCAGCGGGCCAGAGCGCGCCTTACCACAGCCGACGCTATGCGCTACCTCGACGACAACCTTCTTTCCCTCGGACTCAACACGTGACGGGGGCGAGACCATAAGTGCGGTGGTGTGTTTGTGCGCCCAAGTGAAAGCCCTAGGCCCCCCCCCCTCCGGCGTAGGCGTCCTAACCCTAGGGAGTGTGGGGATAAGAGGATATAAAAATCGACAAGGAGTACCGAAGAGGCAACGCTCAGGACGACATCGTTCGCCAAGGGGGCCTTCAGCACCGAAGCCCGACGGCGTGCAGCTTCTGCCAGCAACCGTTCGAGCTCAACTCCGGAGCCCCTCCATCGTCTCCATGAAGTCGTCGGCACGTAAGCTCGGACGCCCCAGCCTCTGATGTATAATCATAATCCTGTGTAATTATTGAATATATCTGTTTGTTTAAACTGAGCCATACGGTGTCTCATTGCCTCTCCGTCCCGTGCGGACCTGCGCGTTATGGGGGGGGGGGTCATCACACTGGTGTCAGAAGTGGGGTTTCAAAAGCAAATGTCCTCTGAATGCTGCGACATTCATGACTTCAAAATTGTAATCAAAAGGGAATCACGGGACTGATTGTGGGGCTTTTACCCCCATTTGAGAGGCTTGAGGCACCGGAGGGCTTGAGTGAAAAAAAAAAGTCTGTATCTGAGGGAGCTCCCACTCCACAGCCGTCGCTCGGAGCAAGCATGCTGGCATTAGGAAGCGTCATTCCGACGTTTACGGGAGATAAGACAGGGGCTCCAATCTGCGATTTCTTTTCCATGCTAGAAGAGATTGGGAAAATGGGGGGATGGTCCGATGCTCAAATGCTGGGAATGGCGAGGTGTAAGATGGCAGGAGCTGCTCATGATTTTGCATGGCGAGACGAAAAAGTAAAATCCACAAAATCATTTGCGGAATTTAAGAAGCTCCCGTTTGAGCATTTCGACACTGAACCACGTCACGTGCGGGTACAGAGGTTCCGTGACGCCGGACAGATGGTAGGGGAGGACGTGCGAACGTTTGCGTCGCGGCTTCAGCGCCTAGCACGCGATACGTTAAGCAGGGAGGAGGAAGGAGACCAGCTAAGGAAGAAATACGCGGAGGATCTACTTAAAGAGGAAATGACCGCTTTGTTCGTGGCTGGTCTGCAAGACCCCGTGCGCCGGTTCGTGCTCTCGCGCAAGCCGAGCAATTTCGACCAAGCCATGGCGGCCGCATTGGATGAGGAACGAAATGAGGCGTTAACGACAGCCGCAGCGAGAGTACGCGTCATAGAGAGAGCGGTGCTCAACACTGAGGTTGCTCTCTTGACAGAGCGGTTAGATCGCTTAGAACAGCTGCTATCTCAGCAGGTGGAACGCCAGGTGGAAGCGCGCGCTCAACAGCGCCCATTCGCTGGAAACCGGAGACCGCCACAAAGCTACAGGCGCGGTATGCGAGATTTTGAAGAAATCGTATGCTTCGCTTGCCAGGGTCGCGGACACATCGCCAGGTTTTGCCAAAACGTGCGCCGTGGGGAGCCACAAAGAGAAGCAGGCGAGACACGCCCTAAGCAAACCTACAGCGGGGCTCCAGATACCGAGACAAAATACTAGATAGCCCTCCCCATCCTGAGGAGCATGGGGAGGGAGCAGTGGATGATGAGGTGGTGGCGGTTTGCGTGGCCGACGAGGCATGCCCTGTTGTGCGTTGCAAGTTAAATGGTTGTTGCATGGAATTGTTGATAGATACGGGGTCAAAGGTGACATTGCTTAAGGAGAGCAGTTTAAACACGCTTCGAAGGAAGGGGGACCGCGAGGTGTTGGAAGCGTCTGGTGGTATGGCAACCAAATTTGTAGGCATAACGGGGGATCCTCTTGGCAGAAGTGGACTCTACCGGTTACACTTCTCTCTCGGCGGAATTGCATTGGAGCACCCCTGCTACGTATGCCCGGACACGGTGTCTCTGCCAAACGGAGTGTCAGGTATATTAGGGCAGGATTTTTTGAGAAAAGGGAAGGTAGTAGTCTCATTCTCTGAGGAAGAGGTTAATGCGGGCGGCTCAAAAGTTCCGTTTTTGAACAGGAGAGGGGATGAGATTCGCATTACCGATATTGAAACCCGTCAAAGAGTGGGATCATTGGAGAAGGTATATTCGCGGGTTGCCGTCAGGCTGGTCGATGAGGCAGTCGTCCTTCCTTGGTCGGAGCACATTTTGTACGCGTTTGTGCCTTCAGATGTAGAGAGTGGCGCCGTGGGAGTGCTTGAGCCGGTCGACTCTCTCAGCAATGGCCTGAAGGCAGCCGCGTGCCTCGTGACAGTTAATGACGCCCACAGAGTGCCCCTACGGGTTGTTAACTGTAGCCAGCAGCCACTGAGCCTTCCCAAGAACAAAACATTGGCTTTCTTCACATCTGCGATAGAGAAACGTGAGCCCACCGATACGGTACTCGCAACTGTAGAGCATGCTAGCCCTTCGGCTGCTCCAAAGGTGTCGTTCGATCTTTCTCACGTAAAATCCAGGGAGAGGCAGGCTCTGGCTGGTTTGCTGAACGACTACTCGGAGGTATTCGCCGCCTCCAACCTGGATTTGGGCTGCTGTGGCGTTATAAAGCACAGGATAGAAACCGGCACTTCATCGCCCGTTTACCAGCGTGCGTACAGGATTCCTTACTCCCAACGTGAGGAGATGGAGCGGCAGGTGCAGGACCTGATTGATCGCGGCATTGTCGAACACTCAAAGTCACCCTGGGGAGCACCAGCACTATTGGTGGAAAAGCCAGATGGCTCGTATCGATTGGTAGTGGACTACCGCAAACTAAATGCCGTAACTCGCATCGATCCATACCCCATCCCCAATATACAGGAGACGCTTTCTCAGCTGGGCTCTGCCAGGTACTTCACGGTAATGGACATGGAGGCGGGATTCTGGCAGATAGCAATGGATCCGGCAGATGCCGAGAAAACGGCATTCAACACGCCCTCAGGGCACCAGGAATGGAAAAGAATGCCTTGGGTCTGGCCAACAGCCCTGCAGTCTGGCAGAGAACCGCTGCTGTTATCCTGGCAGGTCTTCTGGGGAGGCTGTGCTTCGTATATGGATGACATAATCATATACAGTGACAGTTTTGAGAACCATTTGCGCGATATTGAGCAGGTTTTGGTGCGACTAAGAGGAGCGGGTCTCAAGCTGAAGCCCTCTAAGTGCCAATTCCTCAAAAACGAGGTGAAATACCTCGGGCACGTTGTTTCAGCTGACGGCGTGCGACCGGACCCTGAGAAACTAAGGTGTGTCTCGGATTTTCCATCCCCGACTAGCGTCCGCCAGGTCCGGCAGTTTCTCGGCCTGATCGGTTACTACCGAAGGCACATAGAGGAGTTTGCCAAGCTCGCTAAGCCGCTCACCGCCTTAACAGCCAAAAATGTCGCCTTTCGCTGGGACGAAAACGCGGAGGATGCTTTTGGGGCCCTGAAAATGAAGCTAATGAGTGCACCGCTGTTGCGCCACCCGGATTTTAGTTTGCCCTTCGTTATGGCCACAGATGCGTCAAAGTTCGCAGTTGGTGCCGTGCTATCTCAGGTTATCGAGGGCAAAGAACATCCCGTTGCTTTTGCTAGCCGACAGCTGAGCCCCACAGAGCAAAAGTACGGAGCTACGGAAAGGGAGTGCCTCGCCGTTGTCTGGGCAGTAAAGCACTTCAGATGCTACCTTTACGGCCGCAAATTCAGGCTAGTCACAGACTGCCATCCTCTGAAATGGGTGATGAGTGTCAGGGACCCTAGCTCGCGACTCGCTAGATGGAATCTACACCTGCAGGAATACTGCTTTGAAGTTGAGCACAAGTCAGGAAAGACACATCTGAATGCTGATGCACTCAGCCGCACAGCTGCCGTGGCAGCTATAGATGAGTTTGTCCCCGTAGTCGACCCCGCCGAATTACGCACAGAGCAGTGCAAAGATCCTGACCTGAAGCGAATAATCGAAAGCTTAGAGGGCGCACCGTCTCACCCCGAACAGCTAGGTTATTTCATTCGCAAAGACGGCACCCTGTGTCGGCGCACGAGGCCAACCAGGAAAGGGAGACCAGAGAAAACCGCTTGGGAGAGAGTCGTCATACCTCGGTCGTGGACAGAAAGGGTTCTTCGCGCGTTTCACGATGCGCCATGCGCCGGTCATTTTGGCGTAGCGAAGACACGCAGGCGTGTGGAGCGTTTGTACTTTTGGAGTGGCATGCGACAGGATGTTAGAGACTACTGTGTGAAGTGTCATTCCTGTCTCGAAAGAAAAACACCCAAGGGACGAAGACCAGCTCCAATTCAGCCGTTCCCTGAGGTTTCGGCTCCCTTCGAGCGGACAGGTATGGACATAATGGGCCCATTGCCCACGACCACTTCCGGAAACAAGTACATTTTAGTATTTGTCGATCACCTTTCAATATACGCGGAAGCGGTAGCACTCCCAGATCAGAAGGCAGACACGGTTGCAAGAGCATTTGTCGAACAGATCGTGCTCCGACATGGACCCCCGAGGCAACTCTTGACAGATCGGGGAACGAACTTCGTGTCGCAACTAATGAGGAGAGTTTGCGAGCTGCTTAAGATCGCTAGGAAGCAGACAACACCGTACCATCCGGCTTGCAACGGCGCGGTGGAGCGACTGAACCAAACCGTGGCCGGGTTCCTGTCGCATTTTGTTTCGCGCGACCAGCGGGACTGGGACTTGTGGCTCCCGTATGCAATGCTTGCCTACAATTCTGCAGCACACGAGAGCACGGGCGAATCGCCATTCTTTCTTCTCTACGGCCGAGACCCGGACCAGCCTAGTGAAGTGCCAGAGGGCCCCCGTCGTGTCCCATACGCTTCACTGGACGACTATAAGGTTGAGCTAGAATCGCGATTGCAAGTGGCCAGGGACATTGCAAAGGAGGCCTTAAAGAAAGCGGCGAAGCGCAGGAAGGAGGTGCACGATCGCAGTGCTAGAGACGCGCAGCTTGATGTGGGGGACAGCGTGTACATTGAAAACTGCCAAAGGCAGATTGGGCTAGCTCGTAAGTTCCAGACGAAGTGGAGAGGACCGTGCGAGGTTGTCGAGAAGCTTTCTCCGGTAAACTTCAGAGTCCGAGACGTGAACCGGCGCTTGATAAGGATACACGCAAATCGCCTCAAGTCGGCACCGGTTCAGTATTCACGAAATGAGGAAAGGGAAAGCGCGGATTTTGATGGGGACAGAAGTGAAGCGGAGCGCGCAGATAGTTCGCAAGAAACGCCCTCGCCTGCATTTGTTCGGCAGGCGCCAGAGGTGACGGCCGGAATGCCACCGGATTTACTTCATGCATTGCTAGAAGAAGAAGAAGCGCGCGAGGTTGCCGCGCAGATAACGCCAGGAGAGGCTCCTGCCACGAGCCCTCGCGAGTCCCAAAGCAGACAAAGGGTCACAGACTTGCTTAGTATGACTCATGAAGGCCGATATCCGTTGCGAAATCGGAAAGCTAAGTCGGACTAATGGCGTAAACAGAGCGGAGTTGTGAACTGGTTAGAATTGTGTAATGCCGCAACTCATAACATTGCTATGTGCTTATGTGTTAAGTTATCGGAGTTGGTAGTTAAACCTTTCTGTCATTAAGTAACACCTTCACAGGAGAGCATGCGGAGCGCATGCAGAACCTGCCCTACTTCCTTTCGTTATCTATATTTTTGTCTGTGCCGCGATCGTGCTAGAAGTGGGAGCTCCTTTGTAACTGTGGTAAATTTATTTCGTCCAGTTTGGACTAGAAAGGAGAGGCTTGGGTGCTGAGTTTCATAGTTATTTGTAAAAGAAGATCAGTGCTGCCCCTGGAGACGCCAGTTATGTCAGCTGAGGCATATGGTGTTGTGCAGTGGTGTTGAGTGCAGTGTAAAGTGTTTTGTCGGACGCACTGTGCGAGGCGATTCAGAAAGACAAGGGGAGCTGCATGGACTCAAATGATCGGAGAACATTCTTCTGGAGGGTGAGCGAGTGTGACGTTCCTTGTGTGTGCTACGAGGGTCCGCGTTCGACGGCGCGGCGTAGACGGAGCCCCCAGTGGCGGCGAAAGCACTCAAAGGAAAACAATTCAGCCGGAAGAGAGGAGAACGGCGACAACCGGACCCCCTTACATGTTTCTACTGTATATGGCTGCAAGCAACTTGAGTGGGATTGCTTTCGGGCCTGCCGCCGTGGACCGCACGGAGACGACCAGAACGAAGGGGTTTAAGCACAACCGGACCCCCTTCCTTAGTGTCGGCACGAGACGAACGCCGCCGCCGCCGCCGCCGCGGGGAGACGGGCGTTATCTTCCCCAATTGCCGTGGCCGTTCCAAGGGGGCCTCGTTTCGGCGGGCCTGGCCCCGTGGCAAGACGGCGGGCATCATCAATCAACCCTCCCGAGCACATCCCAGGACAAGGGACCACTTTGCCGGCCTTTTAGTGACTTCGCGTTCCGGCCTTGAGGGGCGAGTGTTATTTGATAGAGAACGGAGGCCGGCGACCCACGGGAACAGTCAGCGGGCCAGAGCGCGCCTTACCACAGCCGACGCTATGCGCTACCTCGACGACAACCTTCTTTCCCTCGGACTCAACACGTGACGGGGGCGAGACCATAAGTGCGGTGGTGTGTTTGTGCGCCCAAGTGAAAGCCCTAGCCCCCCCCCCCTCCGGCGTGGGCATCCTCACCCTAGGGAGTGTGGGGATAAGAGGATATAAAAATCGACAAGGAGTACCGAAGAGGCAACGCTCAGGACGACATCGTTCGCCAAGGGGGCCTTCAGCACCGAAGCCCGACGGCGTGCAGCTTCTGCCAGCAACCGTTCGAGCTCAACTCCGGAGCCCCTCTATCGTCTCCATGAAGTCGTCGGCACGTAAGCTCGGACGCCCCAGCCTCTGATGTATAATAATAATCATGTGTAATTATTGAATATATCTGTTTGTTTAAACTTAGCCATACGGTGTCTCATTGCCTCTCCGTCCCGTGTGGACCTGCGCATTATGGGGGGTCATCACACTGCACAAGACGTCACCGCCACTGAGGAGAAGCACAGAGTGCTGAAACGAAGGCATTTGACGCTTAATAACACGTCACTTACTGGCTGAGGCGTCGCTAAAGATCACGTAGTAAAATTGACAAGAAAAGCAGTACAAACGTTTCGGAAAAGAGGCCAGAGAAAGTACAAAAAAAACAATTAAGGCTGCTTACCCATCGCAAGATCAGAGCATTCCCATAGATATATGTTCATAACAGTATTTTACAATATTCCACAGTTTCCTCGGAATTAAAAGCGATGTTGATGAAAGCTGGACTTGCGAGTGATAAGCGCTGGCTGGTTTGTGAAGTTATTAACGCAATAATGACGCCACGCACGACCGCGCGATCATTGGGTACATTTTATGGGACTGTTAGACTGAGTGTTTTGTGTCAGTAATGTGTGGTCACGGACTCAGGGATCTTGACTCGCGGCGCCTTTGGATGCAGCGTCCCGACAGCGTTTTTCTCCTGTTCGGCCTGCCAAACGTTTCTGATTCTGGCTTCGCGCATACGTCCGGCGTTCAGAGGACGATCTTCTGCCTCGGATGCATCTCTGATCTTCTCGAAACGCAACCGCTGTGCCAAGTCCCTGCTGGCAGTTTCGTCATTGCGGCGGCAGTCACTAAGCGATTGTTAAAAACTGTTTTGAAGATTTTCATTTCCTTGCTTGGGTGCCTGCGGCTCCGGCAGGGATGATAAAACCACTATAGCGTCAACGAGAGACATGAGTAGTTGTGCGGGAAGCCCATAGATCAAGCTAAAGTGGAGTGTCATGCGCGGAACACGCGCGCATGTTGGGGCGAGAGCTGCAGACGCCTGGCTGGTTGAACTCTGGATCAGTACTCTCGGGATGATGCTTGCAAACGCACTTCGCGACAAAGACATCAAACTGCTAATCACATGCGGCATAACCAAATTACGCCACTGGAGATGAGCGAAAGCAATTGCGAGAGCCGCGTCTCCAGAAGACTAGTGCGCGCGCAACAGCTTTTCCCGCGAGCCGCCATGTGTGCCCCCTCCTCGGCGCCTTTCCCTTCTTCTCCTATTCTCTGCCTTCACCCTCTACTGCGTTCCTATTCCCTTTTCTTTCCCCCTTCCAGTCCGGGAGTGAGCAGGAGGTGTGCAGGACAGTATGGCTGGGACGACTACGATGACTACGCTAAACTGGGGAAACTAGGCCAAGACATTTGAAGCTGTGAAACGACAGCACAACAGTCCTTAGTTCCAAGTGGCCTCTACAGTAGAAATGCTTCTTTTTCACTCTCAAGGTATGTGCGCACGTACCGTCACTGCCAAAGGTAACCGAGCAGTCGCGCCGGCTGCGCAACGGCGCTATCTTCTGCGCTGGCTGCTGCTCCCCGGCTGCGAGTGTAAGCTGTATGACGTAAGGCTGCGCCCTCCCTCAGTATTAGGGCACTCTAAACGCGGGAAATTGCTCGCCACACAATACTACTTGCTCACTTCTTATCATCCAAGGAAGGAGGGCGAGAGCAGCGGTCTTACGTTACCCAGTTTACACTCGCCGCTTGGGACAGCAGCGCCACCGCTGGGCTGAGAGCGCGCTCCCTTTCCGTCGCGGTTACACTTGGCAAAGAGGGTACATATGTGCGTTGTATATATTCGAAATATGCGTGTGCGCGCAATTCCCCAAACCTCCTTTTCAGCGCATTCAACACGTGGGACACATTTATCGCGTAATCTTCCTTCTCCCAGATCACAATTTACAAAATTCCCTTGCCATGAAGAAAGTCATACCCATGAAACAGGAACCTTGGACTGTCAATCAGATATAAAAATAGCACACGTTCGCTAACCCAATGCGCTTATTGCACAAGCAACCACGTTTCCGACCTATTGCGATTGTGGCAACGACGTACGAATCTCGTACGTCAGATATTTCGTCGTAGAAAGCAATCGTCGTTCCTCTGTTAATATGCCGGTATCTTCGCTGAAGTTAGTCAGCAGTACTTCGGCCTGGCCATTGCGGAAATGTGCGATGCCTCTTGCGATGCTGATTCCTCGGTCTAGTAGCAACTGCATGTTCCCCTCGATCATGGCTTCAGTGTTTATGGCTTTCGTGGCGCCTACGGTCACGATAACGCTTGAACGGGGTGAGACGCTCACTTCTTCCTCCAGGACACTTAGGGCAACGTGATTTTCCCGAGTTTTCATCGAAGCGATGGCTTCGTCCGTCGAAAGCGTGATCAGCTTGGATCGCAGGTCGATGATCGCCTGATGCTCATTAAGGAAATCCGCACCCAAGATCACTTCGCGGGAGAATTGCGGTAGCACAACAAAGGTCGCAGGATAGGTATGTCCTTTGACAGTCACTCGCGCTGTGCATCGTCCTGATGGCGTAATGAGGTGGCCCCCAGCGGTGCGAATTTGTGGGCCGTCCCAAGCCGTTGTGACTTTTCTGAGCTGCGCAGCGAATGTTCCATTCATCACCGAGTAATCGGCTCCTGTGTCGACTAGAGCGGTAACTTTCCGGCCGTCGATAGTCACTTCTAGGTCGGAGGTCCTGGCTCTTGCATTGCATGTCGCTCTCGGCGTCGGGTCACGGCTTCGTCGCGTATGCGAGTCACGGGTTGGGCTTGTGGTCGAAGCTCCTCTGGGTGGCGGCGTCGATTTCAAGGTAGCTTGCGTCGTGGTCGAGGTTCTCATTGTTTGCGGCGTCGGTGCAGCGAGTGTCGGTTCTTCCTTCATGCGGCGTCGCGGATGCAGCGTCTTCATGGGGCGTGGTCGGTGGAGGATCTTCGGCGTTTAGCTCGTGAGCAACCTCACCTCCAGAGGTTGCTGCCTTTAGTTTCCCCTACGGGGGCTGGGCGACCTTCCTCGTACCGCGGCTGCGTAGCTGCGGCGTGGCGACGCAAAGCGCGAGGTTGACGGCGATGGTGAGCGCGAAAAGCGGTTCGGCGTGTACTCTTCTCGACGCAGGTACTCGTCGATTTCGTGCGGACGTTGTCCGAAGCGTGGTCGTGGGGCGTTAACGGCAAATCCTCGAAGACCGATACGTCGGTACGGGCAGCGACGAAGAATATGGCCGGCCTCACCGCAATAGAAGCACAACGGCCGGTTGTCGGAAGTCCTCCAGGCGTCGCATTTCCTGGGGCTTGAGCGTCGGTCATAGGCTGGGCGGGCGGGGGATGGGAGGCGGCGTTGTGGAACGATTGGCTCATCTCGGGGAGGACGTGGGGGTTGTCGCTGGGGCTTAGCAGTACTTACTGCAGCAGCGTAGGTCATGGCCTGGGGTTCTGTGGCCGTCGGGGTACCAAGTGCCTGTTGCACTTCTTCCCGTACCACATCCATCAGAGTCGCTGCTTGTGGCTGTGGGGAAGATGGCAGTAATCGGCGTAGCTCCTCTCGGACGATTTCGCGGATAACTTCCCGCAAGCTGTCGCTGGTGGTGGCCGGCGTGTCCGAACGGATTGCACAGGCAGAGGAAGGGCGATTGTACTGCCGAGCTCGAACGTCGAGGGTATTCTCAATCGTGCAGGCTTCTTGCGTAAACTCCTCGACTGTTTTTGGCGGCTGGCGGACGAGGCTTGCAAAGAGTTGTTCTTTTACGCCGCGCATTAAAAACTGAACTTTCTTTTCCTCGGTCATCCCGGGATCGGCGCGGCGAAATAGGCGCTTCATCTCCTCGACGTAACTGCGGACGGGCTCATTCGGAAGCTGGATCCTGGACTCGAGGAGTCGTTCGGCTCTTTCTTTCCTCACGACACTGGTGAATACCTTCAATAGTTCTCTCTTGAATAGCTCCCATGTCGTAAGGGACGACTCGTAGTCTTCGTACCACGTGCGTGCGGAGCCATCCAATGAGAAAAAAACGTGTCCAATCTTTGCCGCATCATCCCACTTGTTGAATGACGCCACGCGCTCAAATTGGTCCAACCATTCTTCAGGGTCTTCGCCTAGGGATCCATTGAAAGTTGGCGGCACCCGCGGCTGCTGCAGTATGATCGGTGTCGACATCTTCGGCGAGGTTGCGGTGCTCGTAGCAGCGTCTTTTCGCTGTCCGGTGCGGTCTGGCAATTTCCCGAACTCAGGCTCTTCTCCCTGGAGACGTCGGCTGGCTCGCTGAGCTGCTGGTTCGTCCTCGGGTGTGAAGCGCTTAGGGCTGGGTTCACGACTTGAAGGGGGCGTCCGGAACATGGAAGTTACCCAGCACCTCCACCAGATGTCACGTAGTGGTGACGGCAGTCGAAGCAGCGATGAAGACGGACGAAAGGGGTCTTCTAAAAGAACTGTTTATTGGGCTGACTTGCACCCAAAATGGACTGAATCACTCGGCGGCGGCGAAGCGACAAGCGTGCTCGGCGGTCGTCGAACAGAATGCCCGCCGCTGTCGGCCGTGTTCAATTTAAAGCTGATAGCGAACATTCGAGATAAAGGGCGCAAAGTTACTAGAACATTCCGGAACAACGTAGAATCAGCTTTGCCTGGCTGCGATCAATCGAGGTAAATCTAGTCGCGTCTTGCGTCGCAAACAAAGCGATAAGGTGGTGTCGCGGCAGATTCGAAAAACGAACAAACACTGCAAATATTGGCGGCAATATACCAGTTGTTTCACGTAAGATTATGTGCAATTTTTAAAAATACGTTTCTTGTCTTATAAGAGCGCACTTTCGGCATTTTCGTCATCAGTGTAGCGCATCAGAATACAGCTAAGACGCGCTAATTAGCAGGCTGGTTAACTAATAGGGAGTAGGTAAGTTTTTAGCTATTACTTTTCGTCTCTTTATGTATTGAGAGCCGTGTATACCACCATAAGTAATTTCCGTATATGTTTTTGGCATTTCAAAACGCAGTTACCCTCGCCGCTGTGGCCCAATAACTTTGGCTATTTCGACGAGTTGCGAGGACTGCAGAGGTTGCTTTTCCTGCAAGCTTCTCGAAAGCAGCAGCAGCAGCAGCAGGAGCAGCTATCCTAAGGAATCACGGCTGATGCTTGCGGAATTCCTTAAAAGAGTCATATATTTAACTGAGTCACCAATCACAGTAGAAACAGCCCAAAAACCAGCGGCCGAAACTGTGTCGGAACTGAAAGACCAGCAGAAAACAGCTCTCGAAGCTATACCAAATGCAAATGCATGGTGAGATTTGATTTGATTTATGGGGCTTAACGTCCCAAAGCGACTCAGGCTATGAGGGACGCCGTAGTGAAGGGCTCCGAAAATTTCGACCACCTGGGGTTCTTTAACGCGCACTCACATCGCACAATACACGGGCCTCTGGAATTTCGCCTCCATCGAAATTCGACCGCCGCGGCCGGGATCGAACCCGCGTCTTTCGGGCCAGCAGCCAAGCGCCATAACCACCCTGCCACCACGGCGGCAAATGCACGGTTAAAGGCTGTAGACAGCCAGATCTCAATACTTCAACAATGGCAAGCCGATTTCAGCGATCTTGTAATCCTGTAATTCTGCGCGCTGCGGCATCTGGCACAGGAGACCGCTCTCGACGCGATAGTCTCGTTTTTTATAGAAAAACAGATGCGAAAAGTCAGCTGTATTCCTATTATGAAGCGAATGTTTTGGACGTCATTATCAATGACCCTGGGACAGCTTACCCTGGGACAGCATTTTACGCACCGACAGGATCGGTTTAAGGAAAACGCTGCCGGTAATTGCGAAATTTTTAACAAATAAGCCCAAAGAATCGAGTTTTGCTAAGTGTTTCTTGCTAAAAAATAGCAACAATGCTCCCATTGAGCATTTCTGTCCTGCGAGATTTAAAAGAAAGCTAACAGAATAAGGCAAAGCCCTCAGAAACCTTTTAAACTTCACAACAAAAAATTGTAAACTGATGGCAAATTCTACATTTAAGCTTCACTGCAAAAACAACAACTATATAGTGATGGCTAATCTTGCAGTTATAATGAAGCGGATGAAGTTGTTTGGGCTTGCTTCCAGCTGTGCTTGCCATTCTACACAAGACTCTGCCGTTTGTGGCTGATGTGTCACGTCGCTGTAGGCGGCTACTCAGAACTGCAGCTGCTGCAACTGCGGAGGCACGCAGAATGCGGCGCCATCCAGTAATTTTAGCACGTTTGGAGTTTAGTTGCAACTCCTCCCTCTACCTGATGACCACACCATGCTTTGTGCACGAGGCAGTCACGCGATCGCGTTTTAAGGCGTTTGGTGGCGTCGTTTTGAGACCCCGTGCCCAACGTGATGGCGACGAAGTTGGCGCAAGGAACGGAACACGGGCTGCGTGCACGGGGCAGTCACGTGATCTCGGACGCTGCGGCTGCTTGGCACGGAGACTGCGGACATTCGCTTTAACACCTAGCGATGTAAAAATGCTATCATACTGCTTTCAGGTTGCCCTTCGCTTCAATGACTGCCGCCTAGTGGATTTCATCGCGGCGCAACAGAAGACGCAGTAAAAGAACAGACATATATGGCCTGTAGTTATCTGAAAAAATGGTGTAATACGAATACAAAATTGCAGCGCTGTCAGTCACGTTTATCATACTTAGGCTGGGGAGTGTTTTATTTGAGAGGAAATTGTTTCTGCGAGGCAAAAATACCCGGGTTTAAAATATAACCGGGTAGGTTAAATAGATACACTAGCAGCCTATAGATTATAACGACATAATTCTTGATTCATTTTTTTCGCCCCTTTATCATTGCTAGCTGGCGGCTGTGACCTCCGCGCGGAGACCTAGCAAGAAGTGTCATTCATAGGTTGCGGTAACAATGGCGCAGCTGACCAGTGCAAAGGTACCTCCAGGCGGAGACGTCCGCGGCGCGAAGACATGGCGAAAGAGAACTGCTGGGTTCCCAATGAATTTGTCTTGCTTCTACTTCAGTGCTTCCTGCTTATAAAAAAAAACAACATCAGTTATCTTTGAAATAAATATGGTTGCACAATTGATTCGCATGGATAAACACCAATTTAATTAATAATAATAATTATGTTTTTCTTGGTTTCAGTGACCGTTGACTTTCGTCACGTATGTCGTCATGAGCCCCTCAATTCCCCATCTTTGCCTGGTGGTCAGCTTAACGAGGGTCTCGGTTGTTCTGGCAGTCTTGATGCTATAGGAAGCATAAGAGGGTTCTCAAACAACTGCTTCCCTCAGCGTTCGATTGCGTTATGCGCGAGACTTGCGGTATAACAGGACGTTCTTGGAAAGAGGGGTTCCTTGCTTACGTTTCATGCGCTAATGACTGAAAACGTGATACGTTTTTGAACAGTTTAAACATGGCAATATCGCGAACTTTCCTGATGCACAACCTTCCTGTTTTTCTTCCTGTAAAGGCTGCCACAAAGAAATTTCAGATTATCTGTGTAGCAATGTTTCCCCAAACGAAAAAAAATGCAATTAAGTCGGGTCCGCCTTTGAAGGAAATATCTGCCGTTTTGGAGCGCTGAAAAGAACCTTTACAGAAAATGCACACAATGCAATGGACGCAACAATGTCAAAAAGGACACGTAACAGCAATATGAAACGGAAAATTTTTTGTCCTCAACAGTGAGAGGAACATTGTGTTTTGGTCCAAGTGTTGTGCCATTGGACGACAAATTTCCTAACTTATTCAGTTTAGACGCACACGGGGGAATTCCCTTGCGGTTACTAGCCAAGCACACTTTGGTGTGGTTGAGTAGGTTTTTTGGTTGGAGCTTTTTGACGACCAAGGCGCAAACTTTCCGTTATCTTCAGCAATAAGTGAGCGATGCTTCACTCCGAATCTGCTGCGCGAACCCCTCATTTCTTCGTCCTTTTGTTTACTGGGAAAAAGCTCGGTGATAACATCGGGGATCATTTTTAAGTTTGAAAGCGAGACATTCTGCAAGATTCTAGGGCAGCTCTCAGGTACGTACTGAACTTAATTCGTTAAATCGAGTAATTAATTAGAGACAGCCCAGTGGAAGGAAGGTTCAACTGTGGTGTTGTTTTATCGGTTGTATGTGTCATAAATATTCTGATCTCCTTACTGCCTCGAAGGTAATCCATGGTGCTGCGCCAAGCGAGCGCACGAGCCGTGCTTCCTAGAACAAAGGCGAGGCGACAGGCAGGCCTTCCTGTACGTGACCAGCAGCACGTGTCGCTCCTACATCCATTGTGGTCTTCGTCTCTTCTCTGGGCGTAGGCCACTGGCGTGATCAAACAGCTGAGTACGCACAGCTGAGTACGCACCACGAGGACAAATACATCACGGACTAGGCTGCTTTAACGAGAGGTCCAGGAACTTCCCAATAGACAGGGAACGCAGGAAGGGAAGCCCAGAGTATGTTGCTAACAATACATAAGAAATGTTGGCAACAATATAAAGCGCAGGTGGCGCTTGGTATAAAGGTGAGTACATCGCGAATCCTGCTCTCTCGTCGGCCGTTAGTTTTATTACTCTGCTGGGTTTTATTAGTATCCTGTTTCCATCCAGACAGCTAGGCAAATGCGGGCTGTGCAATCTCCTTCGCGGAAACGTGACGAGTAGCGGTTCCTGCCTCATACATGCCTCCAAAGGGGTCGTCTATAGACGCCAAGTGACGCTGAGGCTGCGACCGCCGGGTCTCCATGAAATCCGTTCAGCGTGGGAACAATTCATGCCACAGGCTGCAGGAGTGCACTTAAAGCGTGTAGGCTGCGAGGCCGGTTTTTCTAGCTCCCGAGTACGCGAAGTTACGAATGCATGTTTGAACACCTCAGTGTCTAGGTTTGCTTTAATAATAATAATAATTGGTTTTTGGGGAAAGGAAATGGCGCAGTATCTGTCTCATATATCTTTGGACACCTGAACCGCGCCGTAAGGAAAGGGATATAGGAGGGAGTGAAAGAAGAAAGGAAGAGAGAGGTGCCGTAGTGGAGGGCTCCGGAATAATTTCGACCACCTGGGGATCTTTAACGTGCACTGACATCGCACAGCACACGGGCGCCTTAGCGTTTTTCCTCCATAAAAACGCAGCCGCCGCGGTCGGGTTTGAACCCGGGAACTCCGGATCAGTAGTCGAGCGCCCTAACCACTGAGCCACCGCGGCGGGGGTGCGTCCAGGTTTTTTAGGGGTGCGGCAATAGCGCAAGGACCACGAGAAGACTACAAAAAAAAGATCATTATTCTGTTTCTCGCGTTGTGAGATGCGCGTATCCTTACTAAACCACACTCTCAAGCAAGGCTGTTAATGTCACGGATAAATTTTTGAGCGTTTTAATAGTTTACGTGGCACTTAAACTAGACCATTCTTAATTTGCGCGTCTGAGAATATGATGCCGCAAATTCCTCCTGCAATTCATTTTCACGCAGTACATCAATAGTCACTAGTGAAATGACTGTAGTCACCGCAGGGGCGGATTTATGGGTCCGTTTAGCCATAGCCTAGGCTATGGTCTAGCAGAGGGCGGTTTCTTCGAGGGGGCGGGGGGGGGGGGCGGTTCCATAGAAACCATGTATTTATTGAACAATTTAATGGCATAGCAGTAGAGTTGTCGTCAAACCAATACTCAGAGGACGCCCGACACGAAATTCTGATTGGGCGAGAGAGGTCACGTGGTCTTGCGACGTCATCGCAACATGCCCACAATGGAGGGTGGCACCCTGGCGACCGTTTTATTAGCAATCTGCCCACCGTGGCAGGTGTCAGTTAAGTTAGTGATTGGTCGAGAGAGATCATGTCCTCTTTGTGACGTCATCATAACCTACCCAACGGGTTGGGAGCAACCTAGTTTCTAGACAGCAACCTAGATAGGTATTAGAAATGAAAATATAGAAAAGAAATGTGATATATGCAAATACTTTCACCATCACAGCATAACGGATACATGCCACTGCAGCTAGGAGTCCGAATAAGACGGTAGATGGACCGAAAATTGCTAAGAAACTGGCGCAAACACACGCAGAAGTTGCAACACAAGCTGCGACAGATGTGAAATCTAATGCTACCGCATTCCGCTTTTAAGATGACCCCCATAGCTTGTCACAGCGTCACCATAGTTTTATCATAGAAAAGAATGGGCGGTTCAGCATGAATTCCCCACGTAGAATTTCTCGCTGGATAGGGAAGAGGGGTAACCTCCCCACCGCCTCGCCTATAAATACGCCCCTGAGTCCCCGGAGAAAGTTCAGCTGTCGCGGCTGTAAAGCGTCGCATCACAGACATAGACCACTCATCCGCACACATTCGTCCACACTCCTCCGATATCTATCTTTCGTTCGCAAACTTTATCAGGCTTAACCAGAAGCATCGTCTCTGTAACGTAAACTTGTTTTTTGCCGCCAATTCGTCTGTCTGTGCAAAACGAGACCAAATTATTAGCTTTTTCGCGCCGATTATGTCTTCTAACACCTCAACGCTATTGCCACAAATACTTCTAGAACCGTGGCTATAGTGCTGTATAGACTAGATACCCCAGAGCCCTGCAAGGCCTCGTTCTGGGGCCTGAGCCCGGCCGGAGGCTGGGGCTCGAAGCCCAGCCCAGCCCGTGCCCGTGCCCGTTTCCTCAGCATCTCAAGAGGCAAACTGTTCAGTGTTTGCACGTAGTCTCCTACTACGAAAGCAATGAAGCGTCCAACAAAGGTGCTCAAATCGCAATAACGCTTAAAAACATTGCTTTAGTAAACATAAAAGAAAAGCTAAGGCGGGTTCACCCGCTCAGCGTTTTAAATAGTGTTCTCATCTGCGAGTAAGTCCAAAGTTTCGAGAGCGAAATCAAAGTTTTTGTATGGACGCGCAATTAACTGTTTTTCGTTAACTCTAAATTTTTATGCAGTCATATTTTACAGACCGCAATGTTTTAATATTAAAACATCCTCGCCGCCATAGTAGTGATATTTTTTTTATAAACACAATTTCGCTCTTTGAAGTCATGGCGCAGTGGCGCGTTTCAGTGGAGATGAAAAGTGAAAAAGCCTTTTTGTTTATTGTTTATTGTAATACCCACAGCGCCACAAGTGGCATTACAGTGGGGGGGCACATCATACAAACGAAGAGAAAGGTAACAAAGTGCAGCACATACAATGCAACCATGATGCAACAGTAATACAGCCTAAAAACAGCATTCACAGCGATGAAGAGAATAAATCACCTGACGTAATTAATACGTAATTAATTGCCTATAATGAGCCACCGCGGTGGCTCTGTGGTTATGGCGCTCGGCTGCTGACCCGAAAGACGCGGGTTCGATCCCGGCCGCGGCGGTCGAATTTCGCTGGAAGCGAAATTCTAGAGGCCCGTGTACTGTGCGATGTGAGTGCACGTTAAAGAACCCCATGTGGTCGACTTTTCCGAAGCCCTTCACTACGGCGTCCCTCATAGCCTAAGTCGCTTTGGGACGTTAAACCGCCCTAAACATAAACCTTTAATTGCCTAGTATGTATTCAAAGGTTCGAAGTTTCCTAACGAAATATGCCCATTCCCAATGGCGTTTTCCACAGCGCACGGATGCGCGTTTAAGAGATGAAGACCACAATGAAAGACGATCTTGGGACAAACGTCTACCCGTCGAGCAAACGAATGAAGGGCCTTATACAGCTGTTTCTATGAGACCTCAAATGCCTAGTCGCAAGCGGTAACAAAAACTAAGCAGATTAAGAGCGCCTTTTGGTCGAACCGAGGACGGGTGCTCGCTGATAGCTGAAACCCGGTTGCCTATGCAACAAGCGGTGCGCTGCACTTCAGTAGGCGAACACACTCGCGCAAATGTACTGTGCGTAGCATGTTACAACGCTTCACTAAGAACTCCGCATAGTGAAGCCCGCTGCTGGGTTTTCTTCTTTTAGAACCAGCGAGAACGGTCTTTCTCTGCTGCTCTTCAATCACTAAAAACTGCCATTCAACTTGTAGCGTCCAACGCGGCCGGGCGTGCGCCTCCGAAATTACTTGGACATTGCGCTGTGAGTGACGCTGGTCTGACTCAACCTGCAAATGAGGTAGTTGGCTCTGCCATTACACGTCAACGAAGAACTCTCCAAAGAGATTTTAGCGCAGGGGTGCTTTCATTTCCGAGGGGTTCCGGCCAGCAGTATTGTTTGTAATTTATCTTCCACGAAAAAAATGCATCAGTAGCAGCCACCAAAAGGTAAGTAAATAAACGCTCAGTAATATTATTTCTCAGCTCATATCACGGCCCTGTCCCATCCACTTCACCAAGTGCACTTCACCCAGCAATAATGAATCAAAAGCAGGAGACATGCCCTATGTGTATAGAACAGAGGCTGGCCCAGGCCCGCAACTGCAAGCCTGGCACCAGCGCGGGGTCGGCAAAACAACGCATTTCCCGGCCCGTGCGCTGATCCGAGGCCCGACTTTCAAGCTGGCTTGACACCTTGCTGTGCTCCACACACCTCGCCACGGCAGCGAAGGCTTCGACGCCGTGAGCCAAGCTGTACTGATGCCATCCTGCGGGTCGGGCAGTAAACTTGACGAAAAAGTAGTTCGCAATATCTCCGTGAGATGTCGCTTCCTAGACAAATGTAGCTCAGATCGTAAACGGGTGTTGGTTCGGGCGGCGGCTGGGCTACATTAATCAGGTTTTACGGTGTAGGTGCAGTCGGCGTCTAATTCAGAAGCGGGTTTATCGACAGCTCAGACGTGGTAAGGGGGAGGGGGGGGGGGGGGGGGGGAGGTTGTATCTGCACAACGCGTCGCTTGCCCTATCTTCGTGGACGAAAACAAAAAACAAAAATGACTACCAGCATGGCTTTCCCACTGAAACTTTATCCCGCAAAGTGGCTGTGGCCCTCAGCTACGTTTTTACATGCGCTCCTAGCCAGACTTACACGCACCACTTGAGTGGCTTTCTGCTCCACACAGAAAACAAGGGGGGGGGGGGGGGGGGGGAGACTTTGCAGCAGTTTATGGGTTCCAGAAGCATCTGCTTGAAAACAGAGCCACGGAGTGCCCCAGGAAGCACCACTTATTAGAATAACCTGTCAGTTAAATCGTGTTTAATTTATAACAATGTAACATGTTTCATTCAAACGTTATGTCTATGTTGAAAGTGACCATAGAATATTGGTCATATGGCCTAAACATTACCTTAATATTCAGCACAATCAAATAATGTTTAAGGTGTATTCAAGATAATGATGCAACCTTGCATACGTAATTACGCGGATTGACTTGGAAAGTTGGAGGTATTTCGGATCATTGTTGAGCTACGAAAATTCTGACAAACTGAACAGTCTAAGAGCAAAACCACATCTGTGTGTTCAGCACATGCACGCTAACTTCGAGATCAAATGTCTAATAAATAATGTTTGCAAATTAGGAGATCGGCGAATAATGGGAAGATAGACAACAATATTTCTCCCACTTTGAGCTCGCCTGTTACATAAATATACAAGTAAGGAGATCAGTGTACTGGACATCACTTGTTTTTAAAAAATCGCGAAAACCTAACTTTGAACGCCACTATGCCATTGAATTGTTCTGTGTATGTTAATTAATATTTGACTGTTTATCTATACTATCGTTTCAGGAACTCTAAAGAAATGGACATTATAAGAACCACGCATTACTATATGACGAAAACAAAGCAATGACATTCTTTTAACGTTTAAATGCTACCTGGGCCTCTTTTTTAAAATCAGGTAGGCACGGTTCCTTTCCTTGAAAGCCATCCGTTGCTGCTTAGTTTAGCAATCTGCTGTCCGCTGAGCAGTACTCGAGAGCTCTGTGCAAGTGTAATGCGGATTGTACTTTTTGCTGCATCGAGATTGCATTTTGCCTACCTTACAATTTGAAGGAAGAGAGTCCTTCACGCGAGATGCAACCTCGCGCTCACTTTTTCTTTCGCTTATCATAACTCTATTATTTAGTGGGATTTGTCTCTATTAATGATTCTGCAAGCTAGCCGACGCATTGCGCGTCGCAAGAAGGAAACCGCTCGGCTAAAAGCGGTTGCTAAAGTGAGCGCGAACGAACAGCTTTCGGAAGGAGGTCTCCCGGCTCGAGTTCAAGGGCAGCCTGCATTATGCGGTGTCAATTTTAATAAGGTCTCATCATCCAGCTGCATCTTGGAAGACTTTCTCTTTAGAGCAGCCCCTTTTTTTATTTCTAGGTAGCTCTTTGCCTCTCCTGTCGCATCAACGGCCACATCTGTGTCATATGCTGATTTTGTAGCTGCCAAAATGAAAAAAAAAAAGATTTCGACACATTTGAGATGATAGGGAAGCACATTATGTATTCTGAATTTTCAAAAGTAGAGGAAAAATTGAAAATGCCGTTTTTTTACTGTCGGAGATGTGTATTCGCCCTCGTCTGGAAACGAACAATCAAAACCTAGATGAAGATTAACTTTCGTATCCAAAATGTTGGCTAGCGAACTGAGGCTCCCCTGAACCAACGTTGATGCCGTTTTGTTTTGTCAAACATCCCATCTTCCTGGTTTCTCTAAGCAGCGGAACTGTGACATAGGGCCGTCTTGAAAGACCTCAACGTTTTTGCCCGAAAGGGTAAGGTTCACGAACGGGCTGGCCAGTAACGCATAGAGAGGCAGGTGACTGCTGTAAATTACGAAAAAAAAAACATGCTTATTTTTCTTACCTGCGAGCGCCAACAAACTGTTTTACTTTGATACTGCATGGTGTAATGTCCGCTCTGTACGGCGCTGCAGTAGTACACAAACTCGCTCATGAAAACTTTGAATAATATGTAGGTATATGGGCCCGAATAAGTTTCCTCAAACAAGCCTAAAGACTACGGCAGGCAAGTTGCCCAGATAATGTAATTTAATTGGGCTGCATACTCGCGAAGCCATACTCGCGAACAACTGCCTGCTGTTGTGCTATCGTACGTACAAGCGCCGAGCGACTATATCTAAGGAGTCATCGCCCCCCCCCCCCCCCCTCGCACGCATTGATCATGCACATTCGGAAGCTAGCAGCGTGCCAGCAAACTGCAGGCGTGCGTCTCAGCCCATGCTTGGCGGGGCATCTTGAGGATAGCTACCGCGACTCTGAGTAGACCCGGAAGGAGCACTAAAGCAGTAATGACTGAACTGGTACATAAGGTTCCTGAGACATTGACATTTTTTTCTTCCGGAACCAGAGTTTAGATTTTTCAGAAAATTACGCCCTAGTGAGAGATGTGTGGGGATGCCGTACACTGCGACCGGTCGCGGTCATTCTTCGGGAGGAGAGTTGGTTTCCTGCTAAATCGACAGTATACCGGATCTCGACGATATCACAAAGTTATCGCGACGCGTGCCTCGGAGATGCATGAGCGTATGAAGCGTTCCTCGCTCGGCATTGTGCCCTATCGGCATACAGAGCAATTTCACGGAGGAACTTCAGAAGCACAAGCGTGCTGCGGCTGTTTCTAGCCTTTAGGGCTCGTTTTTTTCTGCCGTCTAAAGAGTTTTCATTGCGCGGCGAATCTGCCACTTTCAGCAGGCTGAACGCGCTTTTAGAACCGGAAAGTACTTCCCTGCTTTTTCCTGCTTCGTATAATGCTTCGAAAAAAGTATTTCTGCTAAAAGAATGATATTTCTTAGCCAGAAAAAATATTCACCAGAACCATTCATCATGCCTGGCTTGCACTACCGCTGACACCGTACGAGAAATTTGGAGGCAGGAGTGCTGGTTATCAGGAGGCCTTTCTCGAACTCCTGTAAGTGACTGCTCCGTGAGAGGCGATGTCAGACTCGATGCTCGGAAATGTTGTTGTTGTTGTCCTCGTACAATGGCACATGCCAGCACAGGAGGATAGGGCCAAGAATTGGGGTGCACAGAGAGTTTTTCAGATGAATTTGTTCATGGACGAAAATGAATGCTGGGGAAGATAGAAGTAAACAAAAAGAAAAACAGGGAAATAAAACGGGAACTGCATAGCGCACACAGGAGATGGACACTGTGGGATTTGTAGCCGAGCCATAAGAAAATAAAAAAAAAAGTTAGCAAGGCAGCCGATTAGATTCCAGTAAGAAATTTTGAATGGCGGTAAAAACAGACCTGTGGCTGTACCCAAGTATACGGTGGCGCCAAACGACAACATGATAGGGCTGCTCAAACTCAGGCCAAGCTGTTGCAAAGGCTTCTTTAAAAACCGTCCTCTCATCATGGCGAAGCAGCGACAAAACAACAAGAAATGGTCTATTAATTCATGTTCAACACAGAATGCGCAGACGGGAGAAAGCGCCAAAACAGAGCTGTGGGAATAAAAGTTTAAAGGTGGGATCTGGCAGTGCAGCCTTGTTAGAGAGACCCCAAGCTGTCGCGGATGACATGATTTCCTGCTTCTCATGAGGCGTATCTCATTCGCTGAATGCACAGGGCATTAGATGGGCATTGCCCCACCCAAGTCTATTTCCTCCCTCCTACTTCCACTATGATTTCACATTTCACTAGCGCTAGCTTGTTCTCTAAACTACGAGAAACGTAAACTCTACCATTTTTATTTTCACACCTTGCTTTGGTGCCCTGCTTTGTATTTCAGGCCTTCTGGTTTGTTCTTAGGTGTCCGATGTGGTATAAACCAAATCAAATCCAATAAGATTTTATTGAGCGCATGCGTGTTGAATACATAGACATCAATATATAGACGAGGGTGCCAAAAGCCAGGAGACTGTAAGAGGACGTTCGATAGATAAGTTTCTAAACTAAATTGTAAACAAGTAGCAAGGCTGACAAACATTTAAACAATAGTAATATTAATATACATGGACAAACATCACATGTAATGCTAATGGCATACCTTAATGGATTGCCAGGACGAAAATCAAATAAGCAGAACAAAAGTAGCCATCGTTATAGTTGATATTGAACGGAATACAAAAAACAAGCAAGGTACAACGCGGTGCAAACAAAATAAATTGTGATTATTCAAAGGCAAATACAAGAACCTACAACTTAACTAACTATTTAAGGTTAAGGTTGTCAAAAAATGTATCCAAGAAGAGGAAGGTTTCAGGTAATAATGAAAATAAGAATTTTAAACACTAAAAAAGAAAGTCGTAAATTTTAGATTGATGTAAAAGAAAAATTTTAAAAGATCATTTATTCATAGACGACGACATGGGTGGTTTTAAGCTCAGGGGAAGATTATTCCATACAGAAATGCTGGCGAAATGAGAACTGCTTTTTCCATAATTAGTGAAACCTTGGGGTTAGGAAAGAAATTCTTGTGGTCTGCCTACCTAGTGGCGCTAGTATTGTAGTATAAGGCCTTATCAATAAAAGTAAAAAAAAAGTATGTTTTTCAGTAAGCGAAAAAACAAAACAGGATAGCTTGATTATACCAAAACAAATTCTTAATGAATAAGACATTATACGGAAGCAGCGAAGGCAAACATCAGAAATGCATGAACTGCTGGTTATGCTGAGCATGGTCCGTTTTGCATGAGTTGGATCAAGTGCCAGTGGGAGTGGAAAGTGTTTCCCCATGCTACAAGGATATAGTTAAAGTGTGCCTGAATAAATGCAAAGTAAGCCAATACCAGCGCGGATAAACAGATAAAGCGCGAGCTCATATTAGTGCACAGATTACAAATGCTTTTTTTCTTGAGTTTATTGGTACGATGATGACATTTTTGGTGAGAATCAAGTTTAATACTACCAAGTAACGTAACAACTTTTATGCCTTTGCAGTATGAGAATTTGCGCGCGGTAGGTAGAAAAACCAATTATTGGAGATTGTTTCGCTTCTTAATCGGCAATATCCGCCATTCTTAAAAAAATTAACATTATTGCGGAAGGTTAGTTCTGCTGAGAGCGCATACTCATTACTTTTGTCATAATGTATTGTCGCGTTCACGTTGGTTCCATAATGCCAAACGGTTCGTTCAGCCGTTCAACCAAACTACCGCCCTTTGTAATCAGTTCTCTTTTAGCTATAAAATTTTTACACTTATTTCGTATTGATTAACCTTAAAACTTAAACTTAAAAATATAGCAACATTCCCCCCCGCTTTGCTTGGTATCGGTGACTGCCGGCTTTATTCATGTGTGTGCGTGTGTGTGTGTGTGTGTGTGTGTGTGTGTGTGTGTGTGTGTGTGTGTGTGTGTGTGTGTGTGTGTGTGTGTGTGTGTGTGTGTGTGTGTGTGTGTGTGTGTGTGTGTGTGTGTGTGTGTGTGTGTGTGTGTGTGTGTGTGTGTGTGTGTGTGTGTGTGTGTGTGTGTGTGTGTGTGTGTGTGTGTGTGTGTGTGTGTGTGTGTGTGTGTGTGTGTGTGTGTGTGTGTGTGTGTGTGTGTGTGTGTGTGTGTGTGTGTGTGTGTGTGTCGATTTACAGAAAGAGATGATGCTCAAACTGCTTCACATTTTTCAACGCCGAAGTGAGACGAGCAGCTTATGGTCACTAGAGCGCGGAGGTTGTGCAGAAGGAATGCACATAAATGCAAATTGTGTAATTTTCAGTCTCGGTGCCTCATCTGGTATGAACGCCCTGAGATTTGTGTTTTTGCGCATTGGGCCTACGTTCACGCCCTGAAACGCTTGACTCTGGAGCGAAGTAGTTAGCGTAGAATAAATGGCGCTCATAACTTGCGGAGTGCAGTGCACAAAGAAACGCTATTCAGCCTGAACCCATTGCGGATACCAGGAAGGAAAAAGTAAGGACGAAACGAGAAATAAGCAAATAACGATCGAAGAACAAAGAAAGAAGCAGACAATGAAAGAAAGGGTAAGATAGATAGGAATGAAGAAATAAAAACCAACCTTAACATCGAGACTGGATGACGATACATAACATAGGAATACACCTGAACAAAAAAAATGGAAGTGCTGTTTGAAGAATGTAACGAACGAAAATGCCACGTTGAACGATCCGCCAGAGCACTGAACAACTGCTGACCAGTACAGTGATTGCAAACTGTCCTCTTTTGGCATTAAATATAAATAATTACGAATTTTCTCAAAATAACGTTTGGACTCTTCAACAAACGCAATAAACCGACTGCGTCGCCGTCTCCGCAAGGGCCCGAATGTGAATCACGGCCCATTTTTTGTGTTGTTTTTGTTTCTTTGCACAGTGAATTGCAGCCACTGTGTATTTGTCCCATTTCAAACGAACCTGCACAGGAATACGAAACGTAACTATCTTTCCTATTTTCATTTTTGCCCGCCTTTCTTCTCAGTTTAGTTTTTTTTCCGCAACAAGACAGCACTACGTAAGGCGATAACAGGAAAGCACTAGCTTCTCTTTACATGTTAAAATTGCGCAGGCCAGGGAAGGCAGAAAAATGTGGGCTGTTTTCTGCCATCGTAACGGTCTTCTTTAAGCTCACAGTGGTGCGCTTTTCAGTTTGGCGATGCTTTGTTTTACGCACGCAAGTCTTTAATTGTAGGCAATAGAAGTTGCCACGGAATGCAGGTGCTGCATCAAGCACTATATCACGAACCGTTACTCATAGCCGTGCCACACTCTGTATATAGGACCGTGCGCTATTAGTGCCTACAGGAAAACCTTCGAGGCCAATGAACGGGTATTAAACAAGATGTGGTTCTGGGTTCTTCAAAACAGGAGCTGCGCGGAAGGGTTCGCACCGTCCTTCGACTTCATGCAGCGCGTTCATGCAGTGCGTTCGAGAGAAGACGTCGGTTAGAATGCATCACTGTATGCTTCGACAGCCGTCTGCATAGAATTGAGTAACTGATGTGTGATCCTCAGGGCAAGCGCAATGACCGGAGTTCGGTCGGAAGCGTTCACCTTTTGTATGCAATGTGTTATCTCAGGCGGCTGAAACGCAGTCTGTGGCCTGTGAAGGAAAAACGCACTGCCGAACTGCAAAGTAAATGCGATCCCTATTGCTCCGTGCGCTGTGAGTGTCGTGCGTCTGAAAAGAAGTATGCGGCGTGGGGTACTCCCTGCATTGCAGTGTGTCAAGAAGCCGGTGGAGTACGTTTTTGAGCTAGACTAGATTACTTTCCATTTGTCCTCAGTGTGTGGTCTAGACCGTCCCCTGGAATCGAGGTTTTGGCTAGCTGACTGCATATCACTGTGATTTCTGTTTAGAGAACCGCATTACACACGGTTTCGTCGGTTACAAACAAACATGGGTGCTGATGATGATACCAGTCCCAAAGCGTTTGCGGTGTCAATGGCGCGGCGTTTGAAAAGGTTTGGGCCGGTGTAGATGACGCGTGTCGCGCTGGTTTTGATAAGGCAGCGCAGAATGCGAAGCATTCCGCGCAGTGCTTGATAAGACGCCGGTGCAGGTGACGCGCCAGCTTTCGATTCTTCTCTTTTTTTCGTGGGGTAATCGCCTGCTCGAAAAACGCGCCTTCTTCAAACAGGAAGTGTTCTGGGGCTGAATCGCAGTATTGTGAGAAAAAATTAACGTCCGAAAAAACCGTGTATATACTCTCAGGCAAAAATGATTAGAATCAGTTTATTATTTTGAATATATTTAACCGGGTACACGATACCGTGTTTTAGATGTCGTCTATGAAACTGATCAGGGAGCTACTTTTGCTGGTAAATACTCCTCGGTTCATCAAATTGCTGCGAGATAACGAAGACGGAATACATACGAGCTATGAACTGTCTACAGGCACTGAAATGGAGCGAGATTTCTCATTTTTAAGGTAGGGGCAGTACTAAGTAGTGCTTCCTCACCCCTCTCCTTCCTACACCTGGTACGATTTATAATGGAACGGCATGCCTATCGCCACCGTCGGTTAGTAAGATGGCCTCCTCTTTTGCATCAGAGGCCAAATACGGTGGAATATTACACGAGACAGCATATAAAACTTCCAATAGCACTCCATTGAAGCTACATCCTAGCACGCATTGCGCGCTTGTTTCAGCTACATTTGTATAGAGAACTGTAAGATCCTGCTCTGCACTCCTGAGAGCGCATTTTAAAACGCTAGCATATACTGGATCCTTCATGTATTTCCTTCTTACGAAGAAGGAACATATTCGCATTTGGGTCGAGCACCTGCTCATAGTAAAGTGGTAACCCCACGGCGAGTACGCGGAGACGGGCGCAATGCTCTCTAATAAGCTGGATCCTTGACCAGCAGGAAAGGGCTTAGGGCTGCATGACAAGATAGAGAGGCAGGCAGACTGACGGAGCGCTTAGTTTAGTAGTTAATAAACGATCTCCCAAAGTATTGACGCTGGGTCTGATCATCTGCCTTCTCCCTCCTGCCGCTGTAAAAGATGTCTTTTTCTGTTTTTGCACACAGGTGCTGGGAGCCTGCCTCAGCGCGTAAAACGCGAAATAAAAGGCACATCCCTTAATTTAAAGGCATGTTGATATCGTCGTCATTCGAGAAAAGCAATTTGATGCGTTTGCGAGGTCGGCATATTGAAGGCTGCATAAAAATGCACAAAGCGTGATACCCGAAATTCGAGGCCCTAAGAATCTCACAGATAGTAAGCTGTGGTACGACATTCTGACGTCAGATTCTGCATGCTAGAGCTGGGGGACACGTGAGTTAAAGTGTTGTGCGTGACTCACAGCTCCAAATCCTTCTCGTACGCAGACACCGCACTGGTCCTTTCCGGAGAGTGCACCTTTAGCCCCATGGCTGTTTCTGCATGGAGACGAAGAAGAAAAGTAATTTTCTTGCCATGAAACATCAGAATCACAAAAAATTTTTGTGAGAACTTTTTTTTTTCTCTCTGGCGCAAGAAACAATATAGGCTGGGTGCTGAAAAATAAGCAAGTACTTGAGATTTCTGAGCGGTAAACCGAAGTGGCACGTATCTCTTACCAGCTGCAAAGTTGGCGGAAAAGTATCAAGCGCCGACCACTCCTCACAACAAAAAAATTAGACATTTAGGCCGTGTAACGGGGACTTTGTTCACAAGGCCCCGTGAACAAGGATCACGTACCGAGGCCGAAACGTCGCCTTTTTGTTGTGAGGAGTGGTCGGCGCTTGATACTTTTCCGCCATGATTATTCCCCACCAGACACTTGTCCGTTACACCCTCCGTTTCAAATGAAAATTCTGAGCACTCTCGTTTTTCGGCTTCTTTTAAATAATAAGGCCAATTTCTAAGGCGCTCACAAAAGTGGTCTATGCCGACTATTTGTGGAGTAACGATGAATATTGACCATTTGCATGAAATAGTTATATTATGCGCAATTTTTGCTGCTGTTAACCGTGAACCACTCAAGGTCCATTCAGTGGTGATTTGTGGGAGACAGTCATGGCGCGAATGCCGGCAAGCCTGCGCGTGTGATGGCGAGCTATGTGTGTATGTTCAGGAATGAGAGCGAGCAGCCACGTTAAATTTGGAGCTGGCATTTCTTCGCATGTAACAACCTAGTAAACGCCGTGCTAAGCGGACAAAGTCAGGTTAAAAACCAATCTGTTAAGACAACACGTGAACAGGAAAACGAATGCCGAGTTTTCAGCAGTAAGGAGTAATGTATTCAAAAGGTACAAGTCGCACTCACAAATTTGTGGAGTGCTCTTGGAGGAATGCTGGGAAACGATGTTTTGAAAAAGGTTCCTGGATTTCCAGCACAAACAGATGAACGCTAGGCAGCCTTATTGTGTTCTGTTTTTTCCAGGGATAAATTGCAATGTGGCAGACCAATCAAAACTGAACTGTTATTTTCTTAGAGCCGCTTTCAGTCTAAGATGTCTTGAAGCTTCTTACATGGGACTAAGGAAGTCGCGGCTGCTCTTGTCTCGCTTGCATTTTACGTTCCGCTTTTAACAAAGTGAGCCTTAGATAATTCATGCGCACAGTTAATGAAAGTCCTCACCGCATATCGTGGCAAGGGCGCATTTGGAGAGCGTAGGGAACAGGTTGACGTAGTCCCCATTCGCAAGTCGGCGCAGATCATCAATAAGTCGATCGCCCTGCTCGTTGATGACGGGCAGGAAATTTTCGAGCACCCGGAAGTGGAAAGCTGGAGTGAGCAGCTTGCGGTGTGATCGCCAGCGCTCTCCGCAGCTGCGTAATGAAGCCACGTTTAAGTCATTCGCGTTGATGAGGTGACAAAAGAGATTTGTTGGTTTCAACTTCATCTAACGGTGAGGGCGGAAACTGTGCGAGAGCCCTCTTATGCTACCTATGGCATCAAGACTGCCAGAACCAAGACCATCGTTAAGCTGTTAGCACACAAGGTAAAGGAAAGGAGGGGCTCGTTTGACAAACTTATGAAGGGAGCCAACTGTCACCGAAACCAAGGGGCATAGGGGAATGTTAATTTTGGTTTAATGTGTAGTGCTGATCAGTGGGATAATAATACTTTTATTAATCTATCGGTTAAAGAAAATTAATAATAAAGCAGCAGAAAAAACAACCATGCCGTCGGTAGGATCCGAACCCACGACGTCCGAATATCGCGTCCGGTGCTCTACCAACTGATCTACGACGACGGCTGTCCAATCTGCATCTCTCGTGGGTATTTATGTTTATTGGGTGTAAGCGAACCTTGAGAGTGTTCACCAGCGCTACCCTCGTCCATAGCGGCGGATGTAGCACGTCCTGTAATAACACGAGTGTGACGTGGAACATCGTCTAACGGCGAGGGCGGAAACTGCGATTGAAGTCGTCATTGATTGAAGTCGTCATTGAAGTCTTCAAGAACAACATCCGGAGTAGTCTGATTTATAATGCGGTCCAAAGCCTATGACGGGTGAAATTTTCTACGTTGTCTAGCAGCGACGCTGGCAGCCTTCGAAAGCTCAAATTCTTCGGTAGATTTGAACAATGGAACTCTATCCGTCCTTCTTGAACTGGTCCTGAATTCGAACAATTTTGAGTTTCATGGTGAGCACTGCCTCCAGGTAAGCGGTACTGCGATGGGCACAAAAATGGCATCTAACTACGCCGGAATCTTCATGGCGTCACTAGAAATTCCCTTCCTTGAGGAACAGCCAAGAAAAACCACTTTTCTACAAGCGTTTCCTGGACGACATATTTCTTGTATGGGAACATGATGAATCAAGCCTGCTGGAATTCATTGCTCACTTTAATACCCTGCATCCATCCATCAGATTTACCCACATTATCTCGGACTCGAGAATTAATTTTTTCGACGTGGAGATATCGGTAGACGGTAACTGCCTTTAGACTACCCTATACAAAAAGGCCACGGATAGACAGCAATATCTTGATTTCCAAAGTAGCCATCCGAAACAGTGCAAAACAAGCATTCCGTATTCTCAGGCGCACCAGATACCGAAGAATATGTTCTACCACAGAGGAAAGCTGCTCTGTCACGACAGAAATACCCCGGGGAAATAGTCGATGACGCGATTGAACGCGCTCGCAGCCTAGACCGCACGTCCATCCTAACAGAAAACAAGGTGAAAGACGACAGCAAAACAAACCTAATCCTTACCTTCTCCTCAATGGCTCCCAGAGTAAGCAACATACCAAGCCGACATTTCAATGTAATCAGACAGAGTAATAGGTTGCCACTAATATTCAAGGAACTGCACCGAGTGATGTACCGCTGTGACAAGAACTTGAGAGACTTGCTTGTAAATACGAAAACAAGAACTCTACCCAGGGTGGGTGCCACCCATGCGGAAAACCCCAGCGCAAAGTCTGTCGGCACATTTTAGACACCAAACTGGCAAAATCCAGGTTCGACAATTGTGTTTCATATAAGCGAAGACATAGACTGCGACTCAAGCAATGGGATTTACAAACTTCATTGTGAGGTGTGTGGGCAAGAGTATATTGGTCGGACCAAGACATCATTTCGCTTCCGCTTTAACAACCACAAAGTCCACGTGTCATCCTTAACCAGCTTACCCATTTCCAAGCACCTACGTCTGCCACTCCACAGTTTCGAAAACATCCGTGTCATCCTTCTCCAGTCCGGGTTCACTAGCACCTATTACAGGGAACAAAGGGAGTCATACTTCCTTCACAAGTTTGGCACGTTCTCCCATGGCATGAACGATACTCCCGGGAGGCTCTCCTGCTTGAAGGAGACAGCGTAGGAAATTTCATCCGTCATGGGTTTTGGACAGCATTATAAATCAGACTACTCCGGATGTTGTTCTTGGCAATTTCAACCACGCTCTGAAATGGCTCGGAATCTAGCTGTTTATTTTTTCAGTAATCTCCTTTGTCCAACCTACATCCAGCATCCATGTTCTATCCGAAATACGCACCCATATTCTCTCTATCACCTAGCCCACTGGGATTACGCGGCAGCCCCTCGGGCAGCAGACTTTTCGCGGTTTCCGCCGATGTGTATTAATATTTCCGATTTTTAACTTTTGTATTATATTTTTTGTAATCTATATTATTTCTTTCGCGCCTTTTTCATTTTCATGAAGCATTTCGTATTGGTTAGACGCCACATTCTATTCATTTTTTGTGTGTGTTAATATTTTTGTTCTTTCAAAGTTTTTTGTACTAATATTTTTTTCTGCTTTCTTCCTTTCGTTTTCTCTCCCAAATTCCTCTCTGCCTTCGCATTACGCGATCGGGCTTAGCTCAGTTTTTTTCTTACTTTTCCTTTTTCTCTTTTTTTTCCCCCACGGCTGCCGCTTTTTCACGGGGAGCGCACTGCCGGACACGGGTTGAAACGGCCTAGTTTATTTATGCGAAAAAGGGCGCCAGGATGTCTGGTAGAAAATCCCGAGAGAAGAGCCAAACGAGGAAATGAAGCAAAAATACGCATATGGCACGGTCGCAGGTTGTTTGCCTTTGCGGCGCGTAACAAGTGTCTCTTGAGACCGTTCCCCGCTAGCGTCTCAGGATACCTTGATACTGGCCGCCCGTGCGGACCCGGCGGCGTCTTGCGGGAGTGTCGTTGGAAGGGGGGGGGGGGGCGGAGGAAGTGCGGCCCCCCGATGCGCCGAGAGCCGCGCTTAGCGCTCCTTTCCCCTTTCTATCGCTCTTAAAATTTGTTGTATTTTCTACTCCTGTACTATTTCCACCTCCCCGTTTCTCTCTGCGTTTTTGTGTGTTTTATTCAGCCGCGGCCCCTGTGAGAGATGCTGCGCGGTCCATTATACGGCCCCTTGTCCTCACTCTCAAGTTTGCTCTGAGGGCGGAGATTACACCTCCTCGCTCGCTCTGTGTCCTTATATTGACAAAACTGTGTCATTGTAAGCCTGCCCTGAGGAAGGGAACACCATTCCCGAAACTGTTGGTAGAATAAACCTTTAAAACGAACAGTCGCGTTTGTAGTAACGCTGTACTTACACTATATATATATATATATATATATATATATATATATATATATATATATATATATATATATATATATATATATATATATATATATATATATATATATATATATATATATATATATATATATACACGCGGATAAGTATACTCTGGATTAACAGAAGACGCACTACCGGACAAGTGTGACGTCCGATTCCTGCTATGTGTTATTTCCTTCCCAAGTACGCAACAAGAAGTTTTTCAGCCTGCTTACGGACATGCAGTTCGCAGTCCCGTTAAAGGTGAACTGAGGACAAGACCATCCAATTTATGTTCTTAGTGACAATTGATTCTGTGGCTCTTCCTGGCAATGCTGGGGATGTTTGTCCGGCAAAAAAAAAGCCGTAATTACTGGCGATAGAATTTTCAGGCCGCTGGATTCAATCTAGTGACAGCTACACTGAAAAGGAATCCGTGATCACCGTTCGGAAGTGAATGGCGCTGTAGCCTAGGATCTGGTATTCATGTCGAAGAAACTGCTTCGACTTACCGCAGTTTACATCCGAAATTGGCCGGCGGTGGCGACACCTGTAGTTTCTTTTTCGGCCTTTTCTAGCTTATAAAAGCTCAGTTTTCAGTGAAAGTAGTGCATTACTAGACTGCGGTAATCTATCACTAGAGGCCAATTTCAATTTCTTGCCAGTGTCCCTTTAAAAAGAGACATGAATCGCCTTACTTTCTGGTGACAGCCGACTATACTGGGTTTTTAAGGGATGATTAAGTAATTCTCATTCTCAAAAATAGGTTTTTTTGATAGAAAAATACAACTTTTTCGGCATAGTATTGCCAGTGTGTACGGACACCGGAACACCGGTGAATCTGCCTAAGTAGCAACATGGTTAACTAATTTTCAATAATTAAATTTTTACCTAGCAGTGTTAGGTGCCTAGTTGTGATTACAGATTTGTAGCCGGTCGTTAGTAATAGCCATACCAGCTTTTATAATTTAGAAAACGCGATTACCCTTTGCGCTGTGGCTCGACAGAATTTGGCTTTTTTGACCAGTTACGTGCACTGAAAAGGTTGCTTTGACTACATGCTTTTGGAAAGCGCGTTTATTTTGGCACGATGTAGCCAACATTTTCCGAGCCACTGAACCGAGAATAATCGCTGTTTCTGAATGCTGAAAACTGATATGGCTACTATTAACAACCGGCTACAAAATTCTAATTGCAACCAGTTGCTTAGCTGTGATAGTTAAAAAGTTAGTTGTCAGAAATAAGTTTACCAGCTTACTACTTGAGACAATTAGCTAGCTTTCCGGTGCCCGCCAACACTTGTAATACTGGGCCGCAAAAGCCATATTTTTACCTCCTAAAACCCATTTTTGAAAATTCCTTTGTCTCTTCTGAAGCACCTGGTAGAGGGACAATATTTTGCGCCCTGTCCACAGGCGTGGTTGCGCAGTGTATTGTGCACTGCGCAGGCTTCGGCAGCTTTTTACAGCCCAAATATTGCTTAACCTGCGCACAAATTGCGCACTGCTGTTTCCTGTAATACGACATGCCACTTGCATGCTTTAGGTAGTCCATCTTTCTATTTTTTGAGCATTCAAGCCAAAGGATATCATAGACTACAGGGCTGCTAATTACCATAATAGAATGAAAAACTGGGGAAAATTTTTTTTAAATTATTCAAGAAAAAGTCCGTAGCCTAAATGAATGAGCCTAAGGTCAGCAAAGGTTATCACTGAAATTTTCTCAAGGAGATTATTCCATGGTAATATTCTTTTGAAGATAAATATAATTTAAAACCGGCAACCTCCCCTCTCTCCCTTGCATATCTTTTTTCTTTGTTGTTGCATGTGAACTCGCTTGCTATTGCTTTGCAAGTGTGTTGGGCCATTACGAATCTCTAAAAAACATATTTGTGGCGCGAATTTGCAAAACATTGAATAATTTTACCTAAAAAGTGTCTCTTTGTAGTCTACCTCTGATTTTTATACGTGAGAATTATTCATCACAAAAACCACTGCAAAAAATTGATGTCTCTGCATTATTTGTTTGCGGTGGGTTTATA